>NC_141158.1:79002551-79363324 GCF_053477565.2 Lygodium microphyllum
AGTGCTAAAACTAAAGTAAAAGCACATTGGTAAAAAGTAAATTTATGTGGCCCCTTGGCTTCTCTACTAGCTCGATCGCATATCTGGTTCATGTGGGCATTTTTGTACCTTGATGCTTTGATTGCATAACTTTAATCTCATGAAACTGTAGAGTATAGGTAAGGGATTTTTTGGCATCTCGCATCACATAGACAAAAACAAAGGCCAAAGTATATTTTCTCTTTTTTTCCAAGTCATATTTCCAAAGGGGGCATTGGTAATTGTTGCTAGTGTACAACCCCTTATCATAAAGCTAGGTGCTACTTTGCTATAGAGCTTTACCTCTTGATAATATTAGACATCAAGGACAAGGTATACATTACTTCATTTATGTGGTGTGTCAAACTTTCTGCTAATAGAAATGTTTGGCTTTATGTCACCATTGGTAGTTGCAAGGCTGTCCATTATTGTCCAACCAAGTTTATTGTTTCCTTTCCAATGTATACCATGAGGAAAGCTACAAGCAAGTCTACATCTAACTTTATTGTTTAATGATAGTTTCTAAATAAACTTTGAAAAAGTGGAGGCAAGACAAAGTTTTGTTGGTGCTTGCATGATACATTAAGAAGAGATGTGATTTTGTCCTTGGGTTTCACATAATTGAAGAGCTTCCTTTATTTTACTTGCAATTAAGATTTTGCAACCCAAACATTAATCAAATTTCAAAACAAAATACGGCCAAATAAATAGTAGGTGAACATTTGTTCCATATCCAAGATTCATTACTTGATGCTGAAGAAAGCTCTAATTGCATCCCAATGTCCCTCTAGATGTATGCATTATTCACAATACATGTGCAATGCCAATTGCCTAAAAACTGCAAACCATGTAGCTGTATATTTCTGCCAAACTCACACAAATGACAAGGAAGACAACAACAATACATATGTGGACACAAATGGAGTATACTTTGCATAACTCTAGGAAATAAATGGATTTAAAAACAAGTACTTAGTATAAAAAGGCCATATTTAGTAGGATCATTAGCCCCCACTATTGAGCTACCCAAAGCCCTTTCCAACTAGTACACCTGGGTGAGTCCATTGACATTGATTGTTAATCTTTGGCCCTTTAGTTCACGTACCCTTGCTCATCTCTTGGTGGGTAAAACAAGCTCTGGGGAGGGCATACTATGAGCATATGGAAGTAAAAGATAATCTAATCAAGAAGATTATATACTAATATTAGACTTTGCTTACAATAGTGCTAATCATGTGACTACAATGTTTAGTCCATTCATGCTTCTATATGGATTTCAACCCCGATCACTAGTCATGGTGGGATTGGCCAATAAGAAAATCCAACATGTAAAGGACTTTCTCCATGACCAAATTCAGGGCTCCTAAAAGTAGCATGCTTGACTATTAAGCAAGCTTAAGACCACTATAAGAAGTATGTGAATGGACGTAGATGCATGGTCACTTTTGAAGAGGGTTATAAGGTCTACTTATAGGTTCTAGAATTTTCAAAAAGTTTGACGTTTGGATTGGTTTCTAAGTTTTCTTCAAGGTATTGTGGCCCTTTCATAATCCTTAAATGTCTTGGCAAAGTTGTCTAAAAGTTACATATACCATCCTTAAGTAGAGTCCATCTAGTCTTTCATGTTAGTCAATTGCAAAAGAAAGTTTGTAATGACAATAGTCTAATGGACAAATCAATGTTAGTAGTTATTATTGAACCACCGATTCAATGTCATGAGCCTAAATAGATCTTGGATTTTCATGACCACTATACAGGCCATCATGTTCATAAGCAAGTTTTGGTCAAGTGCAAGGATAGACTTGAAGCAAGTTCTACTTAGGAAAACATTAGTGTGCTCAAGAAGACATTCCTCACTTTTTTTTTCGAGGATGAAAACTCTTCCAAAAGGGGGTAGCAACATTAAGACAAGGGTCTCAAGTGAACACAGTCCATAGAATAGCTCAATGAAAATGCTGATAGTGGGCAATGGGTCAACATGCTAAGGTATTAATGGGACTAAGGATCAAGAGATAGCCTACATAAATTGAGCAATGTATCCAACCTCTTGAATACAACTCTTCAAAAATGGCTACTTAACTTTTTGTCACAATGAATTATCACGTTGCTTGGCAACTGAGATAGCCGAGATAGATTCTCCATAAATAGCCATGCTAACTCAAGAGTCTTAAATAATAGTTGCCTTTATTGGAATATGTTAGAAGTGTAGCATGGGAACCTTGAGTAGGCAAGCATTCATGAGGGAAAGTGATATGTGAATGAATTGAAGGGAAAGGGAAACCCTAACCCTAGCCCACACTAAGGCTATATAAATATCTTGGATGTCACTCTCAAGGGTAGAGAGGGTGTACCAGTTGTACCTTGAGAAAATTACTAAGCAAGATTTCCTTCTTGTACTTGAGTTCTCTCTCCCTCTTGTGCATAAAACTTTACGCTCTCACTCTGATTTCCAACATGGTATCAGAGCCGTCTCTAATCCAACAAGCTCCCCCCAACTCCATCTTAATCTAAGTGCATAATATGAGAAGTCCATCTCTCACCATACCTCTTGACCTCCATAGCCAATCTGGACCAACACTCAATGGAGGACCTAATGAGGGAAAACCAAGCCATTTCAGCTCGAGATTTCTTCTAGAGACTTCTTCTTTAGCTCATGTGCAGCATCCTAGTGCCTCAAACCCTGAATTGGACAACCAAGAGGCTAGCATTGAGAAAAATGCAAAAACTAGCCCAAATCTGGTAGCATGGATTCAATCATTTTGTTGTGTGCTGAGGAAGGCACAATCACAATAACCACCATAGGGCTTTGTTAGCCCCCCAAGTGAGCTATCTCCACCTCAAAGGGTTTTAGAAAATTTCCTCTCTACTGGCCATAAATAGTAAAACCCTAACTATGGGTCTAGTTTCGACAGCCATAGCCAAAAAGCCTCAAGCTTTCCCACTTCAACTTTAATCACCCTAGAAGTCACTAACATTGATTCTAATCACTGCTTAATCTTCTCTAGAGGTTGTTGCAAATCTGGAAGCTCCCTTTTTAGGCTAGGCACACTTAATGAGCGTCAATAAGTCCAATCAAAAACCCCACATTTCACATCTCAAGTAAGGCATAAACTTGAGATTAGTGCTTACAAGGACTAATGCTCAACTTCTTAGTCACAATCTTGGTTTAACTCAGTTGTGGAAGATGTTTTATATCATCAAGAGATTAAGTGGGTTATCTTAAGCTTATCTCCTAAATGCTTAACTCTCATAATCTCATTATTGATCATTATAAGGCTATGTGTTAGGTATAAACATACATACCATTTCCTTATCTTCATCTAATCTATTTGTTTGAGTACACATCAATTGTTTTTCAACATACTATTCACTTGGTTTAAAATATCATTTTAATTGCTTCTGCTCTTATTGTCGGTCTTGTAAAGGATTAGACAATGCCATTGCCTTGTGCAATCGGTAAGACCTTCCTATCATGCCTTATGTTGATGTGAAGCCTTAACTTCACAAGTTTGATGGAAGAGACTTCCACCCATGGCAGGTGTTCGTGAAATATAAAATGATGGAAATGAGTTATTGGACCTTCATCAAAGGGGCCAATGCCATTGATCCCTCCAACCCTATGAATGTTGGAGATGATGAAAAAGACCAAGCAATAATAATGTTGCACATGGATGAATCCTTAATTTACCATATTGACTTGCTTGCAACTACAAAAGACAAGTGGGATGAGCTTGAGAAGTTGTATGGTGCAAGAGGAAATATTTTCAAAATCTTCCTCAAAATAGAGTTTTTCAACTTGGAATATATGTAAGGAGAAGACCTGGGAAAGTTCATTTTCCACATGAAGGGTCTGATGGCTCAATTAGCTTCAACTTAGTTGGTGTTGAAGAAAATTCCATTGCAATACTCTTGAAAGCCATAAAAGGAAAGTCTTTTCAACTCTTGTCACTACCCTAACAAATGTGCCAAATCCTACACTTTAAGGTGCCAGTTAGTCTTGTTTGGATGAGGAGACATTGAGCTCTCTGTAGTCCACACATTTTTGCAGCTTCTTATTCTTTTTAGGAACTATGAAAATCGGGGAAATTCAATCTACTCAATCTATCAAAGTGATAAACCCAACTCACAATAATCAATCTAACTCCTCTTTGACATGTTTGGCCATGTGAGGGGTCATCTAGTATTGCTACATCCGGATTGGAATAGGATCCAGTTTCAAAGGAATCCAATGTTAATAGAATCTAGGATCCAGTCCTTTCACCTTTGAGTATTCCCAAGTGAAAACATCTTTAAACTCAGTGAGTTGCTATTGGAAGCCTAAGTTGGATGTATTGATGTTTATTGGTGTCTTTTCTAAACCAAGAAACATTGTGTCTAATTCATCTTTCTTCACACGTGGTCTTCTGCATTTGTGCCTCAAACTCACACTCTTGTCTTAATATTTTCTTGATTTCGACTTTAATAATTAGATCAACATCAACATTTTCTATCTCACAGTTTGGGTTCTGGGTTTCAACATGACTAAATGTTCCTTTTGTTATAAAAAAGGGCATATTGTAAGTAACTACTGGAAAAAATATCCCAACAAAATGAAGTGCAACAAATGTAAAAAAACATGGCATATCACTAGTAAATGTCCAAACTCTCTTAAAGTACCCAAAGAATTGGAGGCCAACTATATCTCCAAAGCACCTGACGATCGACATTTCTAGTATCCAGTATATCATCTTTCCATAAACATCCTTGTAGCCAATTTTATAAAGGCATCCCACCAATTCATTGAGTGGGGGAACCATTTACATGCTACGTAATCCAATGCCACTTTGGCATTGAAAGGGGGTGTTAGAAGTGTAGCATGGGAACCCTGAGTAAGCAAGGATGCATGAGGGAAAGCAATGTGTGAATGAAGTAAAGGGAAAGGGAAACCCTAACCCTAGACCATAGTGAGGCTATATAAATAACTCGAAGGTCACTCTCAAGGGTAGAGATAGTGTACGAGTTGTACCTTGAGCAACTTATTAAGAAAGATTTCCTTCTTGTATTTGAGCTCTTTCTCCCTCTTGTGCACATAGCTTTATGTTCTCACTCTGATTTCCAATAACAAAATAAATATATACATTTTAGTGAGTCTATCAACTGCTACCCAAATGGTATCATGAACACAATTGGTACTAAGGAGACCAATAATAAAATCTTTAGAGATATTTTTTTACTTATTGCTAGAAATCTCTAAGGAATGAAAAATCCCACTTACCTTCAAGCACTCATATTTATTCAGTTGATAATTTTGGCATTGAATATAACATGTTGTTCAATATTCAAATGTATTCCAAAGCAATAAAAGTATCCACATACATGTGCATAAGTATTTCTTATCCCTCAACAACTTGCACTGGGACTATCATGACATTTGTAAAGAATTTATCATCGTGTGTTGTCAGAGTCCTAGGGTACACATATTTGACTCTTGTGAAGCAAGTGCCCATAATTGATGGTACAATTCCTCCATCAATTGAGATCCACTTCTCACAAGAGAGGAACCATGTGTGGAATTCACATATTATGTATGGATTACTAAGGTATCCTCTCTTTTAACCACATTACACGTTTGCATAATATTTTTCATTCTCACATACACCTCGCAAGGTTTCTAATAGATCACTCTTCAACATTGGAAATGGCATATACCTAATTTTAGGCATTCTACTTATAGCATTAGCTACAACATTGTATTGACACTTATGATATCATAGTGTGCAATCAAACTCTTCAAGGATTTCAACAACCTTTCTCCCTTTCAAATTCTTTTGGGAAGTAAATCACTTGATATTCTCTTGATCAAATATGATGGGACCTTAAATGGGCTGGCACTAGCTATGGCACTAGCCGGACCTCATGCTCATAACACACAAACACCCTCACGACCTCACGGACCAGGAGGGTCAATCTAATGCTAAAGGACAAACTGCCCTAAAGCTTAATTCATGTGTTTATAGTGTATAGTCCAACGTTTCCCTTAAACTCCTCAGAGGGAGAACCCTTACACATTGGCAATGCCACGATCACACACATATGGAGGCAACCTCATGGCAGAAACACTGCGGCCCCACTACAGCTCTCCTACATCGCAGGGATTGACCCCTTGATGCACTGCTAAACATATAACACAAACGAGCACAAACTCCTCTCAAGGTACCAATATTTTACGTTCCAGGATGTACCATTCCTCACTACACTTTCCCCTTAGGACCCAACGCCTAACCTACAGCTTAGGACATCCTCTCACGCTCATCGTTGGTCACAACCTAAGGAAAACAAGTGTCATGCATCCATGAGGTTTTTCTGATACCTTTTAATTATTATGCTTAATGCAAATTTTGTATGGCTATGTGCTCAGACAAAAGAAAAATCAGCATCATGAATGGTGCATAAAGCATTCTTTTCAATGAATTTTACTAGTGCGTGCTGCGTTGAAATGAGGCACCGAGCCATATGCTCATGCTACCATCCTCTTTATTCAAACCGTTTCCTATATACCAAGTGCAATGCATAAATCAAATATTTTCTTTATCTTTCATTGTTTCAGCCCCTCTTCATCCAACTCTTAGCATTTTGCATCATTGATCAGTTAGATAGGGTTTCTATGCATTTTCCCTTTTAAAAGAACGATAAATACGCACAAAACATAGAAACGGGGACAAACCGAGGCCAACCTTGTGCTTTTCCATCGTTAAACATTGCACAAAAATAGATATAATTTTTCGTAATTTTTCCTCAGTCCGTTTTCTATTTTTTCCTAATTTTAAACCCATTTTTTCCATTTTTGGATATTTTTTCCAATTTTTCTTTAATAAATAATGACTGAAAATGAAAATTGATTGTGGCCTATAGCCCTTAGGTTCATTAACAGCAAAAACTCAAATTTAGTTGGTGTGACATATCATATTTCTCATTTATATAGCAAAACCCCCAATTTTACCCTTAAAACGCGTGTTTTCCGTGTATTTTAACATTAATTCCGGCCATGTAGCCTTATATTTCCTGATTTTCAGGTTGCAAATAGTTGAAACTCATGGAAAACAATATCATAATGAACTTTCATCCCACATGAACAAGGTTTCATAAAGCAAATAGCATTAAAAACCATTTTTCTTTGTAAAAATAGCATTACCGCTTATTTTCGAGTTTCGGTTTTTTGTTCTTGGTTATGGGACTGATTTTCAGCATGCATTTAATGCTCAGCATCTTCAAGATCAGCACTCTTCATGTCTTCATCCACCCGGAAGCAATCCGGTCTCATTCAGACAAGCTTTCCTCCACCATTCTTCATTGTCTTTTTCCACACAAGAACAGCCCCTTAAGGGAGAGAGGGAGAGGAGAGAGAAAGAATGAAATCAAAGATCTTCATCCAGGCCATCATTCTGCGAGCGAGAGGTGGCGATATAATTAGCAGGGAGAAGGTAGTCAAGCCCCATGATCAAATGGGGGGGTTGTGTGCAGGCTGCCATCATGAGAGAGAGGAGAGAGGGTGCAATTTTCGGACGCTGATGGCGCCTCCTCTCTCCACTTTTTTTTTTTGCATCTCTTGCTTCCATACTTTCATGTGACATTGAAAATTTGGGCTCCCAAAGGTCACTAGCCCATTTTGCCCAAATTTTGTCCACCCCTTCACATCTTGACCTGTTCCTTAGCCATTTCCCCGTTCGGGCTCCAAATCGAGCTCTGAGAAATCCTGGGCGTCCGGCTTGACATCTCGCATTAGCTGAAAACTCCTGACAACCCACATGGCAGTCTGAAAAATTATCAAAAATTAACAAGTGTCGCTTGGGCGCCTTTTAAAAGTCGTATTTCACTTGGTGCTTAAAATCGTCCTAGTATAGCTGGAGCAGCTGCCTTCAACGTTGAATATTTTGTCCCTAAATTGTGGATTTTTTAGCAAATTTTAGGCACATCTTGAGCTCAAAACTCAGCTCTCATTGGCGACCACGGGCTAGGGTGACTTAGCCCGTCGAATCCCACAACATATCTGCACAAAACAGCCAAAGGAAGCATCAAGCTGATACAAAATAGACATATACTAAACACAGCACAGTGCTCACCCTACCCCCTGACAAAACCAAGGCATGACATCCACAAGGAGTAGGCCTAGCATAATCTGATAGAAGGTTCGGAGCTAGTCACTAACCGACTGCTCCAACATGGCCAGACTAAAAAGAACTATCAAAGAGGTCGCCCTAAGTGGTGGTCTGAACTACCTACCTAACTAAGGACAACACACCCAGGAGCTCCTACTAGGCGAGGACTCCTATAGCCTGATCAAGAAATATTTGCTTTCAGCATATTTCTTCTTTTAGATTTCATAATTGGGCATGTAAAAAGGAGGGAGCTGAGCGTAGTGACCCAAGGAGAACAGGGCATGGCCTCAGGTCCTGTCTCGGTACCCAAGAACCTACCAAGCCCTCGCAAGGCAACAGTTAATCCTTTTCTGACGCTCACTTTTATTTTCGCTCCAACCTTCCTTACTTTCTTCTTTTCCAGCAAGAAGCCACCCCTAGGAAGACAAGGCATTGGCCCCGGGTCTGACTCGTCCCCAGGAACCTACCAGGCCTTCACTAGGCGATAATCAATTGCTGATAAATTTTCCTTTCTTTTCTTTTCTATTTTTATAGGGGTTAGAACCCCTTTTTATACACCTTTGTATATATTTATTTCCTTTTAGATATTCAGGGTTTCTTTTCATCATCATTATTTTCTTCTGGCAGGCTTCTCTAACTGCCTCACAACTAACAAGAACTCCTAGAACAGCTGCCTAGAAGGCTAGTAGAACAAGGTCACTAGGACCCCCTTCTAAAACAGGTCTTTCAATGCCTAACAACGTCTTGACAGGAGGCAACGACTACTCAGACCTCCCTCAAACATACTGAACCTAAACCTAGGACTTCATGCCTTGTTTGCCGGTCCCCAACAAGAAAAGAAAATCCCCTACAAGTACACAGACACAAATAACATAAAACACGGTACTCATAAAGAAGAAATATCACCTGGATAAGGCCACGAGAAGCTTCCATGCAACAAAGGCTCCTTCCAAGCTCTTCTTTGAAATCTGTCTAGCACAGAACTAAAACAAGAAACCATTAACTACACCTGCACTAAACAGACAACTGACCCTCTTGGCCTAATGAAATAAAACACTTCACTACAAAACTTAATCGGCCCTCTTGGCCTAATGAAATAAAACATTCAAAACCTCGCAAAATTGGCCCTCTTGGCCTAACGAGATCAAACAAAATAGCACCTACATATCCCTCCCTGAAATAAGATAGATATACAATAACATACCCCTTTCCAAGGAGAAAGAACAGGCTTGCAGCCCTAAACTAAATGCATAAGGTTATGACCCATCCCTCCTGCATATATAACAAGGGGCGTATGCATAACATGTTGTCTAATCAGCCTATGGGTCCAAGATAGTAACGGTAGATTAGTCTCGGCTACTCTTTGCATCACCCATATCAACCATCGTTTGCCATATATTGCATGCTCTGATAACATTCCCCACAAGCGACCGGGTCATGTTTCATCATTGATAACAATATCCAAACTAGGACCACAATTGAAGAAGAGGTCCTCCTCATAAGCAAGATTTACCAGTGAATCCGCAAACTGATTCCAATAACGTGGAATCAGCTAAAAAGACACTCTCTCAAACTCTTCAAGTAAGGTCATCGCAGTTCGATGATACATACAAAGGATGGGATTCCGCACTGTGTACGTCCCATCTAGCTGATTCAGGATCAACTGGGAATCCCCTTTTACTAACAATTGACGAATACCACCTTGTTTGGCAATATGCAGTCCCATAATCAAGGCTTTATACTCCGCCATGTTGTTAGTAAATCCTACCCCGAGATAAGCAGCTAGCTTTATCGTAACTCTACGTCAGGGATCTCGGATTACTACTCCAACACTTCCTTTTTTATTAGGGCCCTTGGTCGCTCCGTCAAAATATAATGTGTACGTCCACAATGGGTTTACACAGCCTACCATCACGAACTCCTCTATTCCTAATTATGATAGTCAAATTTTAGCATGTTAAGAGGATGAACTGACGGCTCCATCCCACCTTTGTCATTGAACTCAACAGGGATACTTGTCATCAATCGTAAGCAGTGATGGCAAAAGACTCTGATCTCCCACACAAAGGTTCCGTCTTCTTGCTCAATCACTTTGTATCCTTTGCTCCACCAGATAAGTTTCCCTTGATGGTATCTTTGCTCCAGATATGGGTGCTCCAAATAAGGAATTAACCGTCCTATCAACCAGCTTTAAGCTCTTTTTTGCATTTCTCAAATCATCCCCAGTATGGACTTGCAATGCATTTTCATGTATTAGCATACTTAGAAATAATAAGGTTTAATATTATTAAGATTAACCTTATTTTTAAACTCTACTCCCTGTAGATCAGCTAATAGGGCCGTAGACCTATTTTTCCCTAGCCTCACAATCTTGTAGGGGCCATCCCATCTAGGTTCCAGCTTCCCTGGAAACAGCTCCCTACGCGCATCGTAGTACAGAACTAATTGCCCTTTTTTAAAGGTATATATCTTCGCTCTAATGTCATGCAACTGTTTCATCCGACGTTTAGCCACCTCCTGGTGTAATAAGCTCTGCAACTTCAGTTCATCTAGATGGGCTATGGTCGTGAAACGTTTAAAGAGAGAATCCTCGTCTCCCAAAGAGTGGTTAATTGCAAACCGTATGGTTGGCAACTCGATTTCGAGGGGTAGCATACACTCTTCCCCATAAACTAATTTAAATGGAGTATGGCCGGTAGCTCACTTGAACGTGGTATTGTACGCCCATACTGCCACATACAACTTCATGTCCCAGTCTCGTTTCTTCTCAAAGACTATTTTAGACAAGATCCCCACAAGCTGCTTATTAGTACTTTCGACTTGTCCGTTTGCTTGCGGATTATAGGGGGTTGTTTTATTATGCTTGATTTGCCAAGCTTCAGTCAAGCTTTTGATCACTTTATTCAAAAAATGGGTTCCACGGTCCGACACTAGTTCCTTCGGTGGACCGAAACGGCAGATAATCTACTCTAAAAGAAAACTTGTAGTCTCTTTTGCATTGTCCTGCCTCATCACCCGTGCTTCTGACCATTTTGTGAAATAATCAGTTGCTACTATAATGTACCTCTTCTGAGTAGTAGACGACGGGGTGATAGGACCCACAAAATCAATGCCCCACTTCTCAAATGGAAGGATAGCCATGATAGGCGTAAGTGGGTGTTTCCTATTCTCTTTGATGTCATGTCTTTGACAGGTATCGCATCTCTTAACATACTCAAAGGAATCTTGGAAGATGGACGGCCACCAATATCCAACTCGTAAAGCTTTCTGCGCCATCAACCGTCCAACGAAGTGCCCTCCACATGCAGAGTCATGGCACTCCTCCAAGATGAAAGAAACCTCGTCAGGCATCACACATTGGCGATAGATATCATCAACTCCCTGCTGATATAGCATCCTTGCGATCAAGGAAAACTTCAAAGACTGTTGTTTGATTTTCCTCTTTTCTAATTTTGACAAACCAACTCCAGTCTCTCCTGTTGATAGATAATGCGTAATAGTAGCATACCAAGATGGGATGGAAGCTGTATCAATTTTAAACATTTATTCAATGTCACTTCCTTCAGCCAAAGTCTCTTTCGACTCCCCGAAATCTGCAAGGCATTCCACAATACCCTGCAGCCTTGGTGGCTTACTCTTAATCTCATAATCGAACTTCTGCAAAGTGATTAACCACTTTGCCAAACGATCAGGTGACTGTAGCTTGTTTATAAGCAATCTAAGCCCTTCCGCCTTCGTATAGAACACTACCTTTTCATAGAGGATGTAGTGCCTGAATTTCTTAGTCCCAAAGACCATCGCAAGACACAATTTTTCCATGTAGGTGTAATTGATCTCTGAAATGCCCAATTTTCGACTAGCAAAAGCTATCGGATGATACCACTTTTCCTCCCATATTTGGGCTAAACAGCAGCTGATACTATGCATGGTGGCTGCTGAAAATATGTAGAACACCTTGCCTCTTTTAGGTGCTTTCAAAACAGGTGCTTTTACTAGCTCTTGTTTCACATCCTCGAAAGCTACCTTACAAGGGTCGCTCCATTCAAATAGACAGCTAAAGGATAATAAATTTGTTAGCGGCAACGTCATTTCTGCCAAGGCATTTATAAACCTTCGATAGTACCCTATCGATGACAGAAAGTTGTGTATCTCTTTCGGAGTGCGTGGTGGACTCATAGCGACTACGACCTTGATCTTTTCAGGGTCAGTTGCGATTCCTACTGAACTGACCACATGGCCTAGTACTAGCCCATAAGGTATTCCAAAGACACACTTCCGTGGGTTAAGAGCGATACAAAATTATCTACAGCGCTCAAAGCATTTTCTTAAAATAATCAACATCCTTTTCCTTACAGTGGTTACCCCCAGGTCATTGATAAATACTTTCAACTCATCTGGGGAGATGTCACCAAAGGTCTTGTCTACTGCTCGTTGCCATGATCCAGGTGCATTGCACAAACCAAAGGCCATCACATGGTACGCAAAAGTACCAAAGACAGTAATAAAAGTTGTTTTCAACTTGTCCTCTTCTGCAATTGCCATCTGGTTGTATCTTGCAAAGCAATCTATGAACGAATATATTTCCCTACCCACTAATTGATCCAAAATCTGGTCAATAAATGGCAACGGGTAGTAATCCTTAACCGTCTGCTTATTCAGCTCTCTAAAATCTACACATAGTCGAATCTGGTTATTTTTCTTCTTCCTGATAACAACTGGTGAACACCATTCTATGTGTTGTACAGGGAAGATTAAACAAGCTTTCCGTAACTTCTGTAACTCCTCAAATAGACCGTCCCTCAATTCAAAAAGCATACGCCTTACTTTCTGATGCACAGGACGATTGCCTTCTTTTACAGGAATAGTATGAACAGCCAGGCTAGGAGGAATGCCTCTTAGCTCATCATAACTCCAAGCAAAAATGTCGCAGAATTCTTGAATCAAGGATACATAGTCCTCCCTTTCTGTTGAACTGAGCATGGAACCTAATTTAATTGGCCGCGAATCATTCGGCTTGCCAAGGTCCCACTCAATCACATCCGCATCTCTTATCCTATCTTGCGGCTCTATCGACTCATTTAGAGTTATCTGATAGATATCCTCTCTAATGGACCCCTCTTTAGATTCATCACTGAATGATGTCTCACTACTAGATGGATCATCTGCTATCTCTAATTCAGTAGAAGATAAAGGAGCTCTCTCACTCTGAGGAGACTCAGGGTAAGCATTGACTATCACTCGATTAGCTCTATCTGATAGATATCCTCTGTAATGGACCCCTCTTTAGATTCATCACTGGATGATGTCTCATACCAAATGGATCAAAGTCATGATAGGTAGCCAAAGCTCTCTTTTCTCGCCAAACCATCCTCTCTTTTGTTCTCTAGACCGCTTTTGGTACTTCTTTCTTGGCTCTTGCCTTCTTTCTTGGCACTTCCTCATCCTTCTTAGGGTCGACTTTCTTGTCAACGGGCCTTAGAGGTCCACCTTCTATGCTAGGATTCTGGACTTGAGTCCCCTTGTCCCCTTGTTTAGGGTTTCTCTCAACCGGTTTTGTATTATCTTTGTCAACCTCTTTAGCCTTTTGGCCTCTTGTCACAGCTCTTAAGTTAGAGGTTTCAGTATCATTGACTCGTACAGCCTCAATAAGGCTGACTCCATTGCCTTGTGGCAACTCTTCTATAGTGGTCTTTCCCCTTTGCAATATTTGTCTTGGTACATCATTTTGCTACAGGTTATTTCCTTGCGCTCTATGATTAACGGGACTTGGCTGTTTACTCCCTTGTTGAAGAGAACTAATCTTACTCCAACAGGTAGCAGCTAAGTGGTCCGACTTTCCACAAATATCACATTTAACATTTGGACAGTTTCTAGGGAAATGTTGTCCACCACACCACTTACAGCTGAATCTTGGGGGCCCACCCTCTTCAGGGCGTCAACTCCCTATCAGATTCTGCTGCTTCTTCAAGAAATTGACGTCAACAGCTATTTGCTGATATTGTTCAGAAATCATGTCGGTATAATGCTTCATCATATCCTTAACTTCCCCAAGGACATTAGATGCACTCGACTCATAGCCTTGATCGTCTACCCATCGTTCCATTGGCCTAACAATCTCATTTGGCATTGATTGTTGACTCACAGGAACAACATTAGGGTTCGAAACTTGGCCTCCAACATTTGGTGGAGCCAATTGACTAGCCATAGGCATAGTCAGACTGGGAGGGGCTGGTAACAAAGGTATATTCTGAACCATGCTTCCTCTCCCATTAGGGTTAGTCATAGGCATCCCTTGACTTCCATTCGTCAATGGTAGATTGCCTCCAGGTACTAAACCCACATTAACATTCATTCGAGAGGAGTAGGCGGTTTGTAATTGTGCTCCTACTCCCTCTGCCCACGTAATAGCGGTGTCTATATCTGCCAAGGCCACACTGCTCAATTGTACTTGGATATTAAAATCCAACCCATGCAAGAAGTATTGCAATTGGGCAGCTGGCGGAATAGGAATGTAAGTTTGTAACTTACGAAATACTTCCTTCAGCTTCTTGGCATATGCTTTCACATTCTCATGAGGGTCTTGGCGTGTTACATTCAAGACACGCAACCAATATTGTCCACCTCTTTCAGGGGCATATTCTCCTCAAAAAGCTGCATAAAATTGATCAATTGTGGTTATGGTTCCAAACTCTATGCTGTGATACCATACCACAGCCCTTCCTTTTAACGTCATATTAAAGAACATCATGAGATGTCCCTCATCTTGGATGCAATAATTGAACATTAATCTTTGAAATTCACAAATGTGAAATTCCGCATCCTCTTCAGCTAACCCATTAAAAATGGGCAAGGGAACTCCTAAGGCTGGCAAATTCGGCGTCCCTGCAGGAATGGCAATGGGTTGTGCCATGGCAACAATCGAATTAGCAATGGGAGTTTGAACTGATGTAATCACACCCCCACTTGAAGTGGGTAGACTTGGTGGGAGTGAGGAAGAACTTGCGCTTCCTCCTGCACCTAACGGACTATGTGGAGTAGTTGGGTTACTAAAACCACTGCCTCTTATGCGTATCGGGCTACTCCTTTGAGGAGAATAACGACTTATGATCTCTAACCGTCGTCTACCCCTCTCAGCACATTCTGCTTTTTGTATTTCGGCTTGACGGTCCTTGTCAAAGGACATAAACCAACTTTCTTTTGGTCCCTAGAAACCCTAGATCCGAAAACCACCACTTATTGGTAGCTCCCGGTAGACGCACCACTGGTGGGACCTGAAATGGGCCGGCGCTAGCTATGGCACTAGCTGGACCTCATGCTCATGACACACAAACACCCTCACGGTCTCGCGGACCAGGAGCGTCAATCTAATGCTAAAGGACAAACTGCCCTAAAGCTTAATTCATGTGTTTATAGTTTATAGTCCAATGTTTCCCTTAAAATCCTCAGAGGGAGAACCCTTACACATTGGCAATGCCACGATCACACACATATGGAGGAAACCTTATGGCAGAAACACTGCGGCCCCACTACAGCTCTCCTACATCGCAGGGATTGGCCCCTTGATGTGCTGCTAAACATATAACACAAACGAGTACAAACTCCTCTCAAGGTACCAATATTTTACGTTCCAGGATGTACCTTTCCTCACTACACTTTCCCCTTAGGACCCAACGCCTAACCTACAACTTAGGATATCCTCTCACGCTCATCATTGGTCACAACCTAAGGAAAACAGGTGCCATGCATCCAGGAGGTTTTTCCGATACCTTTTAATTATTATGCTTAATGCAAATCGTGTATGGCTATGTGCTCAGACAAAAGAAAAATCAGCATCGTGAATGGTGCATAAAGCATTCTTTTCAATGAATTTTACTAATGCGTGATGCGTTGAAAGGAGGCACCGAGCCATATGCTCATGCTACCATCCTCTTTATTCAAATCATTTCCTATATGCCAAGTGCAATGCATAAATCAAATCTTTTCTTTATCTTTCAGCGTTTCAGCCCCTCTTCATCCAACTCTTAGCATTTTGCATCATTGATCGGTTAGATAGGGTTTCTATGAATTTCTCCTTTTAAAAGACGATAAATACGCACAAAACATAGAAATGGGGACAAATCGAGGTCAACCTCGTGCTTTGCCATCGTTAAACATTGCACAAACATAGATATAATTTTTCATAATTTTTCCTCAGTCCATTTTCTATTTTTTCCTAATTTTAAACCCATTTTTTTCATTTTTGGATATTTTTTCTATTTTTTCTTTAATAAATAATGACTAAAAATAAAAATTAATTGTGGCCTATGGCCCTTAGGTTCATTAACGGCAAAAACTCAAATTTATTTGGTGCGACATATCATATTTCTCATTTATATAGCAAAACCCCCAATTTTACCCTTAAAACGCGTGTTTTCCATGTATTTTAACATTAATTCCGGCCATGTAGCCTTATATTTCCTGATTTTCAGGTTGCAAATAGTTGAAACTCATGGAAAACAATATCATAATGAACTTTCATCCCACATGAACAAGGTTTCATAAAGCAAATAGCATTAAAAACCATTTTTCTTTGTAAAAATAGCATTACCGCTTATTTTCGGGTTTTGATTTTTTGTTCTTGGTTATGGGACTGATTTTCAGCATGCATGTAATGCTCAGCATCTTCAAGATCAGCACTCTTCATGTCTTCATCCACCCGAAAGCAATCCGGTCTCATTCGGACAAGCTTTCCTCCACCGTTCTTCATTGTCTTCTTCCACACAAGAACAGCCCCTTAAGGGAGAGAGAGGAGGAGAGAGAAAGACTGAAATCAGAGATCTTCATCCAGGCCATCATTCCGCGAGCGAGAGGCGGCGATATAATCAGCAGGGAGAAGGTAGTCAAGCCCCATGATCAAATGGGGGGGTTGTGTGCAGGCTGCCATCATGAGAGAGGAGAGAGGGCGCAATTTTCGGACGCTGATGGCGCCTCCTCTCTCCACTTTTTTTTTTTTCATCTCTTGCTTCCACACTTTCATGTGACATTGAAAATTTGGGCTCCCAAAGGTCACTAGCCCATTTTGCCCAAATTTTGTCCACCCCTTCACATCTTGACCGGTTCCTTAGCCATTTCCCCGTCCGAGCTCCAAATCAAGCTCTGAAAAATCTTGGGTGTCCGGCTTGACATCCCGCATTAGCTAGAAACTCTTGACAATCCGCACAGCAATCTAAAAAATTATCAAAAATCAACAAGTGTCGCTTGGACTCCTTTTAAAAGTCGTATTTCACTTGGTGCTTAAAATCGTCCTAGCTGGAGCCGCCGCCTTCGATATTGAATATTTTTCCCCTACATTCTGGATTTTTTGGCAAATTTTACGCACATCTGGAGCTCAAAACTCCGCTCTCAAAATACTACCTCAAACATAACACTATACAAATAATGGTACAACTTCTTCAAAGCACAAACAATTGCATAGAGCTCAGATTCATAAGTAGAATTATTTTACTAAGCCTTATCTACCTTTTTGCTTATAAAAGCCATAATTTTACTTGCTTGGAGTAGCATACTACCAATGGTTGTGGCATTATCATCAATTTCCACTACATATGATTTGTGTGGATCCACTATAACTAGCATTCGTGTTGTGGTGATAGTTGTTTTGAGCTTATTAAAACTGTGTTGTTACTTCTCACCCTAAGTGAAAATTTAACCTTGAGCTTTCGATTAGTTTGTCATAGGAAAAATCATCTCAACATAACCTTTGATGAATTTGTGATAAAATTCTACCAAACCAAGAAATATCTGTAACTCCTTAAGATCTATAGGATGAGGCCATTGTAAGATAGTTTGGACCTTTCCCAAATCCATTTTGATATTTATTTCAAATATTATATGGCCAAGACAATGAAGCTCTATCTTGAAAAATTTGCATTTAATTTCCTTTGTATATAATGTATTTTCTCTGAGTAACTCAAATAATTAGTGAAGATGGTTCCAATGTTCTTCTTCGGAACGACTATAGACAAAAGGATATCATTAAGGAAGACAACAACAAATTTTCCTAGATGGATGTAAGAGACTATCCGTAAGTGTCATAGATGTCATAGGGGATATTAGTTAGGCTGAATGCTATAAACAAAAACTCATAATGAATAAGGCATATTCAAAATGCCATTTTTTACATCCTCTACATGTATTCAAACTTGATGGTACCTAGCCTCAAGTGAATCTTGGTGAAGAATTACACTCCTTTAAGTTGATCAAACAACTCTTCAACATGAGGATTTAGACCATGACATTCTATGCACATACTCATGGTCATATTTCTCTTCTTCACCAACAATATTGGTGAAGTCCATGGGGAATAATTAAGCTGAATAAATTCTCTTTCACTATATTCAATAAATTGCTTGTCCACTTTGCTAGCTTCACTAACACTAAGTCAATAAGGTGTGATTGACGACTAACCAATTTCCTTCCCGATGGAATGTCAATAATGTACTTTAAGAATAATTGAGAGGTAAATCTAGTGGCAAATAACGAGGAAACACGTTTTCATATTGTTCAAGTAATCATTTCATCTTATCATGTGTTAGAGAAAGTGTTGTGATGAGGAATTTTCTTTTAAAGAGAGAAAGCACATGTTTAATTCATCATTAGATCCCACTAAAGAAGTAAAGAGAAAAAGGGAGACAAGATATAACAAAAATAGACATCCTTTTTGCGTTATGCTAAGCCAAATAATTAAGTTCAGTGGTACATATAAGAGGGGGTGGCAAAAAATTTTGCTCACCCAACAACCAAATATACACACCATTGTCCACGAATGCAAGTATTATGCTCATAACTATATTTTAGTGTGCTACCCAAATTGTGCAACCGCTCACCTTAAGACCACATCTACCGTAGTCATATTCATAAACTGGAATTTCATTTTCATAGTATGGCCTTGCGCCTATAATAAAACATCAGGTACTTTTATATCCCATACATCCTTGTTGCTCCCTTTCATAAGAGAGATGACATAGGTATGAGTATTAGGTATCTAGCATAAATATAGTTTATTGACCAATGTATAGGTAAGAAATTTGTGACTGATTTGTCTTCCACAATAATGCAAAATCATTTTCGTTGATTATGTCATGCATAGGAAACGACTCATGGGTGTAACGAGCTGGATACACTAGAACTAGGGGTTAGATATCCAGCCATGCTGACCAGGGTATATAAGGTGTAAGAGATCTAGTTTAGGACATCCAAACATAATCAAGAACTACCTCTTCACCTTCTCCTTCAGCTTCCATGACTTCCTTCCTCCTTCTCCCCCTTTTCTTGTCTTTCTCTCTCCTCTTCTAATCTTTCTCTTTCTTCTTCCTCCTCTCTTTCTCTCTCTTCTACTCATTCTCCTCTCTCCTCTCAACCTCATTCATTACAAGTGGTATTAAAGCTTCAAGATTTGGTCACTTTCGCCTTTCCTCTTTCTTTGTCTAGTTCCAAAAACCCTAGTTACTCAAGCAACAGGTACAAGTACAGCAAGAGGACTACAATTAGTTACAGCTTTCTTGAGCAAGCTAGAGATATGGCTAGAGCTTCTGACATATTTGAAGGTAACATGAGTAATTTAGCAAGTTGTCACTCTTTCCCATGAAACTTTTAGGGGTCTCAAGGCAAAGTTGGAGACTCATGAGTTAGAGGAGGCTAAAAGTTTCAGTTACTTTTTGTTCCAAGCTTCTCTCTCTTCTTCCCACAAGCTTTCCCCTCAAGCTTCCATGGTGGACTGCCCCCAAATCTTCCCCTCCTACTGTAAACACCCCTTAATCTCAATTCTAAGAAGCTACCCTACATGTTTCCTTGAGTGATCCCCAATCTATCAAGCACCATTTGTGCCCCCCTTAGAGCCACGTGGACAATAGGAAGCAGCCCACAAAATGCACCACATTTTGCATTGATCTCCCTCCAGCCTTCTCCTCAGCCCAACCCTCTTTCCCAACTGGCTAAGCTTCAAGCCTGACCTCTTGGGCACAAGACACTCTTCTCCCATGGTAGGTTTTGAACTCCTCATACCCCCTCTTGCTAGCTTCCCCTCTTGAAAGAGGTAGCCCTATTGTACACTGCTTGGGACAACCATTAAAGCTCAACCTAAGCTCTCAAATCAACCTATTATCCTTGGAAGTTCATCCCTCAAGAGATCCTTCAACTATTCTTTCCCACATTCACCAAATTGAGGACATGGAGCTGAACATATAGGGATTTCTTATGGGCAACTATGAAAGCTCCACTTGGCACTTTGAATTCTTGAAGAGCAAGCTCAAGATCCATCACGGGAGCCCCCACCATCAAAGGAAGAACCAAGCTCTTGAAGATTCTACCCATTGGAGTGCTTGGACTACTCAAGTTTACTTAATGGAGAACTTAGATCATTGTAGGAACATGCTTCACCCATCTACTTCAAACACTAAAGGGGTATGTTAATTTAATCTTAATCTATCATTTAAATCCACTTGCTAAGCTTAGTCCTTTTGTTAGAGAGATTAAGGATGCATATTGCCCACATTGAAGAGTCCTTCATTGACTCATGCTACCCACATGGAATTGATAGTCTAATTGCTTCCCATTTTCTTTCCAATGCATCATGTTAACTCTTCTTCATTAATAATTGCTCATTGACACTTACTCGATCATGTGTGTGTTGAATTGACCCCAAGTGGATGATAAGCCATTGCAAAAGGGTAAGCTGCAGCCAATGAGTCACACGATTGGCAAGATAAGCCTCATTTGTTCAATCTTGAATCTCATGAAGACCCTATGTCTATTTTTCAATGCATCTCATGCTGGTTGCATAATGAAAAATGTTTTCCATGTATACTTTGACTAAGAAAAAACGCCAATGCCAAGTGAGGTGTAAGCCAAAAGAGAGGTGACCCTCCCTTACCACTTAAGCCTAAGGGGAACTTTGCCTAGCTCCCAATGATCCGAAGCCTAATACTTGTATGCAAGTATAGATACACTCCATGGTCACCCCATTCTCAATGAGATACTCCCTAATTTGACACACTCTCAGTGTTCAAGATACACGTGTATGGCACTTGACATGTATGCACTCGATATGATACTTAAATGTACTTATAATCATTCTCAGTATGCTCAGGATATCGCTTCCTATTATGCTTTGGCTCCTCAATCTATGAGCCACTCATACAGTGCATGTTGGAATTGGACGCTGTTTTAGTCACAAGCACTCACAAATAGTCACAAAAATCTTGCTGCAGTAAATTTTGTATTGCATCTGGGAGTAAACCCTATAGCTCATCTCAAATAAGGTTTTTTCTCCTTCGATTTGAATAAAAAATCTTCCCAATAGAAGCTGCGGTCGAAAAGATATGACTATTTTTGTGCACTGAGGTTACTGTGGGCAAGGTGCAGACCGGGCACAGAGATCTAATTTTAGAATTCTCTAATAATTTTTTTCACAAAGATTTATAGCTTATTTGAAGAGGGTTTTTTCCTCTTTGATTTGAATTAAATCTCCTCGATTGGAATCTCCTACTAGAAGGTACACCCATTTAACTGGCAATGGGTTCTATGGATTGCACTCATATGGC
This sequence comes from Lygodium microphyllum, assembly GCF_053477565.2. Classification (NCBI taxonomy): domain Eukaryota; kingdom Viridiplantae; phylum Streptophyta; class Polypodiopsida; order Schizaeales; family Lygodiaceae; genus Lygodium; species Lygodium microphyllum. The sequence goes on from NC_141158.1 coordinate 79,024,285, forward strand.
AAGACACAAAGGTATAAGAAAGGCCCATGAGGAGGTCCAGAGGGAGATTAGGGACTCCATAGCCTCAAAAAAAATGATAAACCCAACTTGGCACAAGATTTTAATGGTGAGATGCAAGAAGAAGTACCCAATATGGACCCTTATAGCATACTCAATCGCACCCTTTGTCAACATGAGATCTACCATTTGGAAAGGCAATGATATGGTTGTTAACCATCATTAGATGCTCTCAAAATAGATCTTGCAATTGAACAAATGGCCCTTTCCAACTCTCGAACTCAACAGACATTGGAACACCTCACCACCCTTGTGACCCAGTTGGCCACCACCTTGGCACAAGACAAGGCAAATGAGTCCAAGCATGAATCATGACAACCTCCACCATTGGACCTACTCCACGGCCCACAAGGTATTCTTGGAACTAAGAGTACCCCTCCTCCTTCCACATTCAAGGTTGGCGAGCCTTCTCACAGTCAAGGTAAGTCTCTCTTGAGCTCTCCCATCATCCATGAAGCCAATTCCCCCATAAGACCCCCGCCCCACAAACCTCGCTCACTCTCCCCAAGAGCCCAAATGGGCCTTATCCGACTCAGCCCCATCATGGACAACATGGTATTAGTGGACAACACATCAACAATGGGCAGCATGAGTTCAATGCACAACATGGCATGTATGGACAACATGATATGTATGGATAGCAGGGTATGCATAGACAGCAATGCTAACATGGGAAACAATGCCCTAATGAGCTTCGTGACAATATCATTTTTACCAAGTACAATGGGCAATCACCATCCCCATTGGATTTGGAAGAATGGACCTCCAAATTAGAGTCCTACTTCAATATTTACCCCTGCAAGCACTAATGATTAGAAAATTCTATCTGCTCTTTCCATCTAGAGGGATTTTCCCACACACATGGTGGCGCTACATTAGCCGTGAAAAATCACTTCATTGAGGAAAGACTTTAAGATGCCTATGGTCCAGGTCTTTGTGTCCCCAATGGAAAAAGAATGGTTGGCAAGACAATGGTATTAGCTTGAGAGGATGGGTTTCCCTTTGACCCTGAGCGATAATTTGACTACCCCTACTACACCCCACCCGACTACCACTTCCCTTTGCTCCATCTCCATGGATCCATGGACTAGCTCTAGGAACCCCAACACTCTACGCATTCAAGGCAATATTAATGGAAAGCATGTATTTATCCTTTAATGGATAGTGGTGGGACACACAGTTTTGTCAATAAATCAACCATTGATTAGTTGAAATGCACCACTATAGAATTACAGCACCCCCTAAAAGTTCAGGTAGCAAATGTCGAAGAAGAAATCAACACACATATATGCTCCAAAGTTTCCATGTGCTTGGTTGAAAATTATGTAGCATCAGTTGATGTAATCGCATTAGATATGGACCCCATTGATGTCTTGGGTTGTGAATGGATGAAACATTTGGTTAATATTGCTATGGATTTCTCTTAGCTCTATGTGGAGTTTATGATGGATGGATAGCTCATTCGCTTAGATGGAGTTCTTGATAATGTTGATTTTCAGCTAATTATAGTAAAGCAACTCAAAAGGGAGTTTAAGAAATGTTTGTAGATCTTTGTCTTGCACTTGAATATAGAAAATTCAACTCAGCATTCCAAAGTATCTCAAAATTCAGCCTTGAAGTCTGAGCAAAATTATGATTTTGAAATCTCTCACACTAGGGCCAAAGACAACATAGTGGCTAATTCACTCTCACAGATGTGGGCATGCAGAGTGTCTTCCATTTTAGAGTTGCATAGTGATTGGATTGAGAAACTTCAGGAAGTCAGGACTTTAGCCATATCTTTCACAAATTATAACATGGGGTAATATATGCAAACTCCCAATATCAGCTCAAACATAGCCTTATTTGGTCCCATGGCAAGATTGTCATCCCCCACACTTCTCCCTTCACACAAAAGATCATGGAAGAGATGCATTCTTGCCCCACTGCTAGTCATTTGGGTGTTTTCAAAACGTATGATAGGATTGCTAAGAGGTTTCACTGAAAACGAGCAAGGGCAAAGAAAAAGCAATGCATACATTGTAGGTACTTTCTTTGGAGACTTGTTCTAAGTATTCAACTGTACAAATTAACCATTAGGCTAATGAACACGAGTATTATTTGAGTGCCTCTCTATGGTAGTCCACATTTGTTCCCCATTATAATGAATGAGGCTGAGAGGAGAGGAGAATGAGCAAAAGAGAGAGAAAGAGAGGAAGAAGAAAGAGAAAGACTTGTTTGCAACCTTTCCTATTCTATTTGTAGTTTAAAGTTAACATAATTTAGCTTCCTTAATGGCCCCCCTCCATATTGCATTTTTTGCAGTGTCCAAAAGCCTATGATCATCACTCTAGCCTTAAACTTCTTCATTGTTATCCTTGATACCTTGCAAAAAGCCTCAAGACGACACAAAGCAACCCCACTTATATCCTTTATACTAAGATGACATCAAGTAAGATTTTGACCAAATAGCCTAGCTAACCCTACCCTCCAATTGCATTTATTATTATTTCTAGCCACCTACAAGTATTACTTTAAACTTGCTTATTATCATCCTTGGTTACTTTGGAAAAGCCTTTAGGGCATGGACCAACCTCTTAGCAAGAATACAGATTTATCTACATGTAGCAATAACCTATCAACTTTGTCCCATCCCCACACTATCAAGCCTAACAAACAAATAGCTTCAAACAATGAGCATTCTTTCTTCACACCAAACCTACTATCTACTTTCTTAGACCACCCTTTAGAAGGCCTTATAAACATCCTAACTTCTAGCTTATACTCAAGCTTGTGTCGTGGGACTTTGTCAAGAACCCATAAAGCATTGTAATACATGAGTCTTTCACTTGGCCCTTCTTTAAAATGGAATTTGCATAGCAAGCAAAAATTATATATTATATTATCAAAGCAATCAACATAAGATAGCTCGTGGAATCAAAGGTTTTAGGCATTTTGCAATATTAGCCATGCTGCAAACCCTTTACCGTCTAGGGGTAGGTCACACACACGTCCATGCAGCTTAGTGTGAATCCCATATCCGAACATGCCAAAGGCCACCAAAGGGCTAAAGCCTTGACCGATGATAATCATAATACGATATTTTTAGCTAATTTTACGAGGCATGTTAACTTTTTAAAGGCGTGGTCTTGAGATTGCATTGAGTAATTGGTTTAGTTACTTGCATTGAAAGCATGGTTTTATACTTATTGATGAATACTGGTAATAGACGTGCGCTTCCATGGACTGCGTATCCCATCTGAGGGGGATCAAGAATTGTTGAACTGTTTGGTGTCAAGCTAATTGCAAAAATTGGAAGGAAGGCATCTTCATAAAGAAGGATTTACAGTTGATGCAGTTGAAGGCCATTTCAATTCTATTTGGGTGACATGCCATTCACAGCTTTGGTTAAAACCCTGCAAAATTCTAAGTTGAACATTCAAAATTATCAAGTATATTAGCTGAAAGTGGCAATCCATTTGCCACTTGGTCTATTCCACTGTGCTTGAGCCCATTTGATTCAAAATCCAAGAGAGTTTACAGCTTATATGATTATGAATACTCAGATAAATTGGTAGCTTTAAACAGAACTGGCATTGTTGAGGTCACAAGTCACTTGATAGAGGGATTGATTGTGAACAAACAAGCCAACATTGCTATAAATAGGTCATACAGAAAGTGCAAGGCACAAACACATTGATATGCTGGAGTTTGCATGACAGCTTCAGTCCATATTGCATGGACCTTAATCCAGGACACTTTGAGCTTCTAAGTAAACAGCAAGGACGTACAGAGGTTCAAGCAGACAGTTACAAACTGTTTTGTTTTAGTGTGGGGAGACTTGAACTTTGAAATATGCCCCAAGGATCTCAAGGTTTAAACTCACACAACCATATACACATCCACACACTCAAACACTTGGGCTACAACCCCATTGGCTCTTACAAAGAGTTTTACATTACTGTTAGATTCATCCTGTCAACAGGTTGATATTCACACAGCAAAATAGAGCCACCATTAGTATGCATATATTGCAGTGAAGTGTACCAAAAGCCCCGAGACGGACACATGAACAGCTTATCAGTTAGAGGTGCCAGTGCAATCAAGTCATCACTCCGATACAGCAGAAGTAGCTCCTCATTTAGAGAACAGGCCTTTCTTATGTAACTTCTTTCAGATAGGTGTATTGGACAGATCTACATGTATAAGACCACGTCATCGAGCCTCACAGCCATGCTGGCTGCTTGAGGGGTGTCACAACTGCTTTCACCTGTAAGTAATTTTGCAGAGAGTATATGCCTTTCTCTCTCCCATGTCCGCTCATTTTATATCCGCCAAATGGAATAGCAGCATCAAAGACATCATAACAGTTGATCCAAACACTGCCAACACGAAGGGCACGGCTTAAAGTGTTGGCTGTGTTTATATTTTTGGTGAAAACACCAGCTGCCAGCCCATATGGAGATGCATTTGCCCTGCGGATTACTTCATCCAATGTCCTGAAGGTAGAAAAAAGAGAAGAGAAGAAGGTTAGCTGAAGAAAACCAATTTATTCACAGATCTATGTCCTTTCATCTTCACTGAAAACTTGAATCACTTGTAAAAGAACACACAAACTTACTTGTATTTTGTGATTGCTTGCACAGGCCCAAAAATTTCTTCCTGTGAAATTTTCATCCCATCCTGTACATAAAGGCAAAAGCACTTATTGTGTCTGTTGGAGCTCACATGCAGTCTTCAGCATTTTGCATGGTTTTCTACCACTGAGGAAGAGCTAAGCACAGTTTCTTCAATAGTAGAGATTCATGAAGCTTCATCACAGTACAACATGTGACAACTGTGTACATAGTTTGTCAAAAAATGTGGAACCTTCGGAAGAATTGAATGCAGGGGTAGCCACAGACATTGAAATAACTTCCATGTAACTGAAAGTGGCAGGAAAGATGATAGACCATTCCATAGTCTTGAACAGAAGATGGCATATTATGAACAACTTGAGAAAAACAAAGCTTCCACAAAAACTTTGAGATGCAATCTAGGGTGGCTCATGCTACATCTAGTTGAGAAGCCACAACAAACAACATCATGATACTCTTCCATTTGACAGGTAGGGAATAGATATTTGCATGAACTGAGTTCTCAGTCCTCAGCTGATGAGCCTTTTAGAACAAGTCCAACCTTTAGCCATCAATACTTCAGCAGATGCAGCAAGCAAGTATTCAGACGGCAGTGCAACAAGAAAACTTTGAACAGAATCTGTGTCTTTTGTAAGCCACGAAAGCTTTCACACACTGCCATTTTTACATGCAGATGTTAAATAATATAGACATTCTTACAACTAGCATGCATCCTGACAAAGAATCAAGCACAACCGAATTATACAGGTACAATTGAACAGAAACTGTGCCTTTTCTAAGCCATCAAAGCTTTCACAAACTGTCATTTTTAAATGCAGATGTTAAATCATATAGACGTGCTTACAACTAGCATGCATTCTGACAAAGAATCGAGCACAACCAAATTATATAGACGTGCTTACAACTAGCATATAGACGTTAAATCATATAGACGTGCTTACAACTAGCATGCATTCTGACAAAGAATCGAGCACAACCAAATTATATAGATTTGTACCTGTACATCAGCAAAAATAGTTGGCTTGATGTAGTAACCCTTGCTTCCAAAACGAGAACCACCTGTGACAAGTCTTGCACCCTCTTCCTGCCCTGATTTGATATAGCCCATCACCTTTTCAAATTGCTCATCACTAATCTGGTAGAGAAAGAACAAAAAGTAAATGTTATCTCTCTTTTGCATAATCCAACTACATTTGACAGAAAATAATCTGTGAACATACTTAAAGGTTATGATAAGTCTCACATCAGCATACTTCACTGTGTGAATTGACACTGACTGAGGGCCACTTACATGGATACCATTGGCTTGCTTTTAGTGTCAACTATTATTAGAAGATAGCAATAAAATGTAATCAAATCACAATTAGTCTTTTAGGTTGTGACCTGCAGATGGCCTAAAAAGTTCTTCATAGACAAATTGAAAGGCTGTCTTGCATACTCCTGGGGCCTACAAAAGCTTTGACTCTCAAGAATCATGGAGTCTCCAAAAAGACTAGCTGACTTTCAACTCATCCCAACTTGTCCATAGGCAACATCCACTATTGTATACCTGTTTTGTCAATATTCCCGGTTTCAATTTCTCTGCAGCACACAATTGTGTGCTTTCAAAAGGGCTATGCTATCATTCTTCAGAATGAACATTCAACCCAGCATCACACACAAGCTGTTCTAAACTGCACATAAGACTTTCAGTTGATTCTCAAGTATAAAAAGACCATCTCAAGTAACCTGTGGACCTTGCTCGACCCCTTTCTTGAAAGGATCACCAACAACACGCTTTAGTGCACGCGCTTTTGCCTTTTCCAAGAACTCCTCGTAAATACTTTCATGCACAAAGGTTCTAGATCCTGCACAGCAACATTGTCCCTGCATTCGCATAGAAATGAAATGACTTTAGTATATAAATAGTGACACGAAAAAAGCCATCAGGTCAGCATAGTACCTGGTTGAAAAAGAGAGCAAAGTGAGAGAGCTCCACAGCATGGTCAATGTCTGAATCTTCTGCAATAATGAAAGGAGATTTGCCACCTAGCTCCAGAGTGACAGGTTTCAGGTTACTGCTTGCAGCAGCCTGTGAGACGAGCTTTCCAACTTCTGTTGAACCAGTAAAAGCAAGCTGCATGAAGGAAAATGCCTACTATCAAATGTAGCTAACAAATATGCCAAAGTAAAACGAAAGCTCCTGAATAAGACCCTGTCCATGATTTTTGTTTGTTGTAATCTTTCAAACATTCAACTATGAATACAAGATAATCATCTATGACTTCCATAGCTTAAATTGAAAGTAGCAGTAACCTTTCAATGAGATAAGCTATGAAATTAGCTATGTACTGACCTTATCAATGTCCATATGACTGGCAATAGCTGCTCCTGCAGTTGGTCCAAAACCAGAAACAATATTCAACACACCTGGAGGCAGTCCAGCCTGCAAAAACAGTGGCAAAAGCAAGCTTTCATTTACAATGGCTACCAAGAAAGCCAAATGACATTCATAAAACATGTCATAAAAGATTTATGTATTTCTAGTCAAATAAAGAAATGGTGAACTTTTGAACTCACGAATGGGAAAAAATCTAACAAGGCCCCATTGTGTTTTGGGGTCCATACAAACAAATGCATATTCAGGTTTATGTTTTTTGTGGGCTCACTGGCAGTCAATTCAACAGGAAATTTAAACTATTCTGCAACAATGCAACCAGTAACTTCAGAAGCAGGCTCCACCTTAGGACCTAATATATGTTTACTTTGACAAACAAATCCTGTGACAAAAAGAAAAAAAATTCTGATTGTGCACAAGTGACAAAGTAAGCCAATGAGGAAAGAAGGCTTTCTGCCACCAAATTTTTGAACCTGGTCATTATCTGCCAATGTGACCTTGCATACACCCATAAAACTAGATCCTGAACTTGAAAATTTGCATCGTGAGATAAACCTCCAGCAGTGAAGCCAGGACATTTGGAAACGGGAGGTTCCACGGGTAGGAAACAGTTTCATACAAGTAAAGAAAGGCCAAGAAACAAGCTTTGTACAGAATAGAGAGAATAAATAAAGACTTACATGAAATATGACTTGAAATATAAGACAATAAATTATAATCAACATTAGGAAAACTCCACCATAATCTATGGATAAAAGAAAAGCTAAGCCTCTTCCTAATTTTTTGAATATTTCATGGGCTCAACTATTTTGCTTCTAGAAAGCTACCTTCTCTTTCCTTCTTAAGAAATTCAAGTCTTGTTTGAGACGTATTTTGTAAGTATGAGATGCTTACGAAGAAAACATTTTGTATGTTTCAAATTGTAGGAAAAGGTTTCTATGCAACACTGACCTCAAGCAAAAGCTCGCCAGCTAGTAAAGCTGAGAGTGGTGTCTGCTCTGCTGTCTTAAGAACAACAGTGTTACCACAAGCAAGAGCAGGTCCCACTTTCCACGTAAACATTAGCAATGGAAAGTTCCAAGGAATAATTTGTCCTGCTACCCCAATTGGCTCATGCAACGTTTGAACAGCATATGGACCATCAGCAGGGACAGTCAAACCATGTATCTTATCTGCCCAACCTGCATAAACAGATCAGAAACAATCAGGAACACATCTCAACTTCCCAAACAATCAGCTTAACTAAACATAGAGAAGGCTTGTTTTGATCATTATATCTATATGTAGCGTAGCTTCTCAAAGAAGCTCACTACAACCAGGTAAAGTTTACAATCGAATGAACTGATGCCATTAACTAAATGCCTCTGTTGAGGAAACATAGCAGTTCATATGTTTCAAAGGGTTTTCTGTATACTTATGTGGCAGTTGCAAATCACAGACAAATCAACAAAGGAAGACAATGGTCATACTGATAAAAGACAATTGGCTTCATGTTGGAGGAAAGAATAACTGCACAGTTTTAACAAATTTTAGTGTTGTCCATGGACCACATACTGATAAATTCAGATCTTTGAAGCTCCACCCCAATATTTTTGAGTTAGAGATTACGAGCTGTTTGCCTACGAAGACAAGGCTATGACGTTGACATTATTCGAATGCAAAGATAACACGAGTGATGAGCCATCATAATATATACCACCTACTTCACATGAGGGAAATCCTGGCAACCTGGTTGATGAAACTGTTTGATCGACCTTTTTAGGGGGGCACAACTAAGCATGGGAAAAAGATCTATTCAAGTTGAGGATACAGTTGGGATGAGGATAGCCTATGTGCAGACACTTTCAAGCATTTCTACCAATCAGAACATCAAACCAGAAGTTTCAAGCAGCTCACAACGACAGTTTTCAAAGTAATGCACACATCAGAACATGATTAGATCAGGATTTGGGGAAGTACATCCACAACAACACACAGGCATACATTCAATTCAGTCAAACTTGAGTGTACCTGTTGTGCTTTGTGTCAGATTGATGCAGCAGTAAGCAGATGACATTGAGTATCAGAGCTCACTATTTGCACCTGAGTGCCTTTGAACTTTTCAACTTTCCCCCAAAACAGTAGACAAGTGCAGTGCTTCACTAAAAGGACGCTTCCAACCCTATGCATGCAAATTGGACGAATGAAAAGCACTTAAAACAGCAGCTGAAATTATTAAAGGTTCATGCACAGAGCACAGCAGGTTGCAGTCAAAAAAAAGGACCACCATTGATGCATGTGATAGAAATGGTCCTGTGCACAGGAGTCTGTTTATCTCAGTGCAGACTGCACTCTTTGCCAAATTCCACCCTTCCAGATTTCAACCATGTACAGGATGGGCCTGCAACTCCTCCCAACCAAGCCTTAGGTGGCAAGTCCTCTCATTGGTGACTTTCTGTGCTTTGTTGGCAGCTGAAGACAGCTCCCATTCTAGTCGTTCCACAGTTATTCATGTTTGATAATATTGGTCTTCTAGGTCATGAGTTCACCCTGGAGCCTTCTTCAGCAGTAGTAGTTACTGATGAGCTATGAACAGCTCCTATGCTAGTTACCAGAAGCTATCAGCCGAAGGCTGTACAGGCGATTGCTTAGAAAGTTTGAGGTGGCACCCTTACTTCTTTGATTCAGAAGTTGAACTGCCCAATAAGAACATATAGGCATTACAGGGCAGACAAGGTGAAGGAAACATGATCTTCAACATAAAGTAGAGACCAACGTTCGGTTCTGCATCCAAGAGCAAATTTTGAGTCACGTTTGACACTAGCTTAACAACTGTAATGTTTTATTTTAGCTCATTGGCAATAAGAGGTGTGGTCAGTCAGCATTTAACAATTAGTTACATAAAGCTTACTGCTCCTCCCCCAGAGAGGCAGGCTGCAAGCTGCACAGGAGTTACTCACATCAGCAAATGTGGCAAACAAAAATGCTGCAGCAGGATAGAGTCAGATAGAAGGGCCTATACATCAGGCAGCACGCTGTGCATGTTTTCCTCACATTACAAATACAAACAAGCAAGCCACAGCAGATGCAGGATGAATCAAGCCAAAGGGTGGATGAGTATAGTAACTGATGAGTAGCCATAAATAAGTCCACACGTCCTTGCCCATACTTGCAACTCTAGTTTTTATGCACATGCCCATTTGCTGTACTCATACACAACTAAACGCAATCAGACAGGTGGGGGGGGGGGGGGGGGGGGATGTCAAACCTGCATAATATCTGAATAGCCTTGCCATTGCAGGAACTTCAGCAGTACGAGCCTGTTCATAGGGCTTCCCATTGTCCAGAGTTTCTAATGTCGCAAGTTCATCAGTGTGTTTCTCAATCAAATCAGCAAAGCGTAGTAAAATCTTTGATCTTTCCTGAGATTAAAAATATGGCATTTGCAATTTTGAGACTCTTGATAATCATGTTATCAACATTTCCAGCAAGAAGGATCACAATGGTGAACATTAGAAAACACAGTCAATATCATCAAATATATCATAGGCTTGCAGCACCAATGCATTTCCAAAGGTCAACATGAGAGCAGTCCCATTGTCTCTCCTTTGCACAGGTACCATTTTTTTAAAAGTATCAAAAGGAAGGATGATTAGGAGTTCTATTTGAATGACTTCACGTGTGTGCACATGCACAACAACCACCACCCCCCTGCCCCCAAACAAAAAAGCACATGCACACACACCCACACAATCCATGGAGAGTATGCACACAAATGGAGAAAGAGAGACAACTGACAAAGAGTGATTTTACTTGAATTCACTAGTGCATCTACAACCATTGGCAGCATCTTGAAATATCCTAGGGCATGCTTGACAGAGCATCCTTTGTGCATGCCAAGAATATGCAGGTAAAAGAATGGTTATCGAGTGGAAATTTTGTATTTGTGTAAATAATCAAATAAAAACAAAAAGCGAACATCAAAGAGCTATATAATTACATATGCAGTCATCTTTGGCCATGGTCCAATGTCGAAAGCAGTACGAGCAGCCTTCACAGCCCTGTTCACATCCTCAACATCACCTTCTGCAACATGCGCAATAACCCCTTCTGTGCGTGGATCTATAGTTGGGAATGTTTTACCTGTCATCCATGAAAAAAGTTGAAAAACTCTCTTTTTTTTTCATAATGGGTAATTGTATTAATTACAAAAAAAGTACAAGATTACAAGTGAAAATCTCTCTCTCTCTCTCTCTCTCTCTCTCTCTCTCTCTCTCTCTCTCTCTCTCTCTCTCTCTCTCTCTCTCTCTCTCTCTCTCTCTCTCTCTCTCTCTCTCTCTCTCTCTCTCTCTCTCTCTCTCTCTCTCTCTCTCTCTCTCTCTCTCTCTCTCTCTCTCTCTCTCTCTCTCTCTCTCTCTCTCTCTCTCTCTCTCTCTCTCTCTCTCTCTCTCTCTCTCTCTCTCTCTCTCTCTCTCTCTCTCTCTCTCTGTGTCTGTGTGTTTTGATGGATATCACAGATCACAGATACAAACACACATGCATGTGTGTGCACACATATAAACAACATCGGTCTATCTCTCTATCTGTGTCTACTTGAAGTCTTGATGCTGTGCTTCCTGATGCAGCAGACTTACCAGATGCAGCATCTACAAATTTTCCATCAATTAGAAGCTGTGTGTACTTAATTGATACAGATGGTTTTATCGGCTCTTCTAGTGCCTCTGCTGTTGCTCCATACATGCGCTGGAAGCCCCATCTAGCACCGCTTCTGTAAACTGGTTCAAAGAAAGAGTTTTGTTAGCCTAAAGACGTGGGCATGTCAAACACACTTAATCATACTTCATAGAAGCAGAATACTTTAGACTTCTTCATATCCGAACCTCCTACACTTACAGATAGTATCTGCATGCTTCTATCGGTACAGAAAACAAAAATGAATTGGAATGCCATCATTTAATAAATTGATAAGGCAAATAACAAGGATCCAAACAATTGAACTGCTTCCTCCGTTAAAAAGCACACCAGTACGCATGAGACAACATCCAATCACAGATTGTAAAAATGCAGATGCGCATAGAAGAAGTTCTGCTCAATGGTTGTAACTTAGGTGCTCATTTGTTGTCCTTAGTGCGGAGCAAATAGTTATGTTTGCTTTACCAGGTTTCCCATCTCCAAAAATCAACTACAGACTCTAAACGTCCATTTGAGGCATGAATCAGATGGAAGCAAGCAACTGCTCTTGGATGAAAAGAACTTCTGATGATGCGTGAGCATTGAAAGCCAATAGATGTAGATGATGCGTGAGCATTGAAAGCCAATAGATGTATTGGAAATTATCCAAAAGATTTACCATCCAATTGAAATAGACTTTTGACTCCAGACAAACACAATTCTAACTTTACAACAATGAAAACAGCCGTGATTGACGTAATACAGATGCAATTCTTGATTTTTAAGACCATGAAACAGCTGAGATTGATGCATTGCAGATACATTTCTGAGTTTCTAGATCATGAAAACATCCGTGGTTAATGAATTACAGAGACGATTCAGGACTTTCAAACCATGAAAACAAATTGTGATTGATGAAATCCTGAGAGTTCTATATTCATGAAGACAGTCGTGATTGATGAATTACATAAACAGTTTCTGGACGTTTATGTCATTAAAAAAGCCGTGATTGACGAATGACGGAGATACAACTCTGGACATTTAAGCCGTGAAAACAGCGATGATCTGATGAGATGCGGGCCAAAGGTGAGAGCCATTTCCAATAATGGTTGGTTACTGGAGCACGATGACGAGCTATACGTCTGTCAGAAGGCGGAATCAAAGGACAAAGCAAGAAAAAGGGCGGAGGGCGCGGGGGCGAAAGCTACCTGGTCGAAGGGATGCCGGGGAGGAAGGCAGGCGGGAGGCGTGCTTGAGGAGCAGAGAAGCGTAGCGGGACGCCATGGCTGCTGCGAACGGAGGCTACAGGCCCGTGGAGCCTGAGAGCTTGAGCTTTGAGAGTATCACTGACAGACTTGAGAAAAGTAATAATTTCTAAATCATACTAAACTAATTTATTAAAATAGGATAATTGTTTTTTTCCCAGAGAAAGGATAATTGCTTAATCCGGTCTACCACGATAAGGTGTCATTATCTCCTTCTAGCCTAAATACTTCAGAATAATTGACATCTTTACTTTTACTTAAGGGGAGGTTGGGGGCGGGTGCCATGTGGCAACCCCAACCTCCCCACAAAGAAACGCGCCGCGAAAATTGCGCTTGCCCCCACGCGAAGCGCCAAGGGCAAGTCTAGGCGCAGAGCGCCTAGTCTTATCTTATTAGCTAGTTTTATAAAAGTCGTAAATATTAAATCACAAAATACGATGAGTACTAGGAATGTGACAAAATGACATTAGCATTACCACTTATTAATTTATAAAAGTAGATAAATATCTAGTTCTGGTCCACTATTACCATTGTTCTTTACCTTTACAAGCATGTGGGATACGGGGGACACTTATAGCATACCTAATGAAAAATATGTTTCTTTTTTGTTTTCTTCAAAGCGGGCACTCTCACGCGCGGCGGGAGAGGAGGGGGGGATGTGTTGTTATCACATTTTGCATTTCTTTCAAGATCGAATATAAGAGCATGTAGGGGAATTGACTAAGTGTAACATTTAATTTTTTAGTTCTAAAATCTTTATCAGGGTTTGAAAAATGCAATTTCGGGGGGTTTCTCAAGGAAGGGGTACACTTGTAACATGGTGATGTGACCATTTTTAGCAAATAAATGGCTCAACATATTCCCTTTTTTTGTTACATCACTAGTCCCAAGGTGAAAACTTTTTTGTTACATTACTGGTCCCATGGTATTTCACTTTTTTTGGCACTTGCTTCACACTTGGCCCCCTCACCTTACCATAATAGCTTATTCATCCTTACTAGCCCACTATTAGTGGTGTTGTTGGTATGGTGCTTATATACTAATCAATAATAAGCTAATGTTTGTATCAGTGGTGTAAGTGTTGCACATGTTTTGGCCATACAAGACTAAGGGAATTAACTTATCCTCGACCCGACCATAAAGCAACTTTAAAATTTATCGCTTTAAATTCTTGATTTTGTCATGCTATTGGCATGATAAATGCATATGACTATTAGATAGATTTTGATGTCAACATAATAGTAAGATAGGTATTTGTCTCTATGCTTGTGATTATCTATGGTGGAGCCATTAATTTATAAACATACGAGGCCCTTATACAAAGCCAAATCCTCCTTTTATAAATCACTAAAGACATTTCCCCTTTTCTTTGTTGTGATGGTTTATATTCATAGATGCTTCGACTTTATGTAAAGTGGCAACTCTTGGAATGAGCTCATCTTACCTTCACAAGTTTGATCATTGACTTGAGAAGTGTATCAGTGCCTATAAGATGCCACATTAATCAACAAAGGAGCCACCAAACTTGTTGATAGGGTGCATGAGTTCTCAAATGTGTCACATTAGTCAACAAACACACATTGAGCTCATTGACAAGGTGCATGAGTTGTCAAAGATATCTAGTTTAAAAACCCATAATGGCAAAGCTTTGTGATGCCTTATCTTGTGGGATCAAACATTCATGGAGTGAATAAGGTTGTCTTTCCAAGGTCTCTCAAATATTGCATTGAAATGCCACACTACACATAAGCATTGCATTGCACATACCTTTGCAATCTCTTTTGTTCGTCTACTGAATGTTGTCTTTTCTTTTGTAATTATGGCTCTTCTAGCAAACGGTTTATTTTTTCAACATTTAGTGCATCAACTCACTTAAGAACCGCTTTTGAATGTCTCATTCCCCATTTCAAGTCACCATAGAATATGTATGCATTGATATGGAGTGCTCGATTAAGGACATTCTATACTCAGTCTTAGCTTGAGTAACTCACCATTTGAAAACATGTGAGAATAAGTTGTAGGAAAATGGTTCATGATTTCGAAAACAATTGCTCTTTAGATAAACATAAGAAAAACTTAATGCAGTCAAATAGTGTTTGTGTTCCTTATATTTAGAAGACTTGAACTTTGATTGATGTCTCAAAGACAGGTGAAAATAACCCCATACTCTTTTCAATGCTAAAGTCAAAATTTCTTGTTGAATTCTTTAAAAAAAGGTGTGAATGGTAGCCAAATGTCTTTACTTACTTTTGTTGAGCATCATCAACTCTCCCTCTGTCATGTCCTTTTCTTTCCTTTTTTCAAGTCTCCACAACATAAAAGATAAGAAAGGGATCCCTTGAATTCCCTGCTATTTAAGAAAGCCTTAAAATACACTCACAAAAATGTATGCTAAAGAAGCAAATGTAAGAACATCCTTTTTTACCACAAAGGCTTGGTCTATAAACCAAACTAGCAATTCTTGCATCTCTATCACTCGAAGCTCCATGAAGCACTTCCAAGGAAGCAAAGTTACTATGCTACCACAAGGCAACTTCACACACACACACACACATACACACACACACACACACACACACACTCTCTCTCTCTCTCTCTCTCTCTCTCTCTCTCTCTCTCTCTCTCTCTCTCTCTCTCTCTCTCTCTCTCTCTCTCTCCACACACACACACACACCACACACACAAAGTTTCTCACTTTCTTCTTCCTCAATCACACACACACACACACACACACTCTCTCTCTCTCTCTCTCTCTACATACACACACACACAAAGTTTCTCACTTTCTTCTTCCTCAATCACTCACACACACATTCTCTCTCTCTCTCTCTCTCTCTCTCTCTCTCTCTCTCTCTCTCTCTCTCTCTCTCTCTCTCTCTCTCTCTCTCTCTCTCTCTCTCTATCTCTCTCTCTCTCTCTCTCTCTACATACACACACACACACACAGAGTTTCTCACTTTCTTCTTCCTCAATCACTCACACACACATTCTCTCTCTCTCTCTCTCTCTCTCTCTCTCTCTCTCTCTCTCTCTCTCTCTCTCTCTCTCTCTCTCTCTCTCTCTCTCTCTCTCTCTCTCTCTCTCTCTCTCTCTCTCTCTCTCTCTCTCTCTCTCTCTCTCTCTCTCTCTCTCTCTCTCTCTCTCTCTCTCTCTCTCTCTCAACATGAGCTTCTCTAGTCGATCATCTATGGCACAGATGGATGGACCTACATAATGAATAAAATGGCTCTAGGCTTGAGCACATGAAGGGTTGCCGAAAGGGTAATCCACAAATTCAGGTTAAGGAGTTGTCCATTTACAAGTGCAATCAAAAGAACCAAGGGGTAAGGTCCACTACTTAGCCTCCTATAATCACAACAAAACCTCTTTGAGACACATTGGCTTATAGCCATGTGCCTATTGCTATTTCTCTACCCATCAACATCCATGTGTGCAAGCTACCCTTAGCACATGAGTGCCACCAACTAATCTCTAAAAGGTCAAAAGAGTCTTGCAACCTACCTATGTGTTGCCATTGAGCACATGGGCTAAAAAGTAAGCTTAAGGGCATACTAACCTTTTATCTTTTCCCATCACAATAGACTTAGCCTAGCACATGGAAGGTAGGAGTGAGCACAAATAACCCAAAACACAACTAACAACTAACCTAACACAAGAACAATAGACTAACATGTAAACTATAATAACAAATAAGCCAACAAATAAGTTAACAAATGAACAAGTAACATTTAAACTAAACTAACAAATAAGCCACAAAAAATTAAAGCAACAAATAAATAGATATAACCTAAGGTTAAATTAATAACTATCAAAATAACAATTAAGCCACAAAACAACAAATAAATAGATATAAAAATGCAAAGCAACAAATAAATACATATAGCCTAAGATTAAATTAATAACTATCAAAATAACAATTAAGCTACGAAATAACAAATAGACTAACATAATGAAAATTAAACAATGAGATATGCATGTTTAAAAAATTAGAAGAGGATAGACAAACCAACAAAGAAAAACTTAATCAAATTGAGGCTAGAAAGCTAGGTACTTAACTTTGATAACAACAAAAAAACTTGCTAGTCCTATCATAATTTGTGCATATCTTACAAATTACACACCCTTGTGATGAAATTAGCAAATAAGCTAAGAATAAGTCAACTATCGAATAAGGTAACAAATAAAACTAACAAACTAATCTAACAAAGAAGTTAAGGAATAAAACTAACAAATAAGCTAACAAAAAAAAACTAACAAATAAACTCATATAGCCTAATATTAAACTTACAAATCATAACTATTACATTAATAAAGAAGAAATAGATTAACACAATACAAATAAAAACATGGAATAACCAATAAGTAAACTAACAAAGGAAAAAAAACAAGGATAATACTTGCAATCAATATAATAGAAGATCATATCAATTGAGGAGCAATAAGACAATTGTAGGTCTAGTAGGAAGACAACTTGCAGCAATAACATGACCTAGGTAGAGCACATCGAGTAGGTGAAGAAAGAAAGGTAGGTAATTTAAAAAATTTAGTGCAATTAACGATTGGGCTTTCACCCATTTTAGCCCCAATTTTATTCTATGAGGACTAACAAGGGTAGCCCATGTTACACACACGCATGCACGCACGCACACGCACACACATGCGCGTGCGTGCACACACACACACGCATGCACACGCACACACATGTGCACACACACACACACACACACACACACACACACACACACACACACACACACACACACACACACACACACACACACACACACACACACACACACACACACACACACACACACACACACAGAGGTGGCTCTCTCATACTGTGTGTGTGTGAGTGATAGAGAGGGGAAAGGGAGGCGTGGGAGAGAGAGACTAAGAGAGGGAGAGAAAAGAAACCTACAAGCCTACGAGAGAGAGAGAGAGAGAGAGAGAGAGAGAGAGAGAGAGAGAGAGAGAGAGAGAGAGAGAGAGAGAGAGAGAGAGAGAGAGAGAGAGAGAGAGAGAGAGAGAGAGAGAGAGAGAGAAAAGAAACCTACAAGCCTACGAGAGAGAGAGAGAGAGAGAGAGAGAGAGAGAGAGAGAGAGAGAGAGAGAGAGAGAGAGAGGTGAGGAGAGAGAGGGTGGGAAGAGATATCATAATTGTAACAACTTTAATTTAGATTTGAGAGGTTTAGAGGGAGACAATAGGTTTGGAGAGGCCTAAAATCATTTTAGAGGTTTAGCTATCACCAAGGCTATAACTAACATTTATTGCATGTGATATGGTGCATCACCACAACTTTGCTTTACTTGTAAACAAATCCCTATCACTAGGACTATACTAAGTGGCTTTGCTAGCTAAGCCTACTAACTACACATTGCACAAGACTTGCAAAGCTCAAGGGGGGAGGAGTACACCTTGCTTGCTTTGCATTTTTGTGAGCAAAAGGAAGAGGTTACACGTTCCCTTTGCTCACAAAAAAGGACAAATGGTAGCTCAGCACGCAACAAATGGATCAATTTTCACATAAACGTAAACCCTACCAATCTAAAGAGGTAATAAGTTATACTTCTACATTAACCAATTAATTCTTTAAATTTATTTCTTCAATATTTAAAGATCACACACTCCAAAAATTCATAATGTGGTTTCTGTGGAAGAAGTATATATTAGGCAAGAAAATTGAAGTAGAATCAATTAAAACAAAATATCAAAACTAAAGAAGTGTACATAATGACATGTTCTCCTCTCAAATGAACACATATATTTACTTTATATTCCCTCTTGGCCCCAATTAAACATAATTCTTATATAATTATGGGCATTCATTCACATGTACATATCAAATATTTTACCATAATGTTTTTTTCTTAAATTCCACTCCATCCAAAGATTACCAAATAATCTTACCAATCTCTCTCTCTCTCTCTCTCTCTCTCTCTCTCTCTCTCTCTCTCTCTCTCTCTCTCTCTCTCTCTCTCTCTCTCTCTCTCTCTCTCTCTCTCTCTCTCTCTCTCTCTCACACACACACACACACACACACACACTCTCTCTCTCTCTCTCTCTCTCTCTCTCTCTCTCTCTCTCTCTCTCTCTCTCTCTCTCTCTCTCTCTCTCTCTCTCTCTCTCTCTCTCTCTCTCTCTCTCTCTCTCTCTCACACACACACACACACACACACACACACACACACACACACACACACACACACACACACACACACACACACACACACACACACACACACACATAGATCCGCCCATAGTATCACCTTTTCAGCTCATGTTTCACTTAAAAATAAACTTAACACAATACTACATATATATAACACAAATGTGTGCACCTATATACACACACTGTGTGTACATACATACATACATACATACATACATACATACATACATGCATGCATGCATACATAAACACCATGCAAACCCCCTCAAACATCCAATTGAGTTTGAAATTCATACATAAATATTATTTGAAGTCGCACACACACGCACACACACGCACGCATGCACATGCATAGACACAAACACACGCACACTCACACACACAAAGGATCTTAGGTGGTTCAAGAGGATGTTGTGCATACCCATTCATGATAGGGTGTAGATGCATTTACTTTCTTATTAAAAGATCACACTCCAAAAGGTTCTTGATGTGGTTTTTCTTAAAGAAGTATACATAAGGCAACATAATTGACTTAAACTCAATTAAAACCAAATATCAAAACTAAAGAATTGTACATAAAGTCATGTTCTCCTCTCAAATGATCACATATATGTACTTCCCCCCTCTTGGCCCCATCTAGACTAAATTCTTACATGATTATGGCCATTTATTCAAGGATATATATGCAATTGCATGAAACTATGCTTTATATTTTTTTTCAACAAAGTAATAAAATATTGTACTATAGTTGTTATTTTTAAGTTTTACTCCATCCTAGGATTACCAAATGACCATTGGCATTTGAGCCAAAGCCTAAAGCATGGATGAGAAAGAGTGAGAGAGAGCATTCCTTGGTAGTATTATCATACTCCTATCATATAATAAATCCTAATGTATTCATTGTCTTTGTTGTTGTGGGAAATGGGCTTCTTTTATCATGCCAATGAGTGTTATGTTCATGTTTGTTGGGCAATTATGCTACTTTAGTGTAGAACTCCTTCAATGCTATGCACATATTGCTATATAAAATCAGACTAATCACACACATGTACACACACACATAATACATACATCCAACCATAGTCTCACACTTTCATCTCATGTTTCACTTAGAAATGAACTGCAAACAATCCTACACATATATAGCATGTGTGAGTGTGCACACACACACACACACACACACACACACACACACACACACACACACACACACACACACACACACACTCTCTCTCTCTCTCTCTCTCTCTCTCTCTCTCTCTCTCTCTCTCTCTCTCTCTCTCTCTCTCTCTCTCTCTCTCTCTCTCTCTCTCTCTCTCTCTCTCTCTCTCTCTCTCTCTCTCTCTCTCTCTCTCTCTCGTGAGGATGGGGAAGGAACCTTGGGCAGCAAGTGAATAACTGCAATTTTCCAATCTACAAGCATTGATTCAGATCTCTAGACATGCTGGCAAAGGCTAGTCAAAGGGTCCTTAAGCTATTCCACATTGGTTGAAAATAGCACATTAGGGAGATGAGCTTTTGGTACATGGTAAATGGCATAGCACTTCCTCCACTTCTTCCTTTGTGAAATCCGCTTCCATCCATTCCCTCCATTTAGGCTTGACCTAATTTTGAACCAAGTCACAAATGTATCTTTGAGTAGAAAGAACAAAATTAGAAAGAACTTCATGTGGACTCAACAAGGATTTGTAGTCTTTAAGGCACATTTGAATGGTGGACGTGGGCTCAACAACCATTTCCCCTTTCTCGTTTATCAATCACACAATATTCTCCTAGGCATATTTCTAATGTAAAAGAGAAAAAAGTGATTTGAACTTAGCATACTCTTCCTCTTGTAAAAATATTTCTAATGTAGATGGGCACCCAAATGAGCCGGTAATTTGAACTTAGCATACTCTTCATCTTGTAGAGCTTGAACTCTACATTTCAACCATTCGAAACATGTGGATAGATTATCAGAGTGGTCCATAGTGTGTTGCATATTGAGCAAATATCCCAACAAAGAGTGCAAATACTGCAATTCACCACAAAAAATAGAGGCGTGCTAGATAACATACTATCACGACAAGATACATGCATTATCCCTAAAAATAAGCCATGCATCAATACCCACAGACATAACTTATGTGCTAAATTGACCAATTAATTGTTGCACATACCCGAAAAACCAATCGTTCAATAAAAAGGACCGATTGAAATGCAAAGGCAAGTGGGCAAGAAAATCCTTAAATGCACGTACTATCCAATGAGTCATGTCCAAAACCGAGGGGTAGTGATCCAAAAGGATGTGATGCCCCTCCACCCACATGTCAATCTCTACTGGAAGGAAGGAATCACTCTAGCAAATGTACATTATCTATCTAGTTGGGCCCATGTTTCTGAATGTTGAAGACATTGATAAGTGAAACTAGACTCACAATGATGCAACCACAGCCATAGGTCATGTTTGAAACCTAAAGCAACCATAGTGTCCCATGCTTGATGCTCACTGCCATCCACAAGAGAGTGAGGTGAAGTCACCTATTCCATGGATACACATACACTAAAATCACCCATAACAAGCCCCTAATGAGTCATGGAAAGGGACAACAAATCCTCCCAAAGCTAACAAAGGTCTCAGGTTGTATATACACACCCACCAACCACAAGACCTCCCCCTCATACATAATCTCCACCATTGGGAATTGGCCTTGAACATCCTAACAAATCATTGAAGGCTATAGTGAAGACCAAACATCCAACATAACTCCAAATTTATGAGGAACCTAACGACTAAAGAATACCATAAAATCCTTATAAACATATGTGGAACCACTTAATGAGTGTTGCTTATGCTGCATTGCACAAAAAACATCCCAATTACTCACAAAAAACTATCCTCCACAACCTATAATGATTCCAGGAGGCATATTCCACGGTGGATTCCGTAAACTTTTATAACCGGGGCTCATACATAAAGTGGATTCTTTGTGCGAGCAGTCAATGGGGACGCCTATCCTTTTCGGGCATTTTGTTAATTTTATGTGTACATGGGTGATTCCATAGCGGGTGATTCCGCAAAATACATATTTAAATTAATAAACGTTTATGAGTTTAGAGTGCGCACTCGTGATAAATTAAGGTTAGGATTGATTTCTAACCAATTGATTTATTTAGCTGAAGACTGCTAGGTATTCACTTTTGTCGGTTTAATTGTATTATTTTACTAACGATTGTGAATGCTTCAGTTGATGTGTAGAGATAGCAGCAGTGGCGGTGGAAAGCATTGGGGGATAGCGTGTATTCCAGTTATCGTCAATATTTTGATGGGTGCATACATGGCGCCTATATTTTGTCATGCCTATTTATCAAGGGGTTTGATATTTATTTATTATTTTTGTATGCGCATGGGCACATGATTTAGATATTTGTATTTGGACATTGTATTTGGGTACGCCTGACTTCTTGGGCACCCATTAGCTTTATTTCTATTTGGCAAAAAAGCAAACTCAAAAGCCAAAAGCGTGCTATTTTGTAATTTGGGCTATTATTTGAGCTTGAAGATGATTAATACATAAAATACATGCTTTGTGGAGTGCTCATACAAGGCATGGGGGAAGATTGAACCCAATTGGTCTCTTGTTCATGTCATGCAAGTCTTCTACATTGATTTGTGTGCAAAAAGTAGAGTTCTTTTGTTCTTGGGGACCTTCTGACGCTCACTACGCATGCTTACAGCATCCGATCTGTGCACCATATAATGCTTGCTAGCTGGCAAACCCCTTTGACATTCCATAAGGCGAGTTTCATGATGACATCAACTAGATCCACCCTTTACAATCCAAGAATTGATGCACAAGGGGAACTTATGTTATTGAGCATGAAATGCATCTTAAGAGGGCAATAACCTACCATGAGGGCAACAAACTACCACGAGCATCACTGCTAAGAGTAGAATTTGTAGCACCTTAAGAGGGCATGAAATGCATCTTAAGAGGGCAACAACCTACATCACTGCTAAGAGTAGAATTTGTAGCACCTTTAGCAACCACTCTAGCCATTGCAAGTAATTGAGAAGATTGTGGTTGAGATTTTGAGTGGAATCCTTTATCCATGCCTTAAAAAAGTTTGTGTGATATTATCAAAAGGCCAAGTGCATAGGAATTGAATGAACTTCCTATTGAACATGGCATTGGACCATAGAAACCCAAGAAGCATCCTTAGGCGCCTAATCATGACACACAAAATGTGACTCAGTAGCACAGCAAGCTTGGCCTAAAATGTATATATATTAGCATTTCCATACTAACCAAAAGGTGCAAGGGACGAATAGACTATTGTAGTATAGCTTAGGGTTCACACTCCCCCATATCATACCTCGACATCCAAACCATGCTGCAAAACCTCTAGAGCATGATCCCATTCAAAGACTAAATGAACCAATTGGCCACATTTGAAACAATGTCCCATAAAAGTTTCCCATTTTAGCTCAAAAGTCAACATATGTAATCCTGGCACCTCAAAAAGAAGTTTCTTAGACCAAGGTTTTCCGATATCCCAAAGCATGCAAGCTCTATTTCTATTCCAAGAAGCCAAACATGGCCCCACCAAGACGACCTAGAGATCTCAATACAAGAGGAAGAAGTTTCCAAAGGTGAGAAGGGAAATTAAAGCCTTCCACCCAAATCGAGAAAACCTACCTAAGAATATCCTAAAATTTCTCCATGGGCCTCCATGGGATGGCATGAACCAACTAACCATCCAAAAATAGAAGGACACACTGCATTATGCATGCTCGAGCATCAATTGAATGAAAAAGAATCTCAAAAAACTTATTATGACCATCATAAATCTTCTCTACAAGAGGGGCTTGCACTTGCCCTGACGCATCAATTTGACTCGCATCATCAATCAATTGTATGGACTACAAACACATTGTAATATGGGGAAACAAAGGAATCATTCCCCTTAAAAAAAAGATTGTTGCCCTCTCATAGAAGTCAACAATCTATTGTAATACTATTTTTATCCCCATGACATGAAAACAGACAAGAGGGAAGAGAGGTGAAGAGACCAAGAGCACACATACAAAAGCAATGGAAACTTGACCACATAGAGAGAGAGGGCTGAAATATTCTTCTTCTTCTTCCTTCCTCTTACTTCTTCTTCTACACAAAAGAACTAAGTCTACAACATGATAAAAGACTAATATGAAAGTACCACAATGTATGTACATACAGTTACTAAGTGTGAACCCACTAAGGAAAGAAGAGGTGGCACAATGAATGTGCCATAACCAAGGATGGGACTATATGGGTGTAGTTCAACTGCAGAATCACTGGCATATCCTCATGTCAGTTACATAACACACCGGTAAATACTATCCTGCCATATTACCAAGACATGTAGTGGATGCCAACTCATGTAGAGCTTGATATCTCTCAACACTCCCCTCTAGTCTGCATGAACTCATGAACTCCATGTCAAGATTGTGGGAGAGAAGGAAGGAGTCTCACTTGTAGCTTTCTTGCTTGCACAATGGGGGAATACACACAAAGGTGGAGGCTGAAAACAGTTTTCCTCTTCTTAGTCGTGTAAGCCAAAAAGAACTCAAGTACATAGAAATAGAAGAACCCTATATATGGGTCTCAAACCAAACTCAACTAACTAAGGTGGCAAACTAACTGAGCCACGAACTAGAGTAGATAGGGATAGCTATCATCTAGCTATTATTCATGGGCGGTGTACCAACCGTATCTGCAACTGACAAGTCGGTGACATAAATGCACAACGGTCACCCTGGCATATCACGAGTGGAGCTCGATATCTCAACACTCCCCCTCGAGCTCAATCCCAATTCTTGCACACCAAGCAGGTCTCTGAACTTGCATAGCTTCTCTGCACCCAATGCCTTCGTGAATATGTCACCTACCTGATCCTCTGTGCTGACATAAACTAGATCAATAAGACCTAGTAAAACCCTCTCCCGCACATAGTGATAATGCACCTCAATGTGCTTTGTTCTAGCATGATAGAGTGGGTTATTTGCCAAGTGTATACTACTCATGTTGTCACAATAAATGACAACTGGCCCATCTGTAGGCTGATGCATATCATAAAGTAGCTTATGCAACCAAGCTACCTCACATGCAGCCATTGCTGCGCCCCTGTACTCAGCCTCTGTGCTTGACAAGGCAATTGTAGGCTGTTTCTTGCTGCTCCAAGTGACTGCAGCACTCCCAAAAGAGAACACATATCCACTGGTAGATCGTCTATCAGAAATACTACTAGCCCAAACAGCATCAGTGTATCCATACAACTGTATCTGAACCTCTGTCTCATAAAGTAGTCCATACTGCAATGTGGACTTCACATATCTGAGTATGCATCTAGCCGCATCCAAATGCGGTCTCCTTGGAGCCTGCATAAACTGACTTACCAATCCAACAGCATAGCTCAAATCTGGCCTGGTAATAGTCATATAAATCAAACTTCTTACTATGAGTCTGTACGTAGTAGGGTCTTTCAGAAGCTCACCTGCATCTGCGCTCAGCTTCACATTCTGCTCCAAAGGAACTGAAATAGGCTTACAGCCTGTCATCCCATATTTGGACAGCATGTCCAATCCATACTGCCTCTGCAAGAGCCGTATTCCACTTGGTGATCTAATCACCTCAATGCCCAAGAAATAACGCAGCTCTCCCAAATCCTTCATCTCAAACTTCTGCTTCAATAGCATTTTCACATGAAGGATATCTTCATCACTGTCACCTGTCATAATCAAATCATCAACATAAATGACAAGTAGCATAATACCTTTCTCTGTTTTTCTCACATAAAGTGAGAAATCTGCCTTGGAAATCTGAAAGCCAATAGTGACAAGATACTGTCCTATCTTGTCAGACCATGCTCTAGGTGCTTGCTTCAAGCCATACAAGGCTTTCTTCAACCTGCAAACAAACTCAGGATGAACAGCATGCACATAACCTGGTGGCTGCTCCATATAGACCTCTTCTTGCAAATCACCATGCAAGAAGGCATTCTTTACATCCATCTGATGTAAAGACCATCCCTTTGATGCAACCATAGCAATGACTGATCTTACGGTTGCCATCCTTGCAACCGGACTGAATGTTTCTTCATAATCAATGCCATATGTTTGTGCATACCCTTTGACTACTAATCTTGCCTTGTATCTATTCACAGAACCATCTGCATTGTGTTTCACCTTATAAATCCACTTACAACCAATTGCATGCTTATCTTTAGGCAAAGGTACCAATTCCCATGTAGCATTTTCTTCCAAGGCATCCATTTCTTCATCCATGGCTTTCTCCCATTTTTCTTTTCCCATGGCTTGCTCAAAAGAAGTAGGTTCTAGTTCCTGTATCACTTTGACCATATATGCATAGTGAATGGCTGTAAATCCATCATATTTCAGTCTATCCACAGGATACCTAGCTCTAGTAGACCTGCGCAAAGTAGGTTCACTCCCAGGTGCTCTCAAAACATCCCTGGTCTTCCTTACTCCAGGTGTAACAGTAGAAGGAATACCCAACTCATCATCAATGCTCTGTTCTGAGCCACTGGATTCACCATCCACATAAGAGTGACCCGCATTCACATCAAACATGGGCTGATCTACCTTCTCTTTTCCTTTTTGTGATACATGCATACCACTATTTGCATTGCTTTGAGAAGATTCTCCTGATCTCAATCTGCCTGTCCATGGTGAAGAATGTGAACCACTGCTAGAGGACGCTCCAGGTCCACTAATATCTTGTGACTGCTGCTGTGAATTCTCTGCAGCATTACCATTTTGTGCATCTACATTATCAATCACATTTACTGGTTTATACCAGCTACTCATCTCATAAAAAACAACATCTTTGCTCACTGTAAACTTACTGGTGCGCAGATCGGTCGCTGTATGCTCACGTAGTGAATCCCGGAAGGTCCCCAAGAACAATGAACTCTACTTTTTGCACAAGTTACAAGGTAAAAAGCATGAACGACAAGAGCAAGAGACCAATTGGGTGCAATCTCCCTCCATGCCTTGTGTGAGCGCTTCACAAAGCATGTATTTTATGTATATTTCTTCTTCATGCTCAATAATAGCCCAATTTACAAAAATATATCAAGCTTTTAGCTTTTGAGTTTGCTTTTACAAAAATAGGAATAAAGCTAATGGACGGTGCTCAAAGAGTCTGGCACACCCAATACAATGTCCAAATAAAAATAACATATCCGTGCGCATAGGCGCATACAAAATAATGATAAATAATCGATGCCTCAATAGACATAACAAAATATAGGCGTGGCGCCTATCAAAATATAATCCGTAGGTCGAATACTTGCTAAACTCCAATGCTTTCCTCCGCCACTGCTGCTATCTCTACACATCAACTGAAGCATTCACAATCGTTAGTAAAATAATACAATTAAACCAACAAAAGTGAATACCTAGCAGTCTTCAGCTACATAAATAAATCAACTGGTTAGAAATAAATCCTAACCTTAATTTATTATGAGTGCACACTCTAAACTCATAAATGTTTATTAATTTAATATGCATTTTGCGGAATCACCCATATACACACTAAATTAATGAAACGCCCGAAAAGGACAGGCGTCCCCATCAACTTCTCGCACAAAGAATCCACTTTGTGTATGAGCCTCGGTCATCAAAGTTTACGGAATCCACCGTAAAACCTCACGGAATCCACCGTGGTACGGAATCCACCGTGAGATATGCCTCCTGGCATCATATCCTTTTCGGGCGTTTCATTAATTTAATATGCATTTTGCGGAATCACCCATGTACACACTAAATTAATGAAACGCCCGAAAAGGACAAGCGTTCGCATCAACTTCTCGCACAAAGAATCCACTTTGTGTATGAGCCCCGGTCATCAAAGTTTACGGAATCCACCGTAAAACCTCACAGAATCCACCGTGGCACGGAATCCACCGTGAGATATAAGGTTTAGAGATAGTATATGCATGTAAAAGATCTAGAATGGTGCTGTTTGTGGCTTCTGTTTGTCCATTAGTTTCTGGATGAAATGCAGATGAGAAATCAATCTTTGTGCCTAGGTTAGCAAATAGAGTAATCCAAAAGTTGTTACAAAATCTAGAATCACGATCTGAAATGATAACTTTTGGCAATCCATGGTTAGTAAAAACAGTTTTCAAAAACAATTGTGCTCCTTGTGATGCTGTTAAAGTTTTCTTACATGGAATGAAATATGCTTGTTTACTAAATCTATCTACAATTGTCCAAATCATATCATGGTTAGATTTAGTATTTGGTAAACCAGTAATGAAATCCATAGAAATTTGTTCCCAAGGTTTAGATGGATATAGACAAAGGCATAAGTAATCCATACTGTTTACCATGATGTCTCTTAATTCTTTGACAAATCAAACATTCAGAAACGAAGTTAGATACATCAGCATCCATATGCGGCTAATAAAAATCTTCAGTTAACATATGTAAGGTAGATATGATACCTCTATGACCTTGATATGGGGGACAATGAATTTCATTCAAAACAAAAGATCGGAATGGAATGGTAACACACAGTTTCTTTTCATAAAACATAAATCCATCATTATATGACAATGAATCAACAGGAATGAAATTATTTTGAACTAATTTATTCCAATCAGAATGAAAAGTAATATCCTGGTGATATGTATCTTTCATAGCAATCAAAGAATCAAAAGATATGACAGAAATATTATGAATGGCAGGTCTTCTACTCAATGCATTAGCCACTACATTTTCTTTTCCGGGTTGGTATTGAATGATAGGATGAAAACTTTGAATAAAGGAAGCCCATTTGATATGACGGTCAGAAATTTGAGGTTGGCTAAGTAAATGTCTAATACTTTGCTGATCGGTCTTTATCATAAATTCTGAACCCATTAAGTAGTGTTTCCACTGTCTTAATGCTTGTACAACTGCTAATAGTTCTTTGTCATATGTGGAATATTTCAGCTCAGAGGGTTTCAGCTTACAACTAGAATATGCTATAGGATGGTTGTCTTGCATAAGTACGGCTCCTATTCCTGATCCACTAGCATCGGTCACTACTAGAAAGAATGGTCTATTAAAGTCAGGTAATTGTAGAACAGGGGCATGGGTTAATGCATGTTTCAGTAAGTCAAAGGATTTCTGTTGATTTTCGGTCCATTGATATAAACAATTCCTTTCTTAAGAAGTTTGGTTAATGGTAAAGCAAGTAATGAAAAATTACGTACAAACTTCCTATAGAAACTAGCAAGACCAAGGAATGAGCGTAACTCATGCACGTTTTTAGGAACATGTCAATTCAATATTGCATCAATTTTCTTAGGATCAACTTTAATTCCTTCAGATGATACAATATGACCTAAATACTCAATTTTCGTTTTAAAGAATTCACTCTTTTTAGGATTTGCATACAGTTGATTTTCTTTCAATAACTAAAAAACCAATGACAAATGCTCATAATGTTCTTTCTCATTTTGACTAAACACCAAAATATCATCAAAGAAAACAATTACACAATACTGATATTTCAAAAAGATACGGTTCATCATTCTACTAAAGGTAGCAGGTGCATTAGTCAATCCGAATGGCATGACTAAAAATTCGTAATGACCAAACTGTGTTCTGAATGCAGTCTTGAATATATCAGACTTATCTAGCCTCACCTGATGATAACCAGACTTAAGGTCAATTTTACTAAATATAGCAGATCCTTGCAGTTTGTCCATAAGGTCATCAACTCTAGGAATAGGGTACCTATTCTTTACAGTGATCTTATTTAAAGCTCGATAGTCAATACACATACGATAGGTATTATTCTTTTTCTTGACTAACAATACAGGTGCACCGAATGGAGAACTGCTAGGTCTAATCAAACCTTTATTTAGTAATTCCTCAACTTGACTCTGGATTTCTTTTTGCTCTATCTGGTTATGCCTATATGGTGCTTTACAAGGTGGTTGTGTGCCAGGGATCAAATCTATCTTATGGTCTTCTGGACGTGAAGGAGGTAAACCTGGTGGTAGGTCTTTTGCAAAATAGTCCTTAAAATATGCAAGAAATTCTTTATGCCTAGGATGCATATGATTTTCTTTTACTTGCGGTTCATTCACCCAAATGAGATAAGATTTACTACTCTTGCGTAATGCACGTTTAGCTTGAGTATGCGAAAGCAGTGGAAAAACATTAGATGCATGCATACCATATAATATAATAGATTTTCCTTGAAAATTAATATTCATTGTGTGTGTGGAATAATCTATATCTGGGTTATGCTGGTGTCGCCAAGGCATACCTAAAATAATGTCACTCGACTATAATGGAACAACTAAGAAATTTCTTCTTTCAGTGTATGAACCAATTTGAATCTCTAAGTCTTGCACTTCTTGTGTACCATTATACCTAGTGCCTAAAAATGCAGCTTTGATGCGATAATGCGTAGGTACAGTCTGTAATTTCAATTCTTTTACTAATTTTGCTGAAATAAAATCATGAGTACTACCGTCATCATGCAAAATAGTCTTTTCCTTTCCATGCACCAAACATTTCATAGTCAATAATGAATGTGGAGTAGGCATACCTGGTAAAGTATCGGAAGTAGTAGTAGTGTCGTCCTCATCTTCAGTGAAGTCAGGCATATCTTCATATTCGTCTTCGTCCATGGCTCCAAGGTAGTTGATATGAGCTGGTGGCTTCTTTGAATGACAATTTGCTGCAAGATGTCCAGGCTGGTGGCATTTATAGCATACTATTGGCTTGGCTTTGGTTACATTATTTGCAATGGCGGGAAGTCTAGGTACATTTGGATTTGGTTGTGGAATAGGCTTAGGGTTTGGATTGACATTGGATGGTAATGCAGGTGGTTTTGCCCAATTCTTGCGGAAAGATGATGAAGAGAAATGATCTGGATTAAATCTTCTAAAATTGGAATTAAATTGTTTAGATCCATAATTACCATTGGCTTGGAATTGCTGTGGTCGTCTGTCTCTACTGCATAGCTTATCTTCAGTGTCGTGAGCGGCGTCTTCAAGAGTAGCAGGCTTGAACATGTTAACTTCAGCGTAGTAATGCCCAAGGAGTCCAGACATATACTTCCGCTTATGTGTCGCCTCTGGTATGTCTTCAAGCATGCGTAGCTGGAGGAGTGCATTCCAAAAACGCTCTATATACTGAGGTATAGGCTCACGATCCCGTTGTTGGAGTAGATCCCATTGCTTGATAGCTTTCTCATGAAATTGCGGTGGAAGGAAATTCTGCATGAACTTCTTTTTGAAATCTTCCCAAGTAGCAGGACATTCTATGCTCTTGCGTACTACAGTCCACCAAAGTGATGCTTTGTCTACCAAATGATTAGTAACACACTTGATTTTATCTTTTTCTGCATAGGTTTCCTCATGGAAATAGTTATCAAACTGACTAATGAATGCTAGAACAGTCTTTCCTTCTCGTATGCCATTGAAAGTACGAAATTTGAAACTTCGTTTACTTATCTTTGATTCCTTGTGAGTGGCGTCGATGGTACGTCGAATCAAATCTTCAGCTTGAGGTTCTTCTTTGTCGGTAGACGCTCTTTGTAATTTTGCCAGTTGCGCTTGCAATGTTTGCCTAGCCCTTCGTTCTTCTTCCAATTGCATCATGATTAAGTCCAGCTTTTGCTCCATCGTAGGCTCAGGTAAGTCGCCTTCAGCCATAAGATCATCCATATGTGGTTCCATCATCCTGTAAAGCTCAAAAGACCTTTCTCACTCAAAATCAGGTTAGCGGGATGAGCGTAGCTCAAGTTCGGGGTTACAAGGCTTATGTGTTTTGGGATATATCTTTCTCAATCTTCAGAAATTCTGCGATTTTTCCTTCTTCGTATGCTGAAAATGCTTCAGTAAACCTGCGTATGGGTAGAGTACCTTCCAACGAGCAACTTTGCAGTTCGGAGTTTCTGCGCAGGAACAGCCCTTCTAGGAGTTTTGAGCACAAGTCAGTTCTGACTCCAGTTGACTAGTCTGACTTGCAGAGTTGCAGACTTATGTGACTTGCAGAGTTGCAGACTTGCAGAACTTAGCCGACTTAGTGAACTTGCAGAACTTGATCACAGATTACTTGTAGAACTTGATTTCTTTGGTGTGGGACCTGGAGTTGTTGACCAGAGGTGACTTGCAGAGTTGATTAAAGCTTAATGGATTAAGCTTAATTGCTTAAGCTTTGGAGGGGGGGGGGGGGGGGGGGGGGGGGGGGGCTTCAAAAAAACGGCGCATTCGTGGGGGGGGCCGTTTTTTTCGTCGCGCGAAAAAATCGGAGGCCCCTCTGAGACCTCGATGATAAAATTTGAAGATAATAAGCTTCTTTTAAAGCTTATGAAGCTTTAGGATTAAACTTTTGAAGAGATAAGATATGGAGTTTCTCACTGTTTGCCCACGACTTGATGATGGAGATGAAGGAGTGGTCCTCCGCCTGTACAGCCCGGTCCTTCGCGATCTGATGACAGAAACAGGGGTTCTTGATCGCCAGAAGTCTGTCTGTATTGACGGTTCGCGACGAGATTGACCGTAGAGCCCGATCATTCCAGGAGCTCCGCCTTCGCACGAGATGGGTAGCAATTGGAAGCTCTTGATCTCAGGTCCGCTCTGATACCACTGGTGCGCAGATTGATCGCTGTATGCTCACGTAGTGAATCCTGGAAGGTCCCCAAGAACAATGAACTCTACTTTTTGCACAAGTTACAAGGTAAAAAGCATGAACAACAAGAGCAAGAGACCAATTGGGTGCAATCTCCCCCCATGCCTTGTGTGAGTGCTTCACAAAGCATGTATTTTACGTATATTTCTTCTTCATGCTCAATAATAGCCCAATTTACAAAAATATATCAAGCTTTTAGCTTTTGAGTTTGCTTTTACAAAAATAGGAATAAAGCTAATGGACGGTGCCCAAAGAGTCTGGCACACCCAATACAATGTCCAAATAAAAATAACATATCCGTGCGCATAGGCGCATACAAAATAATGATAAATAATCGATGCCTCAATAGACATAACAAAATATAGGTGTGGTGCCTATCAAAATATAATCCATAGGTCGAATACTCGCTAAACTCTAATGCTTTCCTCCGCCACTGCTGCTATCTCTACACATCAACTGAAGCATTCACAATCGTTAGTAAAATAATACAATTAAACCGACAAAAGTGAATACCTAGCAGTCTTCAACTACATAAATAAATCAACTGGTTAGAAATAAATCCTAACCTTAATTTATTACGAGTGCGCACTCTAAACTTACAAACATTTATTAATTTAATATGCATTTTGCAGAATCACCCGCTATGGAATCACCCATGTACACACTAAATTAATGAAACGCCCGAAAAGGATAGGCGTCCCCATCAACTTCTCGCACAAAGAATCCACTTTGTGTATGAGCCCCGGTCATCAAAGTTTACGGAATCCACCGTAAAACCTCGCGGAATACACGTGGCACGGAATCCATCGTGAGATATGCCTCCTGGCATCATTTACGAGTAGAAGGGTTATAGCATCTATACCCTTTCTGCTGCAAAGAGTAACCAATAAAGATGCACTTCTCAGCTTTTGGATCCAACTTGGATCTCAACTCATCTGGCACATGAACATAGGCAATGCAACCAAAAATTTTCAAATGAGAAATATCTGGTTTCCTACTAGTATACCTCTCCTCTGGAGTCATCCCATGTATTGCTGCAGTGGGAGTCCTGTTCATTATGTAGACTGCTGTAGCAACTGCCTCAACCCAATAAAAATCTAGCAGGTCTTTTTCATTGAGCATGGCACGAGATACCTCTCCAATATGCCTGTTTTTCCTTTATGCAATTCCATTTTGTTGTGGGGTATGACTGCATGAATATTGCTGCTTTATGCCATGCTCCTGCAAGAACCTTGCAAACTCATTTGAAAGGTACTCTCCCCCTTCGTCTGACCTTAGGCATTTTATTTGCAGGTCTATTTCTTTTTCAACCATAGCTTTAAGAGTTTTGACTTTTCTTTTTCATAAAATACACCCAAACTTTTCTGCAATGGTCATCAATAAAAGTGACAAAATAATGATAGCCTCCAAGAGATGCAGCTTTAGTAGTCCACACATTAGAGTGGATTAATTCCAATGCCTTCTTACTCTCTTGAACATGTCTAGGAAATGGTTTCCTTGCCTGTTTTCCAAACTGACAGGATTCATATACCTTATGCATTTCTGCAACCTTGAATTTAGGCAATCTTGCAACAATATTTTGGGCTTGCATTGATTTAAGTCATTGTACATTAACATGACCAATGCGTTTATGCCAGATATCAATATCTGCAACTACACCGGTCCCATGTGCAAACATTGCTGCACTCAATTCAGGCATGTTTGCATCCAATGTAAATATTCTACCCTTCTTCTTTCCTTTTGCTATCAAGCGACCTTTATTTTTCATATCCTCAACAAAGAATCCATGAGAATTAAATCTGACCTGCAAGCCCTGCTCAACCATTTGACCAACAGAAACTAGGTTCTTAGTGATATTCGAGACATGAAATACATCCGACAGGTATTTCTTTTTCCCATCCTGCACAGACAAAGGAAATTTTCCAATCTGCACAATAGGATGTGCAGTATCATCACCAGTCTCCACAAATCCTGGTTTTTCCATTTTTCTTGCATCCTGTATTCATTCTGCATGACCTGTCATGTGGTTTGATGCACTTGAGTCAACATACCACACATCGTTGCTTTCTTCTGCACTTGTCACAGAATTGGTCATGTGCTACACCATAAACAAATGCTCATTTCTGTCATCACCCTGTCTACTAGAAGATGCATAATTTCCTTGTTGCAATTTTCCATTCATGATGTCATTCTGCTTTTTATAGCAGCCTTTAGCCATATGACCCATTTTACCACAGTAGTAGCATTCAGCATTGTTGTTTGCATTTTTGCCTCTTTGCCATCCACCACAACCTCTTTGGCTCCCCCTGCCTCTAGAATTACCATGTCCTCCTCCATAGGATTGGTTTTCTTGAGTTTGCTGCGTATTTTGATTTCTACCACGGCCTCCAGATCGGCCTCCTCTACCTCTGCCTCTACCTCTTCCAGCATTTGAGTAGAAGACAGCTTCTTTTGAAGTTCCTCCTGAAGAAGATGCACCACCATTTCTCTGCTCCTCAGAAATTAAAAGAGCAATCAACTCCTCAAAATCAGGAAATCTTTCACGGACGGAAATGGATGTTCGAAACTATGCATAATCCTTTCCTAGACCATTCGAGGTCACACTAACTAAATCATCATCTTCCACTGGCGACCCAATGGAAGCAAGTACATTTGCGATCTTCTTCACCTTCATGTGGTAGTCATTGATGCTCATACTTTCTCTTTGCACATTGTGCAACTCTTGCTTGAGCTGCATTTTCCTGGCTTGCGTATTTGTGCTATACATTTTTGACAAAGTATCCCATGCCTCCTTTGGCATACTTGCATCTTGAATATGCACAATCATAGAGTCTGAAATGCTGATAGACAGCCAGTACATAACTTTCCTGGCTCTCTCATGCCATGCTTTAAATGCCTGCATTTGCTGTTGATTGGGAACATCAGGAAGAACTGGTTCTTCTTCATTTCCTGCAACAAATTCCCAATATCCTTTTCCGTAAGGAAATTCGTCATTCTGAACTTCCATGCTTGGAAGTTGTTCTTGTCAAGATTTTCAGTGACAATCTGTGAAAGAGAATCAGATGCCATTACAGAATACTGCAAAAAATTCTATCACTGCAAAGAACACAGCTTCAGCCTCACAAGGGCAAATCTGCAAAACTAACGAAAGTGGTATTTGACCACAGTCACTTCCTAGTGACGATTTTGCATCAACAGGCAATAAGGATGATTTTGTAACTCCCAATGTTCTGCGCACATGCATACGATGCAATTTCTACAGTAACTTTTCACCGACCTGTAGAACAGTGGTCGCACAGTATAAAACGGGGCCTTTTCTTGAGTGTGTATAGAAAACTTCCGCCTCCAAAACAGGCCCCGAAATGGCCTCAAATAAAAAAAACAGAGCAACCAAGGGCTAAAGATTATTCCCACACCATATACTGCCCTCTTGCTACACCGCGAAGGGTGTCTCAATCTGAGACAATGCACTCTTGCACTTTCCGGCTATGCTACCTGCAGAGGCCCAAGGCTTTGGTGAAAATGTTAGCAGCTTGATCCTCTATGTTAACATAAACCAAGTCAATATCACTTACCGGAACTTGCTCCTGAATGGAATGGTAATGGACCATGTAGCTATCATATGTCAATTGTTGTGTTGGCTTTCTTATCCTACATGAACTTCATAGACCTAGATCACTACTAGGTGCTTTAGCATCCTCTTGTACCCTTTGCATACTAGGTATTTTAATAGATGGAATCCCAAACTCCTTATCCAAGCTCTACATAATAGTGCTATTTGAATCAACATCAACATGAGAGAAACCTGATGATACATCTGCCATAATAGGTGAGTCCCCAACTTTCTCTTTACCTTTTCTTAACATCTATGGTATACTTGGTAGAGTGACGTGTGACCTCAATCTACCACTCCAAGGTTCATTATTAGAACCATGACTAGGAGACTCTTGTGGTCCACTCATTGTTTGTGACTACTAACCTATTTTACGCACAGGCACACTCTCATGCTCCTCCATCCCAAGTGCATTTTGTACATTACTATACCAACTACTCATTTCATGAAAAACAACGTCATTGCTAACTCTCAGCTCACGTGTAACAAGGTTACAACATCTATATCCCTTCTGCTCAAGAGAATATCCCACAATTTATATTTTTTTGCTTTGAGATCCAAAGTTATTGCACAACTCATTAGGAATATGCACATAAGAAATATATCCAAATACTTTCAGATGGAACTGATTTGGCTTTCTATTTGTAAGCTTCTCTTTGGGTATCATATCATGAATAGTAGCAATGGTTGTCTTGTTCATAATGGATACAATAGTAGCAAACAATTGGTTTAGCCTGATAGTAAAGTGATAAGTTTCTTTCTGACATCAATGCACAAGCTATTTCTATAATATGCATGTTTTTTCACTCAACAACTCCATTTTGCTACGGAGTATTTCTATATGTATATTGCCTTTGTATACAATTTTTCTGTAAAAATTCAAAAAACTCATTAAAGAGATATTCTCTCCCTCCATCTAATCTTAGGCATTTAATATGCAACCTTGTCTCCTTCTCAACCAAAGCCTTGAAGCTTTTAAAGTGAGTGAACACCTCACTTTTCTCACGCATTAAGTAAACCCATACTTTGTGAGTATGATCATCAATGAAGGAAATATAATACTTGCAGCCACTCAAAGTTGCAATCTTTGTAGGACCCCACACATTAGAATGTATCAATTCAAATGGCTTCTTGCATACATGCTTTTCATGTGAAAATGCATGTCTTGCTTGCTTTTCAAATTGACATGCTTCACATACTTTATGCATCCCATCAACCCTAAACTTGGGCAAGCCATCCACAATATGTTTTGACTGTATGTCTTTCAGCTACTACACATTCACACAACTAATTCTCTTATGCCAAATTTCAATAACAACCACAATACCTCAACTTTGTGAAACTGGAATATCACAATTCTAAATGAAATGCACAACCAAATATTTCAAAGATTCAAAACCTTCTCAGCTCTCTTAATCTCTTAACCTCACCCTTTCCCTCTAACGTTTAGGTTATGCTACGTTGCATAGGTGTAGGGTTTTATTTTGAATGTATTTTTCACATAAAATGAAAAAACCATGAAATATAACACATAAACAAAGCCAAAATTCATGCCTCAGCTTTGTTATACACCCACAACCACGAATCATAATTTTCTAGATTTTTATAACGCGAAAATCCTATTTTTTTTCATTTTAGCTATTTTTCTCTATTTATTTGTGTATAAAAATGGATTATTTTCTGATTTCTGATTAGTGACTGATTATGACAACTGAAATATGTTTTGTCTCAAACTTTTTATCCCATGCACATCTCTTTTCTCCACCCGAAACCAATAAAACCTTCATTTTTACACTAGAAATGCACTTTTCGGGCTATAATTTAATTATTACGACTATTTATTATTACGGATCTATATTTATTTTATGCATAGTCCTCAATCATAATGCAAATAAGATCAAAACAAGTTTTTGTTCCATATGAATTCCATTTCAACCATCAAACATAAAACAAAAACAAAATTCCTTTGTAAAAATGACGCATACCACTTACTTGCGTGTTGTGGGTTTTATGATTAATTTTTCGGGTTGCCAACGGACCGACCAGTAGCAAATCTTCAATGCTGAACATCTCCCCTCAGCCTCCTCTTGATCTTGGAGCAATCCGGTTCACGGACAAGTATCCGTCATCGCATTCTCTTCTTGATTCTTGCTATGTGAAGCACCATTTGGAGGAGAGAGATGGAGAAGACAGAAAGAGTAAAACTGGTTCTTCATGTCTGGGTAGCCATTGGACGTGCAAAAACCGACAATGGAGAAAGTAGAGAAGCACAAGATCAAGGATATAATCAGAAGGGGGGTTGTTCTCAACCACCATAGCCCCCCTCTCCCTCAAGATCACGTTGCCTGGCAACGACGCCTTCAATTTTTTTTTCCACGAAAAAAATGGTGCCCCCCCCCCCCCCCCCCCCCCCCCCCCCGAAAAAAAAATAAAAATAAAAATAAAATTAGGGTTCCCAAGGGGAGCCCCCAAGAGTCACACCCTTTTAGCCTTCAAGTCCTTTTACACCTCCCCTTTTGGGCTTTGGACTCGGGCCCCGAGCACTCCCATTTGATTGTTCGGTGTCGGAATCACAAGCTAAAAATTTCTGCACACTCATCTCGAAGTCCCGCAAAGTCTAGCATCTCCCCGAGTCTCATCTGACATGCTGAGAAATTATGAAAATTCCCCAACTGTCGCTCGGTGGGTCTTTAAAGCACTTTAGAGAATTGCCGCTTAAAATTGTACCGATTGCAGGTGTCGCCTTTGAGGAAATCTATTTTTCCCTTGAAATTTAGATATTTTGGCTATTTTTAAGTACTTCTCAGAGTAAAAAATCACTGCTCATGTACCTCTCACTTTTATGTGCATGATTTGATATTATATCATGATATATCACTTCCATTGTGTACACATAAGCAAAACTACATTGCACATGTTTTCGTTACTTTCAATCAAGCATTACTGTGTGGACTTACTACAAGAGGATAGGGCTTCAAATAGTTTGTTACACTCAGTGTAGTAACATACGATATCTATTGTTTTTCACTTTGTTTGAATCTATTTTCTTTCTTATTTTGGATGGAGGTTTGGTTATCTCCCGAACCTCCATTTTTCCCCCAGCCTATTGTTCTTCCCAAACCTCCATTTGAATTCAAATTGCATGCATGGTTGAGGGTGAAAGGGATGCAAGAGACGCGGGAAAGAAGAACACACACAATGTAGGTGCTGCCAACAATGTTATGACAACCTTATTGCACTTTCATATATATATATATATGAATAAAGAATATGGGCGGTCACTGTACACGGGCAGGCCCAAGGGCCTTTTACCCTAACAACCTCCCACTAAAAGGCTAATGGGCCAGGGAGTGAAAAAACAAAAGAAAAGAAAAGAGACAAGGTGAGGAATCATGACATCTCACCCAATGCCCAATCAGAAAGCGAGCTGTGCAATAAGTGTCAGGAATCTCCGAGTCCAAGACATCCAGGAGGCAAGTGATCCCGCAGCTCCATACGATGGAGCAATCCAACACAACTCATGAGTGCAAGGCTGTACATCATCATCATCAGAGTAGTGCATAGCATCAATGTGGCGCATACAAGACAACGAAGAGCATCCAAACTCTCCAGAGTCAATCACTGAAAGAGGGCCAACATCCCGGACACAAGTCGACACAAGTTAAAGACGGGGTCTCAAGACAGTATGCGGCCTCAGCGAAGCCGAAGACTGACATACGGTTGTAGAATTAGCCATAAAGCACACTAAACGCGCATCAAGAGGCCTGAGAGGTGTCTGTGTCTCATAAAAGACATCATGACGGATGCATAGAACTTGCTGGGCATCCAAATCCCAAAACCTGTAAGCTGTAAAGTCACCATCTCCATAACCAAGGAGTATGCATCTGCGTGACATAGGCTCATGTGGCATGCTGACAGACGCTTGGCAGCCAAACATCCTCAAGTGATCATAGGAGGGTCTCATGCCACTCCATGCCTCATGCGGAGTAATAACATCCAAAGAGAAATACGACGTCCGATTAACCAAGTAGACTACCGTCATAAGGGCCTCAGCCCAAAAGCCATAAGACAACCTAGCTGTGGTAAGCATAAAAGCAACCTTTACCTGTAAAGTCAGGCACATGCCATGAGCAATCCCATAATAATGTGGACATAAGAAATCAATGCCATATTGCTGACAAGAGATCTGTAAGCTGGGAGAGATAGCATGACTCTCATAATCCATCTGCAAGTATCTAGGCCTGCTACCAGCAAAATCCATAAACCTGTCAAGCATAGTAACAACATCCTCAATCCGTACCAAAGGGTAAGCCCAAACACGGTGGGTAGCATGATCCATAAAGTTCACAAAATATGATGCTCCACCAAGTGACTGGGAAGGCATAGGTCCATATACTACAACATGGACTAGATCTAGAGGAGCATGCCTCACACGATCACCATAAGCCAAAGAGGCTCTGCACGGACCATGAGTACAATGAGGGCAAGTAGCATGGGGAAGAGCAGGCAATAAGCCCATATCACATAAAGCATCCATCTCAGTGTGTCGTACATGGCCTAGGCGAGAATGCCATAACAATGCATGTGGTATCTACTGCAACCATAGAATCTCCCACATGAGAGACATGCACTACATAATCGCTGCCATATCTAGCACCTCTGGCCAATATCAAGCAACCACGATGGATTTTCCATGAAGTATCCCCGAGAGAGACATAATATCTTGCACCATGCAACTGACTGACAGAGATCAGGCGTAGGTATATACAAGACATCATGGAGCATAAGAGAAGATCCATTTGGCAAAGCCAAGTGTATATCCCCTGTACTAATAACATGACAATCCTACTCAAGACCCAAAGAAATACATCCGTTCACGTCCCTGTAAGAAGAGAACCAAGTTCTATGCGGAGTAACATGACAAGATGCCATACTATCTAAAAGCCAATCAAAGGTATAGGCCATATCATTGAGTAAGTAATCTGCAAGGTAACACGATGCCAGGAGTCTAGGCTCAATTGTATCATCATGGGTAACTACATGCACCATACCACTAGCAACGGTGGTCTCACCTACTATATCACTGACTCTACTCTCATGTCTAGTGCAGCATAATCTTTTCTACTCTCTAATCCACTTGAAGCATTTACGCTTCACATGCCCTGTATTTCCACAATAAAAGTAAACAGAACCTATAAAACCTGTAGAAGAGGACAACTGCTTTGTAATAGCATGAGTAGGGCTGTTCAATACATCCAAGGAGCTCAAAGAATCAGGGGAACTCTCATCAGAGAGAATAGGCTCATCAAGAGGATTGTCTGCATGACTAGAAGATCTGGAAGTCGTCATAGCATACTACAAAGGGGACTCATCCAAACCAGAAGGGGAGAACACAAAGGCATCAACCAGAGATGTAAAAGCTCCCACACGGACAAGCCTAGCAAACAAAAGCATGATATATCCAACCACTGTAGCTCACGGCCATAAAAGCATAAGCATGCCTCGGAGCCATAAATGCATAAGCATCCCCGAAACATAGGAGTATACATAACTTTGCAGTGTCTCATACCATGTACTGACATACATGTCCAACCAACAATGACAGGTGGCAAATAAACCTGCAAGAATCAAGCTCCAATAAAAGCCCAAATATTTGTGTAAAAGCATCCAGGTAAGAGGTTTTGTAAAATACATAGCAGTAGACCATGTGCATACACGGGTGGCCATAAAGATCAACTGCTCCCTGACATACACGGGCAATAGTAGCCCAAATAGCATAGATGCCATACAACATAGAAGTAGGACGGCCATAACTATAAATCCCAAGCACTATCCAAGTCCACTGTTCAGTAGGTATCCCACATATCAAATGCAAATGAGCAATCACAGCTCAATAGGCAACTGCCAAAACAAGGGAGCAGTTCACTGCTCAATACCTGTAAGTGCATCCAAGTAACAGCCAAGATCCATAATCAGAGCATCAAATCCCATATAGCATCCAAGGTCGTAACGGAAAAAGCCAAGTTGTAACGGAAAAAGCCAAGTCAATGTCCAACTACTCAAAGGGAATACTCAAATAAATGTCCAGACGAGCTCAAACAACTGCCATCCACAACCAAAACATAAATCGTTCACAAAGACGTCATAACCCGTACTGGGTAGCCTAGGCATAAACCATGTCATAGATGAAATGCCAGCTGCAAAGAAGTGTCAATCAAACCCAAACTGAGATCTAATCTCAGCTCAAAAGCATTCCGGAGCATAAAAAAGACATGTGGCATAGGCCAAATACATCATGACATCATACCGAGTAGCCAGGAGCACCCCGTGACCAATATGCATAACCCAACTGTAGCATAAATAGCTTCAGCCCTGAAGTTTCTAGTAGCATATAACCTCTGTAAACTGAGCAAATTAGTGCTCAATCCAAGCTCAAATCCATAGGCAAACCATAGGCATACATTCCCGTATGTATAGGTACCAACTGGGCATAATCGGGCATCAAATGCCAAGACCTGTAAGCATAAAATTGCAGTAAGGTGGGTGCCCTCTTTTGGACAGATTTAGGACTATTCAAAACAGTCGATGACTGAGCTAAATCAGCTCCAAATGTGTCTCACATAAGAGGCATAACATCCACAAGTGATCCGGTATCAATAGACATCAGTAGAAGCATCACATAAG
This sequence comes from Lygodium microphyllum, assembly GCF_053477565.2. Lineage (NCBI taxonomy): Eukaryota > Viridiplantae > Streptophyta > Polypodiopsida > Schizaeales > Lygodiaceae > Lygodium > Lygodium microphyllum. The sequence goes on from NC_141158.1 coordinate 79,067,404, forward strand.
CCATAGCCATACAAATACATGCTGTCTCAGACTTGAAATCTGTTGCAGAATATTTTGTCATCAAAATTTGGCAAATTCGACATACCATCGCGTCCGAAGAGTGCCAAAATCCCAACTTAGACTCTTTGCTTGCCTGAATCGGGTTATGAATGCCCGAGATATGACAAAAAGAGTGATTTTGAGTCATTTTTGCAAATATGCGCAAATAAAACGTGAGCATGCTGCTGTACTTGAGGGGCCATCAGGGTGGGTAGGGGATAAGCAAGAGCCCAATGAAGGCCTACAATAGGCCTACACAAGCCTAGGACAAGTCCAAGCAAGAGGTGAAGAGAACAAGCTTCAATGATGGAAGCCATGGCTGCCTCTTCATGAAACCATGCTGTTCATGTCAAAGAATGGTTGAGAACTGAGTGAGAAGCAAGCTCTCAAACCTTGTGTAGATGCCGGGGAAGGCTGGGAAGCGCTTGCGAAGGACCTGCTCTGATACCAGCTGAAATGGATGCACGAGACATGGGAGAGAAGAGCACACACAATGTAGGTGCTGTCAACAATGTTATGACAGCCTTATTGCACTTTCATATATATATGAATAAAGAATATGGGCGGTCACTGTACACGGGCATGCCCAAGGGCCTTTTACCCCAATAGAGGGGTTTGAGGTGGCTTTAATGCCCCACGTCCTCTTTCTCTCATGATTAGAGGGAACCATTTTTTATCAATATTTTAACCATTTTTGATCGAGGGGAGCTTGGACCAGGTTTTTGTAGGTCGTAGGTCGTAGGTGATCCAACCATCTCCATGCAGGTCACAGGTCGCAGGTTTTCTCTCTCTCTCTCTCTCTCTCTCTCTCTCTCTCTCTCTCTCTCTTTGTGTGTTGCCTCCCCCACCCCCTGGTCGTCATGTCCGCCTCCCCCCCCAGGCCTCGTGGCCTCCCCCCACCCGACATGGCTTCATGGCCCCCCGAAACGATTTGACACCCGCCTTGCCTCTCATGGCCCCGGTCCCCCCCTCCCCCTGCTCGACATGGCCTCATGGCTCCCCCCTCCCCCCACCCGACATGGCTTCATGGCCCCTCGAAACGATTCAACACCCGCCCTGCCTCTCATGGCCTCGGTCCCCCCCTCCCCCCTGCTCGACATGGCCTCATGGCTCCCCTGACACAGTCCGACACTTGCCCCCCCTCGCGGCTCTTGCCCCGCCTCGCCCTGCCTTCGGCACCACTGTGCCCCACCTGGCCTCGCCCTGCCACCCGGTGGTCCCCGGTCAAGTCCACGCCCCTGCACCCTCCCCCCCCCACGGCCTTGTGTCTCCCATAATAATATAGTTATAGTTATTATAATAATATTATTTATAGTTATTATAGTTATATTATATTATAGTTAATTTTAATATAGTTATAGTTAATTAATATACTAATACTAATAACATAGTAACTATTAACTATTAATTATCTTTATATTATATTATATTATATAGTTATTATTTTATTATTTTAATTATTTTAATTGTTATTCAATTTTAATTTATTATTACTTTATTATTTTTATTTATTTATTATGGTATTATTTTATTTAGATATTGTTAGTTATATATATTTTTTCAAATTAGATATTATATATTTGTTATTATTATTTCAATTTTAACTTTAACTACTTTAGTTGCTATGCAGTTTATTATTAGTTTATTGTTGTTTTGTTATTTTAATTTAATTGGTTTAGTTGTTATTTTATTTTAATTTATTTACTTTAGTTGTTATTGTTAATTTAATTTCTTTAGTTGTTATTAAATTTATTATTATTATTATTATTATTATTATTATATAGATATATAAAAAAGATCATATAAAGATAATTACTATTAGTTATTAGTTATTGGTTATTTTATTCTTATTATTATATTACTATAGTTAGTATAGTTATATATAAAGATAATATGATATTATTTTATTAGTTTTTTCTTATTTTTTGTTACTTTAATTTCTTTAGTTGTTATTAAATTTATTACTATTTTAGTAGTATATATATATATATATATATATATAAAAGATAATATAAAGATAATATGATGTTATTTTAATTTTAAGTAGTTTTATATATATATATATATATATATATATATATATATATATATATATATATATATATATATATATATATATATATATATATATATATATATATATATATATATATATATATATGTATAGTTATTTAAATTATATAGATTAGTTGTTATTATTTTAATTAGTTATTTTGATTATTGTTATTATTATTTGTATTATTATCATATATTAGATGTTATATTATATTATATTTAGATTAGATTTAGAAGAAGAAGATTAGATTAGATTTAAATTAGATAGAATATAGATATAGATATTAGTTTATTGTTATTATTATTTTAGTTATGGTTATTATTTGTTATTATAAAATTATAACTAATAATTAGTTATAGTTATATATATATTTATTTGTATTGTATGTATTATTATATTATAATATATTATATTTTTAGTATTATTTTATTGTTCAGATTAATGACAATTTTATATATTAGTATAATTAGTATAGTTATAGTTATTATTATTATTTGTTATTATAATAATAATTAGGTGTAGTTTTATATATATTTAGTTAATTTATCTTATCTTATTACCATTATTATTGTTGTTATTATTGTTCATGTTTGTTCAACTTACTTTATTATAGATATAGAATATAGATATAGATATTAGTTTATTGTTACTGTTATTAGTTGTATGCATTATTAGTTTATTTTATTTTATTAGTAATTAAATAAGATAGACATATTAGTAATTAATATGATATGATATGATATGATATTATATTATGATTAACATGATAAATAGATATATAATATTGATTAATATTATGATATAATAATTAGTTATATTATTAGTTGTATGTTTGTATGTATTATTAGTTTATTATTATTATTATTATAATATTCATATTAGTTTATTTAGATATAGATATAGATATTAGTTTATTGTTATTATTATTTTATTATTATTATGTTGTTGTTATTCAGATTCAGATTATTAACGTTGCAGTTAGTTATTCATATTAATAATCATTAGTTATGGTTATTATTTGTTATTATAAAATTATAACTAATAATTAGTTATAGTTATATATATATATATATAGTTGTATTGTACGTATTATTATATTATATTATATTATTAGTATTATCCAAATTAGTTTATTTATATTTATAGTTTATAACTTTCTTTCTTATTTTGACTGGAGGTTCGGTTATCTCCTGAAACCTCCATTTTTTCCTCGAGCCTATTGTTCTTCCCAAACCTCCATTTGAATTCGAATTGCATGCATGGTTGAGGGGTTGAGGTGGCTTTAATGCCCCATGTCCTCTCTCTCTCTCTCTCTCTCATGATTAGAGATTCTATTCTTCATCAATCTTTTGACTTTTGATCTCATTTTTTATCGAGGGGAGCTTGGGGCATGCAGGTGTTTACTTGGAGCAGGTTTTTGCTTGGAGAAGGAGCACTCGTGGAAGCTTGGGGCACGCAAGTTTCCGCTTGGGGAGGAGTACGCTGACTAAGGTGCAGCTCTCTCTCTCTCTCTCTCTCTCTCTCTCTCTCCACCCCCCCACACCTCTCTCTCTGCCCCCCCTCCACATGTCTCTCTCTCTCTCTCTCAATCTCACTCACACACACACACACACACACACACACACACTCTCTCTCTCTCTGTGTGTGTGTGTGTGTGTGTGTGTGTGTGTGTGTGCGTGCGTGCGTGCGTGCGTGTGTGTGTGCACGGGCCAAGCGTGGCGTGGCACGGGCCAAGCGTGGCAAGGCGTGGCATGGTGTGGGCCAAGCATGGCATGGTGGGGGCCAGGTGCGACTCCCTCCCCTCTCTCTCTCTCCCTCCCTCTCTCTCTCTCTCTCTCTCTCTCTCTCTCTCTCTCTCTCTCTCTCTCTCTTTGTGCGCGGGCCAAGCATGGCGTGGCATGGCGTGGCACGGGCCAAGCGTGGCATGGCGTTGGCCAAGCATGGCGTGGTGGGGGCTAGGCGCAACTCCCTCCCCCCGTCTCTCTCTCTCTCTCTCTCGTGATGTGACATGGCGGAGGCCTAGGCGTCGACGTCTCTCTCTCTCTCTCTTAACATTAATATTAATGTTAGTGTCGATGCTAATGTTAGTATTAATATTAATGTTAGTGTTGATGCTAATGTTAATGCTAATTAATAGCTTAGTTAATAGTTAATGGTGGCTTATATATTATTATTATTAATGTATCATTGTCATTGTCATTGATCATTGATTTTGATTTTAATTATGAATGAATCAGTTTCAGTTATTATATTATATTTATAGTTTATAAGGATAAGATAAGATATAGATATAGATACAGATTATTAATGTGTATGTGTGTGTGTGTGTATGTATATCTATATTCAGTAAATTAATGTTAATATATATGTAGGATATATATAGGATTATAGAATATAGATAGATATAGTTATAGCTAATAGTTAAATAGTTATTATAGTTAGTTAATTAATTATTATATAGTTATAGTTAATAGTTAAATAGTTAGTTAATTAGTTATAATAATTAGTTTTCATATAGTTATATAGTTAAATAATTTGATATAGTTATTATTGTTGTATTATATTATATTATTATTATATAATAATTAATAGTTAAATAGTTAGTTAATTAGTTATTATTATATAGTTATACATGAAGTGGAAAATTCTGTAGTAACTTTAAGATATGTATTATATTGTCGATCCTTAAAGGTGCTCATGACTTTCATTATTGAGAGATAGAAGTATCCTTTGCCTCACTGATTGCGATTCGTGGGGCATTATTAAAAGCCTATATTGACGCTTTTAAACTTAGGAAGTTGTTTAGTGTGTGAGCTATAATTTTATTGGCAGGAGTGGGGGGTGTTGCATCGTCTTAGGGCATGATTTTCTAAGAAAGGATATTGTATTGTGTGCACCATACAAACTTAGGTACACCAATTAAAAGGCCAACTCACTGGTCTAATGCACGTGTCTTTTATGGAGTGGAAGGTTCTGTAGTAACTTTATAAGATATATGTATTATATTGTCAATCCCTAAAGGTACCAAAGTGGAGCTAAATTATATTACTGTTTATTTGTTCATGATCATGACTTTCATTATTGAGAGGTACAACTATCCTTTGCCTCGCTCATTGCGATTTGTGGTTGGCATGGATATAATAACACTTCATGGCATTAAATTAAAAAACTATTATTGACATTTTTAAACTTGGGAGGTTGTTTAGTGTGTGAACTATAATTTTATTGCCAGGAGTGGGGAATGTTGCATCGTCCTACGAGGGCATGATTTTCTAAGAAAGGATATTGTATGGTGTGCACCATGCAACATTAGGTACACCACTTAAAATACCAACTCACTCGTCATTATGACATTGGGTTTGATCCTTGACTTTGCTCATTGCAATTCATGAGTGGGTGTAACTATAAGGATCTTTGAATTTGTTTACACGAGGAGAGTTTTGCATCGTGAAATGGATACATCCATTGTGACAAAAACTCTAATCTCTCACTTGGGGAGCCATGGGAATTTGCCTGAAATAATCCAAATGCACCTTGAAGACCACTTGAGTCTTATGTGTGGGATAAATAAATTGAAACCTCTCTCCAGATGCTACTTACTATAGCAAATCCTATTGTAATAAATCATATGGTCTAATGCACATGTGTTTTAAATTTAATGCTTTGGAAGTTAATCCAATGCCATCTAGGATTTCTCACTATTTCTAAATTTTAAGATAAGATAATAATAGTTGATATGCACCTCGATGTTGACGCATGTGTTTTGTGCAGCATGGAGGACAAAAATGTGTCTGCAACAAATGTTTTGTAGTGCACTCCCAGTGTGCAAATGAATATGTGCAAAGGGAAAGAGGTTATAAGGAAGAAGGTAGTTTGTCATGCACTCAGGAACGTTAGAGGGTATGAAAGTTCTGTTAGTTTCTTGAGAGTCATTCATCATTTGGATGGGCTTGAGAAGCAAGTGAAGGCACTATTTTGACGTCAAAGGGCTTCAATTTCTCTAGGTGAGAGCATTGGTAGTCGTCTGCAGAGGATTGAGAGAATTTTGGAGGAGAAATGCGAAGGGAACCTTTGTGATGGGGTGAGGATATAGGATGAATTAGAAGAAATCAAGGGTTACATAGGGGAGATATATGATCACGCCCGAAAATATTGGCCACGTATTGGATCCTTGGATGATCATGATGAGAAGATGGAAGATCTTATTGACAGTGCTAGTCGTATAGAGGATGGCGTATATGAGTTAATTGCTCACAAGAATGGGAACATTTCCCTTGATGTGCAACTTACTTCTTGAAAGTTTGTCTTAATAGGTTTTCGACAATATTAATCCAGATGAATCGCCGTGTGGGGTCATCCCCTTATACTCGAGAACATTGCCCTTGATGTGCAACTTGCTTCTTTTAAAGTTTATCTAGATAGGTTTTTGGCAATGTTAACTTGGATGAGTTGCCGCATAAGCACATCCTTGAAAAACTCCATTTTGAAAAACATTGTCTATGTCTTCCAAATTGAAAATCACCACATACTTGATATATAGGGGATATATATAACCTTTGCAAGACTTTTTAAATGAGTTTGTTGTATTTGATTTGGTTGATGAAAATCTCCATTTTGAAAAACATTGTCTATCTCTTCCAAATTATTAAAAAATTTTGAACTCGTTTTAATAGTTTATTTTTTCATATTTTCACATTGGTATTCATTCATCTTTGAGCATTGAACACCTTTGGATCTTCAACACATCCGAGCCTTTGGTAAGACCTATGTATGGATGTAGATGAACGAACATCCATCAGTAGGGCCTAGAGAGAGAGAGAGAGAGAGAGAGAGAGAGAGAGAGAGAGAGAGGGGTTAGCAATGTGTGCATGTGCTAAGGCATGTCCATATATGCATTTGGTTATGCGTGTTGGGCCTAATACATGTGCATTCTTTCACTTTTGAGTCTAGGATATCCTTGAGACTGACATATCTTCAAGTTTGAGTGATGCTTGTTGGGCCTTTAGTGAGTGTCATGTGCACATGTGGATGAATGGACATTCATTGGAGAGGGAAATCATTAATTGGCTTTGGCGAGCACTGTGTATGTATTTGCTCATGCATGGTTGTTTACGCATGTGTTCATGCATGACTATTTTTTTGTCTTTGAGTCCAAGACACTTTCAATTTAGGGTTTTTAGTTACAAATGTGTTTATCGATTGTGTCTTCAATGGCTTTGAGATTTCTCTATTGGGACACTTATACTCTATTGAAAGTTTTGTGTAGTTATCATGGAACAAAGCAAAGCAATAGACAATGTTCCAAACATAGTGCATTCGACTCCATTGAATGCAATTGAGTTGGTTGAATTAAAGAAAATAGACACAACATCGTCTCTTCGACGCTTGCCTCCTTGGAGCCATTCGCATGGGTAAGGGAGATATTTATTCTAATTGTATTTGCATCAAGGTATTGTGTACTTTTTGGGGAGATAGTCATTTGTGTATTTTGTTGCAGCCAAAATGTGGAGTTTAATAGAGTGAATAAAGTTAATGTGCGAAAGATAAAAGAAGTGGCAAGGCAACAGGGAGGGCATGTTACTAAATCCACAAGGACATCAACGATTCTAAGAAACACAAAGGCTTCTTCAAGTTCTTTGGATTTTAAACGTCTCGAGACCAAGATGAATGAGTTGATGGAATTGCATATGAGTTTATCCACACGTGTCGATCATGCACTTGCCATTTACTCTGTAGAGTTACATGAACAAGCTAAAGGTTTGTACGGTGTTATGTGTGAGACAAAGTACACCCAGAGTGTTCTTCAACAAGTCTTGAGTGGTTTGGGTGGTGAAGTGAGGGAACTTTCAACAATTGTCTTTGAGACAAGCAAGTTGATGAATTTGTTGCTGAATGATATGTGGGCATCGTTTTGGGGGCTTGGAGATGACCATGAGCCTATGATTTGCTAGAGGGGTTGTTGACTACCATTCTTGCAGTTTCAAATGAATGTTAATAGGTTTAATGCCTTGCTACAGCAATTGAATCGTCAAATGAATGGTCACAATTGAGGAGGACTTGCTCGGATGAGGCTTATGATCTATTATTGTCTTGCTTATATCTTATTTTAAAGTGCTTGGGCCAGTGCTTTTTTTTTAATGATGTGTGCTTCCTTTTTGTAAAGCTTATATTGGTTTTAATGTAACGATGTGATACCTCTTTCTTGAGGTTTGATCTATATAAAGAATTATCATGTCTTGCAATGTGGATACAACTTTATTGATTTTTGCAGTGTAATGCATGTGAGAGTAATATTCTCTAATTGTATGGTCTAATTGTAATGTTTGAATATTCACATCTCTCTCTCTCTCTCTCTCTCTCTCTCTCTCTCTCTCTCTCTCTCTCTCTCTCTCTCTCTCTTCAACATTTGGATGAAGGTTATGATCTATTGTTGTCTCGCTTATGTTATTTTGAAGTGCTTGGGCCACTGCTTTTTTTGTGATAATGTGTGCTTTCTTTTTTTGTAACGAGACTAAATTGAGTAAAATGTATTGGGTGCCTACAATGTGGTGTGATGTCTCATTCTTGACATTTTATTTGTACAAAGAATTATCATGTCAAACAATGTGGATATAACTTTATTCATTTTTACGGTGTAATGAATGTGAGTAATATTCTCTAATTGTATGGTCTAATTGTAATGTTTGAATATTCATCTCTCTCTCTCTCTCTCTCTCTCTCTCCAATGTTCGGTTCAATTTATTGGGGAGCTTCAGTCTATGATGCATTTTTCTCTCCTTTAAAGAGTTTGTAAACATTGATCGCATTTATAATTCTATGTATATGTCCATTGTCTCTTTGTTGAGGCTTGATATATAGATAGACATATTATGTCTTACAATCTAGAGAGAAAACTTCATTGATTTTTGCAATGTAGTACGTATCAAAGTGCTTGGGCCATTGCTTTTTTTGTGATGATGTGTGCTTCCTTTTTGTAAAGCTTATATTGGTTTTAATGTAACGATGTGAGACCTCTTTCTTAAGGTTTGATCTATATAAACAATTATCATGTCTTGCAATGTGGATACAACTTTATTGATTTTTGCAGTGTAATGCATGTGAGAGTAATATTCTCTAATTGTATGGTCTAATTGTAATGTTTGAATATATATATATATATATATATATATATATATATCTGTCTCTCTCTTCAACATTTGGATGAAGGTTATGATCTATTGTTGTCTCGCTTATGTTATTTTGAAGTGCTTGGGTCACTGCTTTTTTTGTGATAATGTGTGTTTTTTTTAAAATAAAATGTAATGGGTGCCTACAACGTGGTGTCAAACAATGTGGATATAACTTTATTCATTTTTGTGGTGTAATGCATGTGAGTAATATTATCTAATTGTATGGTCTAATTGTAATGTTTGAATATTCATCTCTCTCTCTCTCTCTCTCTCTCTCTCTCTCTCTCTCTCTCCAACGTTTGGTTCAATTTATTGGGGAGCTTCAGTCTATGATGCATTTTTCTGTCTTTTAAAGAGTTTGTAAACATTGATCGTTTGTCTTTGGATTAGATATCTAATTGTATAGAACATATAAAAATTTATAATGATACTGATTTTGACTACTATTATTCCTTGCACATAGGATGATTTTGTTGATTTAAATTGCTGTAGTATTTTGGATTATGTTATTTTAGATTGATTCTACTTTTAAGTCTTTTTGAAAATACTAATCCCAATCAAGTCTCTCCTTGAAAGAATGCATGGTCTCTCTTGATGTGCAGCCTGTAGGCTTTGTGAGAATCCAAACAATATGGGATTTTCGCATCAAGCAACTAGTAGGGATTATGTGTTATGTATTCATAGACATAGACTCAACTCGACACGACATAGACGACGACAAGTTGCTAGGCTTAGGGCTCAAATGGCAAAACATGACCTGAGGGAGCACAAAGAGATGTGTTCTACCATAGTTGAGTGTGAGAACATTTTGCAAGGAGAGGCTCTAAATCATGGTAGCTTGATTCATGAGGGACTTCATAGTTTGATTGAGAAGCAATTTGCTAATGATTATAATTGTGATGCTGAAAATCACCAAAATCTAGGAAATCATGTGATTAATGAGTCACATGTCAATAATGCTCCAACCTTTAGTCCTCGAAATGGAGGTTTTTACTCCATTTTACATGCTTTGCTTGCAATGGATATTCATCCTGTGACCACAATATTGCTATTTCAAGACCCAATTGTGTATTCCATGAGGAGTTTTTTTGAGATGTGTGAGCGATGTTCGGCTAGATTGTGGAGATGTGAGACTCAAGTGCACGGGTCAGTTTTGCTTTGGTAAACATTGTTGTCGAAATGGAAAAGTAATGTTGCCACCATTGCAATATCCACCATATCTATTGCATGATTTGTTGCATGGTATGCATCGTCAAAGTAGAGTATTTAAAATTAATATACAATCATATAATAGTGCTCTTGCATTTGTGTCACTTGGTGCCAATGTTGATGAGCTTGTCTGTTGTGGGAAATTCTTATACCTTTAGAGTGCATGGCTCCATTTATCATCGTATAGGCCCTTTGATTCCTAATGTGCAATGACAGGAAAGGCCAAGATTTGCATAACTTTATGTTTATGATATTGAGCATGAGTTATCTAATCAGTTGGATGTTATGCCTAATTTATTGTCAAATTTGCCTGGGGAGCTTCAGTTTATGATGCATCAACACAATGCATATGCACAAGCTTTTAAATATGTCAGTATGCAATTGCAAAACAATCCCTTGCATGCTTTGAAGATGACCATTTTTGGGGTTCAACATGCTAATAGACAATACTTAGGTCCAGTGGCAATTGAGGTTGTGGCTATCATGCCATGACAAGGTGATGAGAATACTCTTGATCGTCGAGACATACATGTTTATAGTTGAGATGGATGATGTATTGCTATTTCAAACTTGCATAGGGCATATATGCCAATGCTATACGTTCTTCTTTTTCCTATGGGTGATGATGGTTGGCATGTAAAGGTATCTTATACTGGTGTTGATGTTCCAATTAATATACATGGATTGTCTAATAAGGATTGTGTTACTCAGATGCAATTTAATGCATTTCGACTACAAGTGCGTGAGGACACTGAGGTGTGCATGTTGCAGGGTGGTCGATTGTTGCAACAATTTATTGTTGATGCTTACTGTAGTATAGACCAATGTAGGTTGCCTTGGTGTCGTCAGAATCAATCGGTTTTACGCTCAGAAGTTTATAAGGGCTTAGCAGATATGATGGGAGTGATGGATGATGGTGGTGCCTCTATTGATAAAAGGGTGGTTTTGCCATCTTCTTTTACTGGTGGGCCAAGGCACATGTATTAGTTGTATCAGGATGCCATGGCTATAGTGTGGAGTAAGGGAAAACCTGATCTCTTTATAACGATGACATGTAATTCAAAGTGGTTAGAGATAACTAATGCTTTGTTGCCTGGACAGACTACTTATGATCGTCTTGATTTGACTGCTCAAGTCTTCCATAAAAAATATGCTGATATGATGCATAAATTGTTGAAAAGGAATCTGTTTGGGAATGTTGCAGGCTATGTTAGTGTGATTGAGTTTCAAAAGCGGGGGCTACCACATTCTCATACTTTGCTAATTTTGGAGCACCCTTTTATACCCTCTGAAGCATGCCATTATGATAGATTTGTTTATGCTGAGTTTCCTGATAAAGCAAAGTTTTCAGCTTTGTTTGAAACTATCTCAAAATGCAATGTCCATGGTCCTTGCGGTGCAATGAATCCCAAGAGCCCTTGCATGCGCAATGGTCGATGCACTAAAGAATTCCCTCGAAGGTTTGTGAATGTAACAACTATTGATAGCTTTGGCTATCATGTTTATAGAAGACAAGATGATGGAAAGATGGTCACAATAAAGGGTGATACTATTGATAATCGATGGATTGTTCCATACAATCCTTACTTGAGTAAAAAATACAATGCACATATAAATGTTGAGGTATGCTGAATGGTGGTAGCTATTAAGTATTTGTACAAGTTATATATATACAAGGGACATGATCGTGCAACCATTAAATTTTCTATTGGAAACTCAGGGCTAAATGGTACGACCTTTTGTGAAGTGGATGAGATCGAGAGTTATTTAGATGCACGATATGTTTTTGCTTCAGAAGCATGTTGGAGAATATATGACTTTGCATTGCATAATGAGAAGCCTGATATACAACGGTTGTAGGTGCATTTGCCTGATGAGAGTTATGTGGTGTTTCAAGATATAGACAATATATAAGATGTTATGCAAAATGAAGATATCAAGAAAACTACTCTTATGGAATGGTTTGTGTGCAATTGTATTCATCCAGAGGCTCGAGCTATTCGCTATCAAGACTTCCCGATGTATTGGGTGTGGAATGCACAATGAAAGATATGGACAAAGAGAAAGTGTGAAAATACGTGTGGTCAAATATACTTCGTGCCGCCCACATCTGGTGAGCGTTATTACTTGCGAATGCTCTTGACGGTGTCTCGAGGATGTATGTCTTTTGATGATTTGCATACTGTTGGCAACATGGTGTACAACACCTTTAAGGAAGCCTGCATTGCAAAGGGCATGTTAGAGGGTGATGATGAGTGTGTTGTGAGCTTGGAAGAAGCTACATCTGTACAAATTGGTGCCCAGTTGTGTGCTTTGTTTGTTGCAATTTTGGTATTCTATGAGCCTACGCAGCCTGGTCAGCTTTGGGATAGGTTTATGTCACCAATGCTAGAGGATATTTTGTATAAATTACAATTAGAGCATGTGCATATATCTTCTACAGTTCTACAACAAGAGGCATCAAACACGACTTTATTGCATCTTCAGGATCTTTTACGATAGCATGGGCGAAGATTGTCTGACTTTGATGGATTTCCAGAACCTCGTCAAACAAATTCTCAGTTGTGTGCTAACCCTATTTTAGAATATGAATATGCATATTATATACTAGAGCAACGTAGAGTTTGTGTTTCTATGGAGGCAATATTGAATGACAAACATCGAGTTGCATATGATGCAATTATAGGTGCTATTGGTGGAAACTCTGGGGATTATTATTTTTGGATGGTCCAGGTGGGTTTGGAAAGACATTTCTTTACAAGTGTTTGCTTTCTAGGTTGCACAGTGATCGTCATATAGCATTAGCAATAGCATCATCTGGCATTGCCGCTTTGCTTCTATAGGGCGGTCATACTACTCACTCGAGGTTTAAAATTCCATTGGATCTATGTAATCGATCCACCTGTAATATTCCCGTTCAGAGCGATCTTGCTCAACTATTCAGATAGTCAAGCCTCATTTTGTGGGATGAGGCTCCCATGATGCACAGGTTTGCATTTGAAGCTATTGATAGAACTTTAAGAGATGTTATGAGCTGTGATAAACCATTTGGTGGAAAGGTCACTTTGCTTGGAGGTGATTTTAGGCAGATCCTGCTCGTCATGATGAAGGGCTCCCGTGAAGATATTGTTAATGTGGCACTATGTTACTCTCATTTATGGCATTATGTTAAGGTGCTAAGGTTGTCTGGGAATATGAGGATGTCAACCACTGGTGGTATAATGGATAATGGATTTATTAGTTGGATTCAAGGGATAGGAGATGGAGTGGGTATTACAGAGAATTGTGATAAGTTACATATTCTATCTAGCATGGTATTGAAAGGGCACTCTATCGAAACCTTGGTTAATAGTGTGTACGGTGAAGTGTCCATGCTGAGAGACTTTGGAGCATATTTTAGCGAGCGTGCTATACTTGCAGCGTGGAATACAGAGGTGGCTTCTTTGAATCATTGTGCATTGCAATCGATGCCAGGAGAAGTTACACAATACTATAGTGTGGATTCAATTGCAGAGACGGGTGATAGCTCATTTTTATACTTTGTAGAGTATTTAAATACACTAGATCTTGGAGGTGGATTTCCTCCCCATGTATTGCTGCTAAAGATGAATGCACCTATTATTCTGCTTAGGAACTTAAATCTAGCAAAAGGTTTGTGTAATGGTACACCGTTGATATGTAAGGCATTCAATAAAAAGGTGATAGATGCTGAGATAATAACAAGGACAAATGTAGGGGAAGCAGTTTTATTCCTAGGATCACTTTTATTCCTAGCACCTTGAAATTTCCGTTTACTATGAGGCGGAGGCAATTTCCCGTTCGACTAGCATTTGCTATGATGATCATAAGTCGCAAGGCCAGACGTTTTCTGTTGTTGGTCTTTACTTAAAGACACCAGTATTTACACATGGACAGTTGTATGTTGCATTTTCAAGGGTGAAATCCTCATGCGGTGTGAGGATCTTACTGGATGAGGATGGAAGCATTGTGAACATTGTGTACAAGGATGTACTTCAAAAGATGCAATAAGGTGCATTGCTTTTTTGTAGAGATGCATACAGAGATGTATTTTTTGGAAGATGGAATGATATGCTTGCATTTTTGCAGAGATGTAACTGTTGAATTTTGATGGCTTTGTAATCCCTGCTTGGCATATATGTGAAATGGCCTTTGTGTTATATTCGATTGGCATATACTCGATGGCATATATTTCATGTAGTGTATATAAATGTTTGCTTGACTTTTGCAGATGCCTACTCTAAGTTGGGGCTATTATCTAGCTTCTGAGTATTAAAAGGAACTATAGTGTATCTTGCGCGTAGTGACAATGCATGATATTATAAGAAGAACACTTGCAAGGGTCACTGAGTGTTTATATGATGATATCAATATAGAGATTTTACTTCCAGTCTTTATTGAGGTGGTGCATTGTGGGTATACTCAATGTTTTCGAGTGCAAATGGGTGAAGCTGAGCAGGAAAAGAGGTTTCGACGATCTCACATTGATAGAATACCGAGGGGGTGGCTAGTGTATGAATTTAAGGACCTTAATTGTTTTGTAATGCTACATCAAGCTGTGACAATGCCTACCGAGTGGCTCGCAAATGTTAAGCCAGGTATTGTTATTCTAATGTTAAGTAATCTTTGTCAATTGTTAGATGTGTTCACGTTTACATTGTGGGATTTTAAAATTTTAGATGCAAGAAAGAGAGGAAAGACTATCATGTCCCCTATACCATCATCGAGACGAAGAGTGGCAATGGGACTTGGTTCACCTGAGCATGCTATGTTGGAGAATGGAATTTTTCCGAGTGATTCCTCAAAGAAAAGAAAGCTTCATTTTGGTTAGGCCCCATGGGAAGTTTCAACATTTTTGTGTTGTTTGGATGTAGATGCATAGGTGTAATCAAGAAGGGACACTTTGTGGTTTGTTAATACTTGGATTTATGGTACAAAGTTATCAGCTTTGGAGCAAGCTTTGGTTTTGGGCTTTGCTTCACCTATGTGGATTGTTTTTATACTACTGAGAGTCTGTATTTGATGCTTGGATATGCTTAGAGTTTGTGGTTCATTTCAGCGTAGCAATGGTATTTCTGATTGTAACATCCAAGGATCATGTAGAGCTACTTCTAACTGTTGCACAAAGCAAGTATGGATGCAACTACAATATTGGTACATGGTCATTGCATGTATATATAAGTCTATGTTCTCCTAGATGCACGTTTGCCCTTTTGTACATGCGTGTAAGAGAGAGAGAGGGGGAGAGAGGGAGGGAGAGCGTGAGTGAGTGAGTGTGAATAGAGAGGGGAGAGGTGTAAAAGGGGTGAGAGATAGAGTAGAGGAAAGGGATAAAAGAGGGGAGGGAGGAAGACATAGAGGTTGTGGAGGGAGAAGAAAGATAACAAGGGAGGAGAGAGGGAATGAGGATGATAGATGTGAGAAGAGTCGCAAATGGAGAGGGGGAGTAAAGACGGGTAGGGAGAGAGAGGAAGAGGCAAAAAATAGTGAGAGAGATTCGGGATAGAGAGAATATGGTAAGCAAGCATATGGTTTCTTGCACTCAAGGATACAAAATATGCATTTTGTGTGTCTTTTGTTTATGATTTGGTGCAATGTTATTTCCAATTGCAACATCCGAGGATCGTATAGAGCTACTTCTAGATATCGTGCAAAGTACATATGGGTAAAGTTTATAAGTTTGGTGCATAAAAGGCATTGCATACATATGTGAGTCTCTATACACCTAGATGCAAATGCATATCTATCCTTTTATTCATGTGTACATGAGAGAGAGAGAGAGAGAGAGAGAGAGAGAGAGAGAGAGAGAGAGAGAGAGAGAGAGAGAGAGAGAGAGAGAGAGAGAGAGAGAGAGAGAGAGAGAGAGAGAGAGAGAGAGAGAGAGAGAGAGAGTGTGTGTGTGTATGTGGGAGCTTTCGCTCAACTGCCAAGACCCACGGACCGCTTATTATTTCAAGCGTTCCAAGCCGAGCACTAATGGCTACCTCTCACATAGCCGACGCGCCATCCATATCTACGGGTGTAGTGAGCTTACCTCCATGCCGATCGAGTTATCTCCTCTCCCGCGCACTCCAGTAGCTCCATGATTCAAGTGCAAGCTTCAAGCAAGCTCCATCCTCAAGCTCCACGCTCCAAGCTCCATCACCACGAGCAAGACAAGAAAAGAGAAGAGAAGAGAAGAAGAGAGGAGAATATGGAGAGCTTCTCCTCCCCGATCCCTCACCCTCACACACTCACTCCCTCACACTCTCACACTCCCTCTCTCAAGCACAAGCTCAAGCAAGCAAGAAGAAGAAGAAGAAGAAGAAGAAGAAGAGGAGGAGAGCCACTTTTGGCTACACACAAGAATGAGCCTCTCATTCACTTTTCAACTTTATATACAAAACCCTAAATCCCTTTTGGGCGGTCATCCCCTTATCCCCTTTTTTACATGACCGGCCGTGGCTTAGGCCCTTTTCCCCATTGTCCTTCTATCTTCCTAGCTTCCTTTCCACCGCCTGTCTACATTTACAAATTACACGGGTGAGAGCCCCGACGCTTCTTAAATTAAATCATGATGCGCTTGCGCTCTTTTACCAAAGTATTGACTTGCACTTTTCCTTATGCGCCTTGTTCCCTTATTTAGGACTTTTCTCCTTGTGCATCTTTGTCTTCCGTTTCACTTTGCCTTGGCCTTTGTCTTCTGCTTTAGCTTTTCCAGATTTTCTGCCTTGTTCATATTCCGGTTAACACAGAGAGAGAGAGAGAGAGAGAGAGAGAGAGAGAGAGAGAGAGAGAGAGAGAGAGAGAGAGAGAGAGAGAGAGAGAGAGAGAGAGAGAGAGAGAGAGAGAGAGAGAGAGAGAGAGAGAGAGAGACTCTGTGTGTGTGTGTGTGAAAAGATAGGGAGAGATGTAAAAATTGTGTGGGAGAGGGGTCGCAAACAAAGGAGATGCATAGACTAGGGGAGGAAGGAATACATTGTGGATATACTCAGCGTTTTCAAGTGCATATGGGTGAAGCTGAATAGGATAAGAGGTTTTGAAAACCTCACACTAATAGAGTACCAAGAGGGTGGACGATGTATGAATCTAAAGACCTCGATTGTTTTCTGACGCTGCATCAAGCTATGACAAAGCTTGCCGAGTGGTTTGCGGATGTTAGGCCAGGTATTGTTGTTTTAATGTTAAGTAGTCTTTGTTGGTTGTTAGATGTGCTTACATTTATGTTGTGGGCTTTTAAAATTTTAGGTGCAAGAAAGAGAGGAAAGACTATCATGTCCCCTATACCATCAACAAGACGGAGAGTGGCGATGGGACTTGCTTCGCCTAGCCATGCTATATTGGAGAGTGAAAAATTTCCCATTTATTTCTCAAAGAAAAGAAAGCTTTGTTTTGGTTAGACCCTATGATAAGTTTCAAAAATTTTGTAACATTTGAATGTAGATGCATAGGCACAATCAAGGAGTGACACTTTGTGGTTTGTTGATACTTGAATTTGTGGTGCAAGGTTATTGGCGCAGTCTCTAAAACAAACTTTGGTTTCAGGCTTTGCTTCACCTATGTGGGTTATTAATACTAAGAGTTTGCATGTAATGCTTAGACAAACTTAAACTTTGTGGTGTGGTTCATACATCTTTCATTTGTGGTTCGTTTCACCGTAGCAAAGTTATGTCTCATTGTAGCATTGAAGGATCATATAGAGCTACTTTTAATCGTTGTGCAAAGCAAGTATGGATACAAGTTTACAATTTTAGTGCATGGTCATTGCATGGATATATGAGTCTATGTACTCCTTCATGCAAATGCATATTTGGCCATTTATACATGTGTGTAAGAGAGAGAGAGAGAGAGGGCAAGAGAGGGAGAGGGAGAGAGTGATTGAGTGAGTGAGTGTGGATATAGAGGGGGGAGGTGTAAAAGGGGTGAGAGATAGAGGGGTTGTGAGTAGAGGAGAGTAAAGCATATGATGTTTTTGTAATAGTGTTACTCACTGTGCGATAGGGAAGTGAAGCTGCCGTGTGATAGCACGGCAGATTCACTTCCCTTGCACCCCGCTTTGCGGGAGCAAAGCTGCTGCGAAGTAGGATAGCGTTCCTCACGCAAGGAACACTAGTAGTTAATATCGAGACAACAATATTACCTCATTGTTACTCAATCCATTGTGCACATATACATTCACATGCACGCATGTTTCTACACTCCACCCTTCCCTAGACATTTTGCACGTGCTCTGTTTACACATCTTGTAGTATTGCAATTGAGCGAATGCCTATACAGAATCTCCTTCACTTGCATATTCCTCTCTCTTTCTCCTCTTCCCTCTCATCCTCATTTATTGAGCTTGTAAATAAAAGGAATCTAATAATTCTAAAAGTACATATTCATCATGCACATCGAATATCAATTGCGTTCCATTACAAGGGGGTGGAATTGGTGATCCCTAACAAAGTCTAGGATTGAACCATGAAAGCATGCTAGCTCGGTCAAGTAGGGAAGCATGTGCTCTAGAAGGATAGTGTCCATGGGATTTCCCTCAAATGGAGGTAGGCATATAAAGGTGTTGGGTGGGTTCATCTGCATCTTCTCCATGCTATCATCCACAAACAATGTTGTTGTTGGGCTCTGAAGTGCGGCCAATCAATGTCGTCAAAACATTTCATGAAAAGGGGCTTTGTGTAACTCCTTTCAGCAGAAGTTGTTGTGGGAGTTGCTCTACACTTTCCTTATCCATATTGGAATACAAAGGTTGGTGCTTGCTTTGACGACTTCACACATTCACTTCTAACCAATTGGACTAGCTCACTTAAGTTGTCTTCCTTCATGGAGCTCGAGATGGCAATGTCAAACAATGTAGATATTTCCTT
Organism: Lygodium microphyllum; assembly: GCF_053477565.2. Taxonomy (NCBI): domain Eukaryota; kingdom Viridiplantae; phylum Streptophyta; class Polypodiopsida; order Schizaeales; family Lygodiaceae; genus Lygodium; species Lygodium microphyllum. Next base: position 79,086,738 of record NC_141158.1, read on the forward strand.
CAAAAACCTGGCGAGAGCCCTAGCCATAAAATCACCCAATACCTACCCACTTCTAGGGGCTTCACTGGTAACGATCCCTTTTTCTTTGGCCGCCTCCTATATAGAAGCACCCCATTCATATCGAACACGATTAATTTTTGGGTTGTGGGAGGTAGGTGTACATGCACACGTGGAAGGGTGAAAGGATGCCAAATAATGACCAAGGTTGAGCAACGATGCGCAATCAACACATCGGAGTATGACCCAACTTATGTCGCTCCAACCTCGTACAAGGTGTTAACCACTATTTGTGGCTGGCCCATGGAAGAGCACATCAAAGGACACCCTTACCTTGATCGTCCTCCTGATCGAGGAAGAGTTACATATTGCTAGCCATGTCGATTCCGATGACTTTCTAACATATGTTCTTACTTACATCACACGCATAGGTAGCCAACCCTTCGATCTGGAGACCGTGAAGCTCATTTGGAGTATAATCCAGAGTTCTATGCTTGGCTCATGCGAAGGTAAGCACTTGACCCATACGTTGAATGCCATTGGCCCGCTAACCTTCAATCCTAGGAAGGATTCTTCTCAAATCCGGAAGGGGAGGGGGTAAGATGAGTCAAATCAGAACCAATCAAAATCAAGAAAACACATAAGAAAAAGCACATTGTCGTGAAAACCTCAATCAACACAGAAAGGAAAGAAACTTGTTAACTTGTGATTGAGGGAAAATGTCACAAGAATTTTGAAATAAAGGGTGAAAAGTTTGAAAGGAAAGTTTATTTTGGAGCTTAAATGTTTTCATTCAATGAACGTAAAGTCTTTCTTTTCAGCAAATAATTGTTTTGAAAGTACTAATGGGAATCATGGTTCATGACATAAATGAAAGATGTTGCAACAAGTGGTACTCACCGCCTCCCTTTCACGGAGGAGGAGAGGACGCAATATGACATTAGCTAAGAAAACCGTGCTTATAATCAGCTGAAATTTCTCAGTATCCACAACCTCGAGGGGGTGGTAGCCAATGAGGAGGCTGCAAGGAGAGTGGTGGAACAATGTAAGCTCTCGAAGTACCTAGAGAAGTTTGCGTAGGAGCCTGACCACACAAAGTGTGTGGAATTTCTAAGAACGTACAACCCCGATCAAGAATGCGGAATGGTGGTTGTGGGAAGAGGGGAGAATGCTAAATATGTGCAAGTGCCATTGAACCAGGCCTTGGTGGAGAAGGCACTGGGGTTGAAACCTAAGGTGGAGAAGAAACATAAGAGAGATGTGTATGCTATGCTAAAGATGAAGAGGGAGGATGTGTTGACAAATGACGGCATCAGCATACAGGATATCCTCGATGCTGAGGCCTGCATGCATGCAAAATTGGTGCACTCACTCTTCTCCAACCAACACTATAACTCCCTCATGCATTGAATCAGTGTGCTTGTGCTAGAGAATGTGGCAGCCCACACCTTGGATGAGGTAGACTAGAATGGCTACATGCGCAAAACTATAGACCAAGCAGCCAAAGCACTAGCCTTGGGCAGCAGACCGGCAAGCAGAGAGTCTTGAGCCTCTAAAAGTATCGAGAGAAAGAAACCTCTCGAAAGCCTCTTTCATTGGATATGGAAGTGTGCTAACAGCCATCATCCATGAGGTTGTAAAAGAAGCTCAGCAAGGAGAAGAAGGAGAGGATGAGACTCTAGATAGGTCGCCAATCCATACAAGAGAAAGAGCCATCGAGCGACATGACATAAACTGAGACAGAGAGGGAGGATTAGGAGGCTAAATCCAAAAGGAAAAATGAAAAGAAGCCCACTAAAAAGACAACTCAAAAGAAGAAACAGGATGAGAGTAGGAAGAAGGAAAAATAAGATTTAGAGAGAGCCAAAAGGGAATCCCTAAGAGAGGCTAAAGAGAGGAACAAGAAAGAGAAGGAAGAAGCTGGAAATATGGTAGAAGAATCAAGGAAAATAGAGGAAGAGAGAGAGAGAGAGAAGAGCTGCGGAAAAGGAGGTGGAGTTGAGGAGAAAGGAGGAGGAAGACATGGCTGAAGCAACTCGCCGGCCCATAGAACAGCAAAGCCGACTCGATGACCTAGGGGCTTTAAGGCTGCCCAAGGATGAGGGACGATGCAGAGTTTGACAGTATAAAAGAAGTTGGTTCCACCTGGCTCAAGCACTCATGTACCCGAAGTCATACCGTGTGTGGTCATCGAAGGCAAGGGCAAGGCCCCCATCCACCCCATCCCGCCCCTCTTGGTGCCCACCGGTGAAGTAACCACTCTCACTCCAAGTGCCCCGACCAGCACCGATGTAAACAAATTTGTGGCCTGGATGCAGTACTTCATTAATAAGGAACTGGCCCAAGGAAAGAGTGTGGAGACTATGGCCATTGGGCAGAAAAGACCGACCACAGATGTCGAGTCTAGACATGATCCGAAAAGCAAAAAGGTGGAAGCTTCAACCACTCCAATCCCTACTACTATGATGCCACCAAAAAATTATGATGAATATATTGTTGAACTGCTCTCTCAACTAGAGAAGGCAAAGGAGGAAAGAAAGCGGTGGCCGAGTTGGAAGCGAAAAAGGAGTTGGTGGCAACCTTCAGCTGGAAAAGACAAGGCAAATAGCTATGCAACAAAAAAAGATATTTGATCTAAAACAGAAAATAAAGGCCAAAGATGACAAGGAGGAAAGCTGGCAGCAACGACTCGAAGATGAAAATCAAGAGCTAGTGAAAATGTAGAGAGAATATAAACTTTTAATCATGCAACATGGGGATTTGGAAGCAAAAACAGATTGGATCGAACAAGACATGGAAGAGCTTGCTACAAGGGAAGAAGAAAGGAAGCAAGAAGAGGAGCAGCACCACAGAGAGATGGAAACCATGATCGAAAAGTTGAGCCTTGAAAGAAAAGAGCAAGGAATTGGAAGACTAAGAGCAGAGACTCATGGCCCTGGTACAAAGACAAGGAGAAAGTATGGAGGAGATGAAAAGGAGAGCCAAAGAGTGGGCATGCCAAAATGAACGAAGAGTGAAGATCTTGGCACGTCTCCTGGCTCTCGTGGAAAAAGAGAAAGTCCTAGCAAAAAGTAGAGCAGAGGAAACCCAAGTGGGCTTCAATACTCAACAATGAGATTTCCTGAATACGCTAATGGATGCCACTCACACAGAGGAAGGGGAGTCCCTTGATGTGGTAAAAAAGAACATAGCACACAGAGCTCTGCAAGCAGGGCTACACATGCCACCACAACCCATTGCAGTTGGGATGAGCCTTGATGAACAATGCAAGTACCTGTCGTTGGTTGGCTGGCCTAACCCCCAAGGAGACTAATGCACTGGGGTTTGTAGAGGAGGTATAGCAAGAAGATCGGCAAAGGGGTGAAGCTGAATTGCAATTTGACATGGGCATATTCAAAGAAGAAGTGATCCCACAATCCCCTTCACCCCACTGTGAAGAACAACAGCAGTCAACAGACACATCCGTAGAAAGAAAAACTGCCCTGGGTGAAAAGAGAAGGAAAATGGTGGAAGAAGCCAGACAGAGATTGAGGGCCAAACCTATGGCCCAACCATCCACACCTCTTCTACCATGCCTAGGTGACTTGTCTTCTAGCTTTCATGCAGAACTCGTAGTCTTGGAGAGACAAGAAAAAGAGAAGCAGCCCTTTATCTTCAGGTTCCTCCTCCCCAACATCCTGCACACAGTCCTTCCCCTTAAAGTAGTGGAAGAGGTGATTGGCGTTGGAAGCCGGGGCTAGGCCAGAAGAAAGAGAGAAGAATCCCACCCTTTGGGGCACCGAGGATGCAGAGTATTGGCAAAATAAGGTTTTTGAAGTGCCTCGGTCTGTGCTTGGATAAGAGTGCCAGCCACTGTGGTGGAGATGCATTTGCGACGACAATGTGTTTTCCTAGATGGCTTTTTGTAATACCCTCCCCTCTGAGAGAAACAACCCTACCTTCATAGCATATCCTCGTAGGGTAGGAGTAGGTTTTGATAAAAACACCCATGGTCGCTACGACTTCCCCATCATATATAATCCCCATACTACTACCTTAGCACAAGCCCTCACTTTCACCTCGGATAGCCCAGATGCTACCATGACCCACTTATTGCTGACTTCTCCTTCTGTCCCGATCCTGCCTTCATTACCACATGCAATTACCTTAGGATATTAAAAATCTTACTTAAGCAGGATCCCACCCTGACAGAACGTGGTCTCCCCCCACTCTTTTTTTAATCCTAACACCATAGATAGCTGCGCAATGACCCACCTAATGATGCAAGCCAACCTTCTACCTTCCTTCTGCCTAGCTATTCTTAAGGATATGAGTGATAGCCAATTCACCCGTTGTAACCACCCATTCCTCTCCACCACCTCTCTCCATGTCTGCTTGAACCTTAAGGGTTACATGCAGAGTTGAAAATTTTTGAGTCACTTCATTAAATCCCCTCCCCCACCACATTCTAATGATGATAACTACCAATTAGCTACAGCCCGAATCATGTAACTCAAAAAAGAAAAGAAAAGAAAAGAGAAGGCTAAGCACAAAGACAGCAAACAAATAACAATGAAAGGAGCACACGACATATCCAAATACAATTCACGGTACATAGCTCACAGTCACTTCACCTAGGGGTCCTCAAGTTAGGCACGTCTGGTGGCCTTGGTCGGTCGGCTCCGTTCCTAACCCCCTAGCCCTTTTCGATTCCCCACTTCACGCTTAGTGCACCTCAAGGGCATGACATACCTAGGGAGGTAACATCACCTATGGTTAGACTTGCCACCCTAAGCTACACACACATTGCACCTCCCTTCGCACGAACGAGGTTCTCAAGTGTGGGATATCACCTAGGCTTGCATGTGGTTAGACCCAACTCCCTGTTCCACTAGGACAAGCATAGAGCACTGCGCGGTAAGGTAGACGCTCCCCTTAGGTAGAGCACTTTCTCCTTTCAGGTACAATAAGATGCTGCAAACCACCAACTTCGAAGGCCCCCATCATCCACTCGACATGCCTTGGGTTCTCCATCCAAATCATTACCAAAGCTTCCCAATCAACGGAGTCCACATGTGGCCCTATCATCACCCCACCAGCCACTTGCCTAGAGCCCCATCCTTCCACAATAAAGAGCTCGTAATGCCATGGGGCTGGCACCCATCTCGGAGGGGGGTAATGTTAATCTCAATTCGAGATGGTGAAAATATGAAGCAAAGAGTAGAAAAATGATAGAAAAAGAGCAAAGGCGCAGAGGTGGCCCCTAAAGGTAAGCTGATGCAAAAATTATAATTTTAAATGGAAGGCACCTCAAAAAACTCTAAAAGCTCTTTTAAAAGAGCACTAGGCTCCCTCCTATGCCATTTGTAAAAGAATAGACGGGTGTAGACTTAAGGCATGAGGCAAGAAGAGGGAAATGGGAAAAATGACCTTGTCACAATGGCAAGTCATGTAAAAAGGGATGGATGCCCATGGGATTTTAGGGTTTATATATAAAGTTCAAAAAGTGAATGGAAGCTCATTCTTTGGGTGTGGCTAACAAGAGTCCTCTCTTCTTCTCTTCTTCTCTTCACCTTGCTTGTGTGTGTGCTCTTGAGAGAGGGAGTGTGAGAGTGTGAGGGAGTGAGTGTTGGGAGTGAGGGATCGAGAGGGTGAAGCTCTTCACCATCTCCTCTCCTCTTCATTGTAGTTAGCCAATACATCACCTTTTTGTCTTTTGCATTCCATTCTTTCCATGCCTTTAATTCATCTACAATCAGAGGGATACTCAGCTCTAGCTCATTTTCTTCACCCGAAACAAACTGATAAAGGTCCTTTCCAATGAGGAAGTTCATCACATGGAACTTCCATGAAGGATAGTTGTTCTTATCAAGCTTCTCAATGATGGGATTTCCATTATTCTATGCCATTATCACAAAAATGATATAAAACAACAAGCAAGTCTTCTACAACCTTTCACAACAACCGCACAACAATACACCAAGCAACCTTTCTCATTGATTGCTCAACAATACATGTAATCTACAACCTGTTTACAGATAAATCTTATGTTTTCTTCCTAGTAAACACCACAAAAATTATAGATTTGAAATCTGTGACATGTGTATCCACTTTCAATCGGCACAACCGAAATCGTAGTATACCATGAGACTATTGTGCACAACCTTGCAGCTCTAAAATGGGGTCAAAAACGGCCTTAGATGCCCAAAAAATATATAGTACTCTGCTCACACATCAAATCTAATAACAATTTGAGATTTTCACTGTGCCTGCTTCCGGTGCTTCCACAGGCACTTTCCAAGAGAAAGAGTGAAAGAATGAGAGAGTTTCTTACCCATTGCTTGCTTGCTCAAATCTTGCTTCTTCTCCTTCACTTTAGCCTCTTCAAAACCAGCTTCTCTTAGTGGCATTGCTCTGATACCATGTCAAAAATCACATGGTGGGGATACTTGCTTGAGCTACAGTGCCAAACATACATTGTACACACAAGTGGAAGCTCATTTAAGAACACAAGAAGAGAGATGGAGGCCAAAACATTTTCTTGTTGGTTTTTTCTTCTTCTTCCACATGTTATACAATGTACACAAAGTATAGATAATATATAACATAAAGGAAAGTGGCCTACTAAGTTAAACAATGCATAACTGACTATACTAATTGATAGGCACTATATCTATGCCAGCTGTAGGTAGGTGTAACAAACTAAATATACCAAGTGATAAGTAAGTGGCCATGTGAGGATCATAATGACCACTGATGTACTAAGTGTATTCGTGTGGATCCATCTAGCCAGATGGTCCATCCATCAATATCCTCATGTATTGAGCTTGCCATCTCAATAGAAGATGTCTAATATGCAGGGGGTGTTCTCATGGGTTATGGGAGGATATACGGGGTAGAATGTATAGTGGGAAGTTGGGGGATGGAGGAAAATGGCTAGGAACGGGGCTACAAAAGCGGGAGGGGGGGGGGGGGGGGGACAAGTTTAAGGGTGGGGGGGGGGGGGTTTAAAGGATGGGGTGGCGTCAAGGGGGGTAGTCAGGTGGGATAGTGGGTGGGGGGGAGTAGGGGAGGGGGTAGGGATATCGAGCGGGGGCAAGTAGGCGTGGGGGAGAGGTAGGAGGCGGGGGGAGTAAGGTTGGACGAGGGGGAGTAGGGGCGGGGGTAGAGATGGCAAGCAGGGAAAGGTAGGCACAGGGAGAGGTAGGAGACAGGGGAGTAGTGGGTGGCCGCATGGGGAAGGGCAGGTGGGAAGGGTAGGCCGACAAGACATATGTGTTGTGCGGGCGGGGGAGGTGGTGCCCAACAAGTGGCACTGCGGGCCGAGGAAGAGGGGGAGGAGGAAGAGGGAAAGAAGGAGGAGGGGGGGAAGGGTTGGAGGGAAGGGAGGAGGGAGAAGGAAGGAGGGGGAAGAAATGGCAGGCGGGGAGGGAGGAGGGAGAAGAAGAGAGAGGAGGGAAGGAGAGAGGACGTAGAGAGGGGTCGGGGAGAGAGAAAGAGAGAGGGAAGAGAGAGAGAGGAGAGAGGAGAGAGGGGAAGGGGGAAACGGGATAGTTGGGGGGAGTTTCATTATTTTTGTTTTTTAAAAAGTATAATGTTTTTGTTTTAATTCTATTTTTTTTGTGTTTGTTTTAAAATGAAAGTGTCCCGCCTAAACCTGTGCACCAATGTGGGTGCGTGAGGCAAAAAATTTTGCATTGACGGGAATGGATGGGAGCATGGGAGAACCTCGGGCAGCCAAATGCAAAATGACGAACACCTGGAATGCATTTGGAGGCAAAAAGTGACTGAGCACGCAACACGCGAGGGGTTGAGGCTAAAAAATTGGATGGAAAATTAGATTCGGAGGGATTCATGCATCGTATGAATACCCCGTAAAAAGTAAAACTAGGAAGGGTGATGGGAAGAATGGCACGAACAACTCGTCTAGTGCATTTGACAGCAAATAGGGGTTCATGTGGAAAAAGGTAAAAAAGCAACCACAAAAAATCACACAAAAATTAATTTTGCAAAATCCATCAATTAGATGAAATGTGAAAAGAAGGAAATTTGTCCATAATGAGAAGACGGATAGGCATGTCACACCAGAATGCAATTTCGATGAGAATAAAACCCATTTGTATGAGAAAACAAAAAAAAACTTGAAAATGTAATAAAAAATTAATAACAAAAAATTAAAAAGTCAAAATGAAATGTAGCAACAAGAAAAAATGTGTGGTGTGACAAGCTGGAGAGGGCTATCTTGTTGAAACATGGTTTCGATGGCAAATGGGGTGGTTCACATGGAGAAAATGATAAAATACACTTGGAAATCCAAACCAAAATTAATTTCAAACAATTCGTAAGTCAGAACAAGGGGCCAAAAAAAGAAAAAAAGTCTCGAGAATTGGCGGGTGAGAGTATGTTAGATCAAAACACGATTTCAATGGATTAAGGAAGGCGTGTTCACATGGAAAAAGAGGCAAAAATGCATAAGGAAACACAACTAAAAATTAACAACAAAAAATCAGATGGTCAAATTGAGGGGGAGGAATAAGGAAAAATATCCGAGGGGATAAATAGCTTGAGGCTATCCAAACAAAATGCCATTTCAATGAGAAAAGAGCGTGTTCATATGGAAAAAATAAAAAAATCGTGTCAAAATAAATATGCAAACATGCAAAAATAAATAATTACCAATCCTCCGTGCATCGAAAAGAGGGGTTGCAAAAAGGAAAAGTGTCTGAGAAAAGGGAAAGATCAAGGCTATCACATCAAATTGCAGTTCTGGTGCAAAAAAGGGACATTCATAGAGAAACACATCCTAATTATAAAAAAATATGTAGAAATTAATAACTCAGGAACCGTGGCTCAAAACTGAGGGCCATAAAAAGAAAAAGTGGTCAATCAGAAGGAAGGAATAGGATTGTAGAATCAGATTGTAGTTTTGGTGAACATAGAGTGCATTTATATTATGGAGGATATCAACAAAATGATAAAACAACCAAAAGGGCAAGGGGAGACCACGGGAATGGGGTAAAATAGGCTGGGTGGGTGAGGAAGGGATCTCAACATGGCATAAGGAAAATAGAGTATGATGTAAGGAGCAATTAATAAGGTGTTCATAAATATATGCAACCAAGATGTTCAAGGATGCATCCCTACACTTAAGACATGAATAGATTGGGTTGACTAATCAACAGGGGACTAACACTTGACCACAACCCATACCCATACGTCCCCACACTTAAAACATGACATACACATAAATGAACATGAGAGGTAGGGTTAGAAACACTTGGCCTATTCAGTTGGTCGATGTAAATCATCATCGACATGCACTGGTGGGAAGTCGAAGTCAGCCCATAGGAAGTATTGAGGCTTGCCTCCTCAGCATGATTGTATCATGGTAGGGACCATGCAGCAGCACTTAGGGAGTTAGTGTTGTCGATGAAGATCCGGTAAGCCATAAATGGTGAAAAATGCAACATTCAATCTCAACAGTCACTCATGTTAGAATGATAGATTAGTCGCTCGCCCTATAGCTCACATCACTCGAGGAGAAGGATGGAAAACCGTATCGCATATCTAGTCTAGAAATTGATAAGAGGGATGGTTTAGAAGAAGTATGCCAATGTGCATAGTTGATGGTGCATCAGTGCGTACCAACCCATTTAGCATAAGTGCGAGAAGGAAGGCCAGGGAGCCTTGTAGTGCAGTGCACCGAAGAAAGTGATATGTGGAGTGATGGTGGAGGCCCATTTCTTGTGTGCATAGGAAAACAAAAACATGCATGACACCAATTGTCATAGCGTCCCTCAATCTGCACCTCTCAGTTGATGAAAGGGAAATTAATCATGATCAGTCCCCCCTCCGTCTCATGCTCTGTTGATGAATACAAAAGGGCAACAGAGTTCCTCACACCCATTGATGTAAGTCTCATTGCCACTTGTGTGAAGGTTGCGTGCCTTGTGTGCAATTGATGGTGCAGTAGTTCATCCTGCCCTGCGTCGACATATAGTGTGAGAAGGAAGGCCATGGAGTCTTATAGTGGTGTACATAGAAATATCCTGCTTTGTGTGCATTGAGAGGCCTAGCCCGTATTATGTGCAATGCTCCATTCACACATCTTACCTATCTTTTGAATTTAAAGGGCCAAGACTGTTTATTCACCCACCCCCTTTGTCGCACACTCGTCTGATAAATATAGAGGGCAGGCTATATGCACGTCCCCATTCGGTTAGGACAAAAGCTCACATCACTCAAAGGATCGTTGATGAAGAGTGACTTCATTTGGTTGATGTCCACTTGTATCAGTTGATGAAGGGGCATACCCAAGGAGGTAGCCAACAGCTCAGAACTTTTGATTGCATAGGTGAAAGATGTCATCTGCTATTATAAGAGTCAGATCCACTAATAGAGTTGTAGGATACAACGCACCAAGGGAGGTGGCTTCAGAACTACATCATGGAAGGTCAATTGAAGAATCAGCTAATCTATACTACGGGGTGTCGCCACCCTTTCCACAGCTAGCTTCCCATCCAAGGTCGTTTGCCACCTTTTCTTGGAATGAGGCCTGTAATGATAGGAAATTGCTTCCTTTTCTCCCATAATAGTGTTGATCATTTTTTTCTTTTTTTCTTTTCTTTTTTCTCCCATGATCAATATCTATATTATTTTTTCTTCTTTTTTTAAATTTTTATTTACGAGAGGAAAATGGTAGGAACACCTGTATCAAAACTATCCTCGCCATCTCTACTGGATCAGACAAGAAGGGAGGAAAGTAGGAATGGGAGGTGGCTATGAGGGGCTAGAAGAATGAGGCTATCTCATACATCAATAGTAGCATAAGAAGTAGAAAGAAGTGACATTCTAGGAGGAGAGGAATTGACAACAGTGATTATCAAGATCCCTAGGGAGGAAAGCATTTATTTAGGCAATAGCTATTAATTAGGAAGGGATCATCAGAGGCCTCCATGTCCTATATTTAAAGAGCCATTAGGGTTGACATCAAGTACCTTATAGGGGCCCATCCAGCACTGTTCTACCTTTCTTGGGAATTTTCCAAATCTCGAATCATAGGCTAGGACTAAGTCACATTTCTTAAATTCCTTGTGCTTGATGAAGCTGTCGTAATAGGCCTTTCATCATGCTTGTGTGGCTTCCATACACTGTAGGATCATTCTACGAGTCTCGTCTAGAAATTTCAATTGTAGGAGACAACACTATAAGGACTCATCATCGCCTAGATGTTCTTTGATAGCCACGTACAGAGAAGGGAACTCCAACTAAACAAGGAAAATGATTTCTATACAGTACACCAACTGGAAAGATGTATGTCCCTATAGCAGCCTTATAGGAGATTCTATATGCCCAAAGGGCCTCTGTAAGTTGATTGTCCCAATCATAGCAATGTACAACAATTGTCCTTGTTAGGATTGAATAGAGGATGTGATTGGTAACTTTGACTTGGCCATTGGATCGGGGACAGTAGGCGTGGACTTGCAATGACGAATCTTGTACAACTTTGTCAATTCTTCCATAATCTTGCTTTATCCATCAAGAAGGACAATGCCTCATTGTCCACATAAAATTTGAAGTGCGTTAACAATAGATAGTGTCGGAATTTCTCCAATGCAAACACCATGGTGAGGCATTCGAGCTTTGTCAATGTGTAGTTTCTTTCATGATCAGTGACCTTACAACTTGCATAATAAATACATTGATCTAACTTCAAGGAGTCTTTTGACATAGGACCATGCCTAACCCTTCCTGATGCATCAGCGTGCACATGGAATTCCTTTGTCTAATCAGGAGGTTGCAAGATTGGTGTTTCAATCAAACACTGCTTCAGAGTGTTGAATGCTTTGTCACAATCAGTGGTCCATGTAAACTCTACATCTTTCCTTTGGAGCTTATGCAAGGGACTGCCTTTGTTGCAAAGTGTGCAATAAACCTTCTATAATAGCCCACATGACCAAGGAATCCCCTCAACTGTTTGAGGTTGATTAGCAATGTTAGAGCTATAATCTTCTTAATCTTCATGGGGTCTCTTGCCATCTCTTGTGCAGAGACGATATGACCAAAAAGAACTCTCGAAAAGACTTCGAAGACGCATTTGTCGAGGTTGAGAGAGATCCAATACTCTCAATATTTGTCAAAGCACTCCTCCAAGTGTCCCCAATGCTCACGAATTAGGGTATAGATACAAAAGTCATCCAGGTATACCTAAATGATCATGTAGATGATTTTGGAATGCGGCCATCATCACCCATTGGAAGGTAGCAAGAGCATTATACAGTCCAAATGACATTACTCTATAGGCATAGATTCCCCATTCTATTGTGAAAGTTGTTTTGGATTGATCTTCTTCTGTGATATGGACTTGGTTGTATACACTGAATCCGTCCAAGAGGGAATAAAGCTCATGTCTAGTCACAGTGTATAACAATTGGTTTGTAAAAGGGATAGAGAAATGATCCTTCTTAGTCTTGGAGTTCAGCTTTTGGAAGTCCAGACATATTTGTAGTTTTTCATTCTTCTTGGGTACTACCACAATGGGCGAAACCCATTCACTATTGGCCACTGGATAGATGTTACGGCTTCCTCCAATGCCATAACAATCAAGATACAGTACTCTGCCTGAAAACACCACAATATTGCAAAAAACTTCATGAATACATTTGCAGTTACTAATATCGTATAACATTCAGGAATTAGATCCAAACACGAAGCACTTATCATAATCAGCAACACAGAACTGGTTACACTTGGTTACTATCACCATAGATCATTAGTTAAATAACATGAGAGAAAATGACATCAATACTCAGGGAACCACCAAAGAACAATAAGATCAAACATTAGCTGCCATTTCAGGGTGCTCTCTCTCATCGTGTTTCATTCTTGAACATGTATCCACTACCCAATTACAACTGCCTCTGACATTTTTTACATGTGCCCTGACTTTCAGGTGAAACATCATATGAAAGCTAAAGGCTGATTCATACATGTTGATCCAAAAGACTACATGCACACTAATTCTAAGGTATAAAATAGTGCTAAATATATGGTGGAATTCAAGTCCTAACACTCGGCACATTTTGGTGGATGACTGGGACAGTCATGACTCGAACCCATAAGCATATAAATATCTAACTGAAAACATGATGAAGAACTACTCAAAGAACACAATTATGCCTTGCCAGAGGCCTTGCATCCCTTGACAAGCCACACTGAGCTACCATGAGTAGAGCCCCTCTAGGATACTCATAGCCCTCTTGTGCAATTGCATAATTAGTTCTAAGAGCCAGTAAAATACTCAAAACACGGCATAAACAAAACAAAAAGTACAACGAAACTAACAGCTAAGAGAATCTAGGAGTATAGAGAATTATGTCTGTGCATGAAGACATCTTCCATACCATAGCATCATCATCACGATCCTCAACCGTATCATGATCCATGACAGTAAAATCGTGATGAACTATGTGAATCACTTCCTAAATAACAGAATCAGCATCATGAGATTGAAAATCTCTATGCTGCAACAAAGAAGCCACATGCTCATCACTTTTTATTTTTGCATCCAAAGCCTTCTTCGACTTATCATTGACATCCATACATTTAGTCTCCAAATCTGCCACTTTCAATCTCAAGGCATTTCTTTCATGCACCACATTCTCATAATTTGTTGAAACAAAAACATTTTTAAGCATATGATAAGGTTTGGAAATCATTCCATCAAACTTATCAGCAACCATTTGCCATGCAGTTTTGACATCATCCAACAATGCATTCCTAATATCCTCAAACTCAGATTTTAATATCACCGAAGCATCTACCTCAACTTCTAGATTATTCAAAATTTGTTTTTCAACTTCCTGTAATGGCTGAAATCTTTCCAAGTGCAATTTATAATCAACCTGAAGTCCAACATATTTTCCCATGAAAATCAACATCTCATCCAAACATTTAATTCTAAGTTCATTAGTCCATTTCTCAAATAAGGTAGTAGACATCTTGTTTCTATTCAACAACTACTGCATCTCTGCAATTTTCCCCCCAAGTTCAAATTGCAATGTTTCATACTCAGACTGCTTTTGCTGCAACTTCTGAGACAACTCCTCAATTGTCTTTTGCTAAATAGACAACTAAACCTACAAGTCACTAACCCAAATTGCAGTTCAAACATTCTGCTTATCATATTCCTGAAAATAATTCATGAGTTTTTGCATAGCCCCCACAGCATTAGAAAAACTACTAATATGACCATCATACATCTGAGAAGGAACTAAAATAGAAGGTATATCTACTTCATTTTCAGCCACATGCTGATCACCAAGTACATTACCATAATGGTTTTGAAAATCACGAGAAACATCTTGCTTTTTCCCATCTGATAGATGCATACTCTAAGCCATATCTTGCCAATCTTTTGCTTCTTTTTTATATAAAGATTGCCTTGTACTTTAGAAGTATGATGAGCTTGTTTGCCAACATTAAGTACATGCTCAATACCTACATTCTTATTATCCCCCTTGACACATTCTGAAGCAACTTTTTTGGCGTATGCCTCATCATACCCCACTTGCCTTGAATCACAATAAATAGCTTGTTTCTAAGGTCACCATCAAACAAATCATGAACATTATGAAAATTTTTACCATCAAGAGAAGCATCAATTTTAACCTTTGTTTCCACTACATCCTCAATCAAAGATGTAACATCCAACTTCAACAAATATTCAACACTAAGTTTGGGATACAACCCCTGTGCATACTCATATAGACTTGCTAGAAAACAACCCATCCAAGATTTTTGAAAAACCTTCTTGGTTTTTGAGATCTTAATGTCAGCCATTAGGCTCTCATACATAGGACCTACCCAATTCGGCATCCCCAAATTTTCAGTATAATACAGAATGCCATAGATGTCTCTAGCGATGCTATCAGTTTTAATAAACAACATAAACCATCATAGCTACAATTTTCGGACCCCATCGACCCGTTTCACCACATACAAATTACTGGGTCCAATAGGGTCCCCAAAAGCATAATGCATTTGATCTTTAGTACACTGATGTGCAATCGGATTATCATTTGTAGGAAGAGAAAAAACCAATCTCAAAATTGCAGCAGCCAACTAGACATGGCTTGCAATCTTGCCATTGGAGTACCTTAAAATATCCATTTGTACTGAAGCATGTACATTCGAGGCCCACCGATCCCATGGCAATCGGGCAGGCAATTGGGCATTACTCATACAACCCGATCTTTTGCAGCCATAATCGATGTGCCTCTACCTCAACATAAAGATACAAATTAGAATCCACAAAGGGAGTACCTACAGCACTTGGGCTTGAAAGGTATGCAACATTCGTTGGTAGAACCTCCTTGTCTCCCTGCTGTGCCAATTTGTCATCATCAATGCCCTCATACAAGTCATCATCGTCTTCTTCCAGCCGGCCACGCTTGGACATTGAAAGCTTGCGAGCTAAAGAACGGTAGGTATGTGTCATGGAGACAATGGTTGTAGGCTGAGAATGAGTCAAGAATGGTGAAAGGGGTGAAGCCCCAAAAGAATACATAGTCGCTTCCATATGCATACCAAAGTCCAAGTTGTCACTTAGTCCACCATCTTTTGTGACAAATGTCAATATCATAGGATTTGAACCATTCGCACACATAACTACCACAAACGGATTCTCTTGTACCACTTGAAAGAATTACATGAATATTTGAATAATAGGGTTGTACTAGCCTCTTCATCCTAAATCCATTCACTGCAGGGTGTAAAACTATTCCTTGCAAATCCTATAATAAAAATGTGCCTTGACCCATATCCTTGAAAATCACAAAGGGACCTGCATACCTAAGTTTTAATTTACTGGGAAATTTTCCAAGTCAGGAGTTATAAACTACAACCCAATCTCCTTCTTGAAAATTTTTCTTTTTGATATGTCTATTAACCCAAGCCTTTGTCTCCACTGTTGTGTGACACCTGAAATGTAAGTAGCCAATACCCTATCCTCCTCCAATCTTAGGAGTTGTTCTAGTCTATGTTGCACAGACTCTTCAGGATCCAACTTATGTATAACATCAATTCTCAAACTTGTTACCACAAATTCCATGGGAACCAGAGCTTCTAAATCATAGACAAGTCTAAAGGGTGTAAGCCTTGTTGCGACTTTGTATGCTATCCTGAAAGCCCACAATGCTGAATCAAGTTTCGTATCCTAATCGTCCCTGTTATCCTCAACAATTTTCTTCAAGATGCGAAGTAAAATCTTGTTGGAAATTTCAGCTTGACCATTAGCTTGAGAGTGATATGGGGTAGATTTATTATGCATAATCATATGCCCAATAGTTAAATCTCTAATCACTTGATTCAAGAAATGCTTTCCCTGATCACTAATCAACTCAATAGGACACCCAAATCTGGTCATAATGCTAGAGTATAAAAACTTGACCACACTTGCTACTTTATTATCTTTTAATGCCTAAGCTTCCACCCATTTTGTAGCATAGTCAGTGCAAACCAAAATGTATCTACTACCTGTCCGTTTAGCTGCTGGTTTAATGGGTCCGACAAAGTCAACTCCCCATTTTTGAAATGGCTCAAGTGGTAATACTGGATGATCTTGCATCCTATCCCTATCAAGTGGTTGACCTTCCTTCAAACATTGCAAACACTCTTTGGCATATTGATGAGCATCTTTCAACACTATAGGCCACCAAAGACCTGCCTGTAATCTCTCCTAAAAAATGACCTCTTGATAATCCAGAATGAGCTTCATGCAACACTACTGGTTGCTCGAATTCAAGAACACACCTTCTTAATACATTATCAACTCCCCTTCTATACAGTGTATTTAAAATGACCCAAAATAATCTACTCTTTAATGCATACCTTCTTTTGTGATATGTTGAAAGGTGTGCATGCATGATTCCTGACTTCAAGAAATGCAACATTTGGTCATAATATGAATCAGGATCAAGCACTTGAACCTCAAAAAGTTCAGCATTAGGTAATTGATCATAAATTCTTGCTTCAGAGTCATCAATTTGCAATCTACTTAGATAAACAACAATGGCATGCTCTCTCCCAAGGGTGTAAACAAACTTAAAATCAAACTCTTGCAGTAGCAACATCCATCTATCCAATCTACCTGTCAATTGGGGCTTATTAATAAAAAATAGCAATGCTTGATGATCCACACGAAAAACAACCCGATTTCCCAATAAATAGTGTCTAAATTTCTGCACCGAGAAGACCATTCCAAGTGCTTCTCTTTTAGTGATAGAATAGTTCCTTTCAGCAGCACTCAATCTCCTACTTGCATAATAAATTGGTCTGTACCAACCCGGCACTTTATCCTGCATAAGAACAACTCTCACAACCAAATCCAATACTATTAGAATTGTCCATAAAGCTGTCTGTACCAATCTGCTATTTGTCAGGTATTTCTTGCTGAGGAACTTTAGGATAATGTGTACTCCAGACCTGTCCTAAAATATAGGTTGCTCCTGATATTTAGAAAGACCTTCCAAAGTCTGCTCTGGCTGATTTTGTATTGAAGTTTGATCACTTTGTTGTTGCTAGACTACATTTCCCAACATATTGAGTTGCTCTTGATACTCTTGTATAATACCATCAACATCTATTTCAAAAACTGGAACCACAAAAGGATTTGCTTCAAGAAATAATTTCTCCTCATCATCCTTCACTTCACCTACAAGGTTAATAGTTTGGGCCACTACAGGTCGAGAAGAACTCTTCAAAATAACCTTATTCACTGTGGATAACATGATTTCCCTAAGTCCTCTTGGGATGCATGCATGGTGATTTCCCCAATCCTGCTTGAGTTTAGTTAGTCTAAACCACGGTCTTCCCAAAAGTATTGTATAGGAATCCCCAATTTTTGTCCTTCTCAAGACCACAAAACTGACTCTAAACTTCAAGCCAGCTACTCGAATTTGTTGATTTCTAAGAATACCCAAAGGTTGTAACCGCCTTTGGTTTGCCATCTAGACTTGAAATGGGGCTGGTAATAGCTGCTCTTGCTTAGTGGCCAAATATGTATGTTCAAGAAGTATGTTAGCTCCCGAACCTCCATCCAACAGAACATCATCATACTTATTACATGCATACTCAACTTAAATGGTAGGTACTTGGTAATCCACCACTTCTTGTTGGGTTGGTAGCACAGCTTGACAATCAGGAACTATTTGATCTTGAACTGTTATACTTTCAAGAACTTCTTATTACTTCTGTCTGATCTTTAGGAGTAACTTCTCCTTAAAGCCCGGTATTAAATCCAAAATTTTCTCCAAGGTTAAATGCAAAGAACACTGTGATAAGGCCCAGAATAGCTCTTCTGAGCCTCCTTTCTGTAAATTTTCAACAACTATGCTATCAAGAAATTGCTCCCGATCATCAGGAGACTGACTCTGCTATTCATGAACATACTCCTGATATTCATGAAACTGCTCTTGCAGTTCAGGTTTCTGCAGACTTGAATCCCCTACATCATCAAGTTGATCAGCTTCAAAATTTTCAGCAAGTTTTTGCATCTTTCTCACCTGCTTTGTTTCCTTTTTCCTTATCTTCTCATGTTTCTACCAATCAATATTCATATTAGCTTGACTTCTAGTTATTGCTAAGACCATCGGTTCCTCTTGACAGTCCTTTATTTCAAGACAATTAGAACAATCAAAATGAACATGCATACTTGTAGCATTAATATTACATGACACCTCCTTTGCCTCTTCTTGAACCTTCGCTTGTTGAATGGTTCTAACATTAGTAGTTCCTATACCGTTAGGAACTTGCCTTTTCTCATCTTAATTAGGTAACTCTATAAGGACTGCTATAGCCGTGGCAAGTGGATGATGTTGATGAGATGCTCCTGCAAGTTTTCCATCATTGCAAGACCTTGCTATTGGAATTCCTCTCTTAGCCCTATGCCTTGCCCAAAGTTCACAGTTTGGTCTAACAAAGTGTCCTTGACCTCCACAATAGTGGCATGCTCCCATTTGACTAGTCTACTGTTGTGTCTGAAAATTTCCCCAAGGCTGTTTAGCTTGCATTCTTTTAGGTCCTTTGAAGGGTCTCTACGGTATGATGTCAAGAATAATTTGATTTACTGTAGCTGGTTGAACAGGTCTCTGTCAAGCCTGCATCACTAGCATCTGTTGTGCCATCCTAACATTAGGATTATACCAACAAGTCCTAGTTTCATGGCCCTTTCTCTGACATATCTCATGATGCTTTTCCTTCTTCTTACTTTCAGAAATACCCAAATATTTTAGCTTTTTTTAAAATCATTTTATCTAACTTGATGTCCTTTGACTTCTTCTTATCTTTATCCTTTGCTTTCTTCTTGTTAGTCTTGGCTGATCGTGATTTCTTCTTTTTCTTCTTATGCCTTCTCCTACTAGAGTTATCCTCATCAGAGCCACTTGTATCATCATCTGAATCTGAGCTGTAATCACTATCCTCATCATCACTATCTGTGTCTGAATTTGATTCTGAACCTACATTAGAATCTGAGTTTGAAAAGTCCACATCTTTACTATTCTTAGATCTAGAGGTACCAAGTCTTTTTTCCACTCTCATAGCTGCCCTAATCAATGTATCCAATGTATCATTCTGACCCACCTCAACATTGGAAATGGGATTCTAAATCTTACCTCTCAAGCCCTTCATAAAGTAGGTGATCTGGATCTCCACTCAAGGTGTATCATTAGCATCCTGCCTATTCAACAGGTTCCTGAATTTCTGGGCAAAGTCCTCCACTAACATAATCTTTTGTTTGATCTTCTTAATCTTCCTTAAAATATCTCCTGGAGTTTTATCTTTACGAAACTTGCCTAAAAATGTTGTTTTTAAAGCATCATATGAATTGAAGGCTGCCATACCATAACTAGCAAACCAGTCCATAGCCTTTCC
Source organism: Lygodium microphyllum (assembly GCF_053477565.2). Taxonomy (NCBI): domain Eukaryota; kingdom Viridiplantae; phylum Streptophyta; class Polypodiopsida; order Schizaeales; family Lygodiaceae; genus Lygodium; species Lygodium microphyllum. The sequence goes on from NC_141158.1 coordinate 79,106,646, forward strand.
TTGGAAACTGGTAGCAAACTATTGCTTTTTGACATGATCCCCGTACATTTGGTTGAATCCACTTGCTATCCACCCAGTCTCAAACTAGGCCACATGACAATCAAGGTCTTCTTTTTTCTTTCATGAAAACTTAGAGGTTCTAACCTTTGGGTTAACAATCTAATTTAGATTCATTATGTTCGCCTTATGAGGCCTTCGCAATGGTGGTAGAGGATTAAATTTTAAAGACTTCTTAGATCAAAGGGCTGTATTTCTCAAGAAAACTTATCTTCGAAGCACTATATGTTACAGTCTTTCGAGTGCCTCCTTAGGAGGAGTTCTTTAGATGGTAATGATGGTTCCTCATCTTCCGAAATATTAGGTGAAACTTCGAGAGTCGAGGAAAAGATTCTTCAGAACCAACATGAGAATTATAAATAGTTGTTGTACCCCCAGAGGGACCCACATCTTGATCACCCTGACTATCAGGTATAGCCTGTGTTCTTCATCCAGCTTGCCTAATGCTGCAACAACCTCTGCACCATCAAGAAAACCATCATGTTGTTGCTGCCTTGTTAATACCTCCCTTAATTCTTGTGATTTGCTCCTAGTAAGAATAGGGTTGGAATGATAAGGGTAATTGCTTGACATAAATGTTGCCCATAAAAGGCGCTTGATACCTTGTCAATGCCATCAGCCTTTCTATCGCACAAATCTCTCAGGAATCGGTACCAAATTTGCACTTATCAAGAAATTATTTTCCTGGGATTGGCAAGGATCGCCAAAGTGTTACAGCTTCCTCCAATGCCATAACAATCAAGATTCAATACTCTGCCTGACAAGACCACAATATTACAAAAAACTTCATGAATAAATGTGCAGTTATTAATATCATATAACATTCAAGAATTAGATCCAAACATGAAGGACTTATCATCATCAACAACATAGAACTGCCACCCATCAAATGTTACGCTTGTTTACTATCACCATAGATCATTAGTTAAATAACATGAGAGAAAACGATATCAATACTCAGGGAACCACCAAAGAACAATAAGATCAAATAGCAACCATCATTCTCTCATCATGCTTCATTCTTGAACATATATCCACTACTCGATTACAACTGCTTGACGTTTTTTACCTGCCCCCTAACTTTTAGGTGAAACATCATATGAAAGCTAAAGGCTAATTCATACATGTTGATCCAAAAGACTACATGCACACTAATTCTAAGGTATAAAATAGTGCTAAATATATGGTGGAATTCAAGTCCTAACAATAGATAAACTTAGCTTCAAAGAGCTTTAGCAATTCGACTCTATCTTTGCCTCATGGGCTTGGCATTAGACTCTAGGATTAGGCTCTAGGTTTATGTGATGGTGATACACCATGGGATCAATCCCCAGGAAAATACGTAAAAACCCATGCCTTTAACCTATCAATGCATGCAAAATCTTAAATGATAGGGAGTAGGGGATTGTTGAGTGGATAAAGTACGGTGAATTCTCATGTTTCATGATGGATATCTTATAGGGTTCATTGTGTCTTAAATAAAAAAGGTCTAGTAGCATGAGAAAGCTCGATACTAGCCCTAAAAGCAATGAAGCACTATCATATTAGAAGAAAAGCATGAAAAGAATTATCTTCGCACTTTCACGTTGCTGATTTTTAATGAATAAATTTGTTTGAGCATGATAATCATACACACTTTCATTGATGCACCATATGGTATCATATCCTGGATGCATAGCACATGTTTGTATGAGCGATGACCTACATTGAGAGAGTGAGGTATCCTAAGCCATAGGACTAGATATTCGGTTCCTTAGGGTTTATTCAGTGAGGATTACTCATTATCTCATGGATCAATTTATTAAAAGAGTGGAGTTTGTTTTGACTGTGTTCTATGCTCACGACGCATCTTGGGGCCAATCCCTGAGGTATAGAGGTATAGGAGAGCCGTAGTGGAGCCACAATGATTAGCCACCACCGAGGGGTGCTCCCTTTGTGTGTGCTATGTGGTGTGTAACACCAGTATGTTTAAGGACTCCCTCTAAGGAGTGGTGGGGAAATATTTGTTGGACTACAAAAACATACAAACACAAAGGCCTTAGACACTCCTGGCCATGAGGCCGTGTGGGTGGTTTTAGGTGAGTAGTAGAGGCCCGTCTAGTGCCTTAGAACCAATGTCGGGCCTGTTTTAGGTCATGATAGATACATACCCTAAGATCAACCAACAGACTTTCTCATGGATTTTCAATAATATCAACATTATACTTCATTTTACTATTCTCATGTTCCCTTGCATATGGAGCTAATTCTCCAAAAAAATCGGTGCAAAGGCTATCTTTTATAGTTGAGATAGACTCTACTATTTTCCTAAAGGTCTACGTGATACTAGAAAATAGTTACTTCCATTTGAAGGTGTTGTATGTTAGTTTGGCCTCTCTTTAACTTAAGTGAAGATGTTGAATAGTAGTTCACCTAGCATAAAGATAATCTTTGTTATGCTCAACTACATCGACTAGGAACTAAAGTTGGGTCACCTACCACATGTAATAGCTCACATCTACCATCCATTGATTATTTGCTATTTCTTTCAAGTGATGATTTTAGGAGCAACATCAACTAGCTCGATAGAATATAGAAGCATAGTTGAATCACTAACATTAAAAAGGCCACATTGAGAAACCAAGAATACTCAATGGCCAGTGAGTGCTTGATCCAATAGGGATAGCTCCTCGAGAAAACAACATTGTAGAAGGCATATATGCTCCAATTTGTATACCTTAAAATGACAGAAGTGACACTTTTCTTGTAGTGAATGCTAAATGGGGCTAAATATGGGTTCAACTCCCACTTCCACTTGATAAATAGATGCTAAAAAGATCCTTCTTGAAGTAGATTTTACCAAATTAACCACTTTAAGAGATAGTGATATTTTGTACTCTAAGGTAGATATAACTTGCAATTGCACCCAATATTGATAAGACTTAAAGTAGAAATACTCATTGAATTAGAGCTCTAAGATGCATTCAAAGACCCATCAACCTAGGGCTAGCTCTAAGGTTGTGGATGATGGATAATGCTAGGCCATCATGAGCTTGATGAGCTCTACTACCATGTGGAAAATTACTTTGATACCATGTTAGAAAATTAATGCAAGATCATGAGACTAAGAACACTATGTGTATGCAAGAGAATAACTATTATTACTCTACCACATTGAGGAGTTACTACAAAGTGGTATGTATACAAGTATAAGAGAGTGGTAGTGAGATTCACAATTAGCAAATGGTAGGTGTGAGCTATTACATGTGGTAGGTGACCATTTTAGTTCCTAGACAATGAAGTAGTTGAACCTATCAAAGCTTACCTTAGTTGTAGGTGAAGTACTATTCAACAATCATGAAGTAAAATACTAAATACACCAATGATCTCTAAGGATCTTTTGGTGAACAAAATATGTAAGTGGTGTTGTATTTGTAGATGGTTACCCATTTGGGGCTATTTCGAAAAGCAATGAGAGAAAGATGATCTCAAGAAGAATTGAACCCCAAACACACTAATATAGTGTGTTTAAGCAACTTGCCAATGCATTAAAGATAGGTATGCAATAAAGATATGCATCTCTCTTAAATATATATCTACATAGTCATTCTCTACTATAATAAATCTCTATCAACACACATTTTTGTATCGATATGTAGATGTATGTAGAATGACTCTCATGCTTATTGTCCAAAGATTGAAAATTGCATGAATATGTACTCCCCTTTTGCGTGCGTGCATGTGTGTGCGTGTGTGTGTGTGTATGTGGAAGAGAGCCTCATTTTTGAAAAGCTAGCCATGATACCACACATGCAATCACCATCCTCATAGGTTGTTTAAGCCCCTTTGTGAGCTTTAATGCAAGGTGATAGAGGGTGGTGAGACAAAGGTGCTAGACAACCCTATTTGCTTCCTACCCATAAATGTATTGTGAATTGAAAAAAGGAGAAGAGGAGGCCTAGCACTTGGTGTCAAAGAAGGCAATGAGGCATGCAGAGTGGATGGCAAAGAAGGTGAGGAGGAGGGGGAGTGGGCATGTGTGGAAATGGAAATGATCATGATAACCAAAGCATTGTTGAGCTTGTGGGCGAGAGTGCAAGCCTCTAAGGTGGCACTAGCGGTGATAGGACATGGCAATGCACGCAAGCAAGCATGCATGCACGACGCACGCACGCACGCATGCACGACGCACACATGCGCGCGCGCGCACGCACGCACGCACGCACGCACGCACGCACGCACGCACGCACGCACGCACGCACACACACACACACACACACACACACACACACACACACACACACACACACACACACACACACACACACACACACACACACACACACACACACACACACACACACACATGCCTTATATGCATAGCACACCAACATTTCATTGTATTTTATTTTTATATTTTGAAATATTTATTTGTAGCTTTTAATATTATTTTGACCTTCATAATCACTCCTTAAGTGCCACATAGGATTGATGTTTGGTTTGGTATTTATTCCAAATCTAAAGTAGTATAGATTGCCCATTATTTCCATCTACAAAAGTAAAATGTTGTCTCGGTGTGTGGAAAATCAACATTTAAGGTTCAAGACTATCAGGGTTTAAATAATCACAAATAAGATTTGTAGTAATAAATGTCATAAAGTTGAATCACTTTTAGGTAATTTCCATGCATAAGCACCTTGCAAGACTTCCCCCTATGTGTGTATGTGTTTCTAATAGCTAGCTTATAAGAATACACCTCGCTTGCTTCCATTTTTTTTAAAGTGAAGGGTAGCTGCTTCACTTTTCACTTACAATAACTAGAAGGCACCAATCTACACTCATAACATATCCATGCCTTAGAGAAATCATATTTACAAATAGGCACGTTAAGTTATCACTTCATTTATTCCCTCTTTCACTCACAAAATGAAAAGACCGAAGCTAGACTCATTACATCTACATGCCTTAGAAAAACCATTTTCACAAAAATAAACATATCAAGTTTAAGTGGATGATTTTCATGTCCTCATATTGGCGGACAAGATACTTATGAGAAATATGTACATATGTTAAAATAGATAGTCCAATTCTTAGCGTGAATGGAGAAATAAGGTTCATCTATATCATAAAAACAAAAAATTCAACATTTAAAAGTGCCATGTACAAAACATCTCCATAACCAAACCCAGTTTATGTGTAGCAAATTATCTTGACTTTTTGTAAGAAAGGCAACACATACATTGCAATAGAGATTAAAACAATCATCATAATAATAGGCAACATGAAAACATAGATACTATCAAAAGGAAATCGAGCAACAAAAGAAAAACATGAAGATGAAGAAGTCACAATGAAAAATAATAATGTGAAGGCAAATGGATACAAAGATGCAAGCCATTCTATGTGATAGTGGTGCGCAAATTGGGTGTTGTATGAGCACGTAGTGAATGCCGGTCCTTAAGAACAAAGAACTCTACAATTGTTCATAAAAGCTAAAAGAATTTGCATGACATGAGATAAAAAGACAAATTGGGTGCAATCTCCCCCCATGCCTTATGTGAGCGCTTCACAAGGCATGTATTTATAAATTTATTAATCCCCAAGCTAAAAAATAGCCCATTTTACAATTAGCATGCTTTTTTTTTGCTTTTGCCCAAATATAAAGTAAGGTGTTTGGGCGTCCAAAAGTCGGGATATGCCCAAATACAAATACCAAATAATGGAATATTTAACCGAGTGCCTATGCACATACAAAATAATAAATGTTTGTCAAGCGCTTTAATAAATAAGCACGCCTAAATAAATATTGGCACCACACCTTTAGTGACAAGGTGCGTGCCCATCAAAAATAATAATTCTTCTAAGGATTTTGAATTCACGTCATCGCCCCGGTGCTACCCAATGCCTTTGCCGTCTTCTCTACATATCAACTGAAGCATTCATAATTGTTATAAAATAATAAGATAAAACCCACAAAAGTGAATACCTAGCAGTCTTTAACTACATAATAATTAAATAGGTTGGAACTCTGTCCTAACCTTAATTTAATTCGAGTGCACACTCTAAACTCATAAGTGTCCATTAATTTGATATGTATTTTGCAGAATCACCCGTTGTCGAACCACCCACGTGCACATGGAATTAATCTGATGCCCGAAAAGGACAAACGTCCCTGTCAACTTCTCGCACAAGGAATCCACCTTGTGTACGATCCCTGTCGGTAAATAATATAGTTTTACAGAATCCATCGAAAAACCTCGTGGAATCCACCATGGATTAAAAACCTCACAAAATCCATCGTGGAATATGCCTCATGGCATCAAACCCCCGGGGTGGGATAGCAATTGTCCTCAATTGCTATTAGCTCAATGTGGAGCGAGCAGTGAGGGGTAAGCACTTAGATCGCGGGTGTGCATCCATTGGGCTTCTTCAATAGGATGATTTTTAATAAACTTAACCAAATATCTAGAATATTGACAGCCAATTATAGTTTCAGGTTCAAGAATTTCTATTTCTTCTTTCAACAAATGAGGGTTTTCATAGACACGATGGATAGGTAATTGGCCTCTAAAAGGTCATAGTAAATTGATATGAAAAGTATTATGGATCTTCCAATGCTGGGATAGTTCTAATTTAAATGTATTGTCATTAATCTTGTGAATTATTTTGAAAGGTCCATAAAACCTAGGTGCTAATTTAACAACATGGTGTTTCTCAACACTTTGCAATCTTTTCTTTTCGATGCATAACCAAACATAATCATCAACATTGAAACTCATGGATTTTTTTTTCTTATTAACTTGTTTAGTGTATGATTGTTGGGTTTTCGCAATCATTTCTTTAACTTGAGTGAAAATAGTAATATGCGTATTGGCAATATCATCATAGCTTTAACTTTGTTCGACAATAATATAACAGGTATAGGCAATCTATGCCCATAAATGATTTCAAAAGGTGCTTTATGAGTAGCTGTGTGTGGTGCATTATTGTATGCAAATTGAAGTAGGTGCAAATGTGTATCCCATGTTTGTGGTTTTGAAATTGTGTATGCACGCAAAAGATCTAGAATTGTACTGTTAGTAGCTTGTGTTTGCCCATTGGCTTCAGGATGGAATGCAGATGAGAAATCAATCGTAGTACCCAAATTAGCAAATAAAATAGTCCAAAAATTATTACGAAATCTAGAATCATGATAAAAAATAATAACTTTTGGGAAACCATGATTAGTGAAAACAGTCTTCAAAAACAATTGTGTAGCTTGAGATGCAGCTAATGTTTTCTTTCATGGTAGAAAATATGCTTGTTTGCTAAATCGATCTACTATAGTCCAAATCATATCATGATTAGCTTGTGTATTAGGTAAAACGGTTATAAAATCCATTGAAATATGTCCCCATAGTCGGTCAGGAATTGGTGAAGGCATTAACAAACCATATTGCTTACAATGGTGTCGCTTGACTCTTTGGCAAATTAAACACTCAAAAACAAAGTTAGAAACATCAGATTCCATTTATGGCCAATAAAAATATTCAACCAATGTTCTTAAAGTGGAAATAATACCTTTATGGCCTTGATATGGAGGACAATGAATTTTGTGCAACACAAATTATCTAAATTGAATAGTGACACACAATCTTTTCTCATAAAACATAAATCCATCAGAATAAGACAAAGAATCAATTGGAATCTAGTTATTAGCAACTAATTTGTTCCAATCAGCTTGAAAACTGGGGTCATGGTCATAGGTATCCTTCATAGGAATAAGGGAATCAAAAGATAGAATGGAAATATTATGGATACTTGGTCTTCTACTCAAGGCATCTGCAACAACATTCTCTCTACCTGGTTGGTATTGGATAAGTGGATGAAAACTTTGAATGAAAGCAGCCCATTTAATATAACGGTCAGAAATTTGTGGCTGACTAAGAAGATGTTTGATACTTTGCTAGTCAGTTTTAAACATAAATTCGGATCCATCAGATAATGTTTCTATTGGCGTAAAGCTTGAACTATAGCTAACAATTCTTTATCATAGGTGGAATATTTCAACCCAGAAGGTTTAAGTTTGCAACTAGAATAGGCTATGGGATGTGAATCTTGCATGAGGATAGCTCCTATTCCTTATTCACCAGCATTAGTGACTACTAGAAACAATGGTCGACTAAAATAAAGTAATGGCAAAATAGGTGCATGTGTTAAAGCATGTTTCAACAAATCAAAAGACTTTTGTTGATCATCAAACCAATGATACACAACACCTTTCTTTAACAAATTCATCAAAAGCAATGCAAGCAATGAAATTTTTTTCACAAATTTTCTATAAAAGTTGGGAAGACTTAAGAAAGAATGTAACTCATGCACATTTTTAGGGATTGGCCAATTCAAAATTGCCTCTATCTTTTTAGGGTCAACACGAATACCATCAGAAGAAACAATGTGACCTAAGTATTCAATTTGGGTTTGGAAAAATTCACTCTTGCCAAGGTTAGTATACAATTGATTCTCTTTCAACAATTTGAAAACCAAAGATAGATGTTCACAATGCTCATTCTCATTCTTACTAAAAACCAATATATCATCAAAGAAAATAATCATACAATTCTGATACTTCAAAAATATACAATTCATCATACGACTGAATGTAGCTGGTGCATTGGTCAATCCAAAAGGCATAACCTGAAATTCATAATGACTAAACTGAGTTCTAAATGCAGTCTTGAAAATGTCAGGTGTATCCAATCGTACTTGATTATATCTAGATTTGAGATCTATCTTGCTAAAATAGTGGCCCCTTGTAGTTTATCCATGAGCTAGTCTACCCTAGGAATCGGATATCTATTCTTAATAGTGATTTTATTTAGGGCATGATAGTCAATGCACATCCTATAAGTATTATTTTTCTTCTTGACTAATAGGATAGGTGCCCAAAAGGAGAACTACTGGGCCTAATGAGTCCTCGGTTCATTAGGCCCAGTTCTTCAACTTAAGTTTGGATTTCTTTTTGCTCAATCTGATTGCGTCTATAAGGTTCTTTATATGGTGGTCGAGAATGTGGGATTAAATCTATTTTATGGTCTTTAGGACGTGTAGGTTGTAAACTAGGTGGTAAATCAGCAGTAAAACAATCTTGAAATTGTGCATGCCTAGGATGCATATGATTTTCCTTAGCTTTAATTTCATTCACCCATACTAAATATAATTTACTACTTTTTCTCAATGCACATTTAGCCTGTGTGTGACTAAGCAATGGAAAATTATCAAAGGTGTGCAATCCATGTAATGTGATTTGGTTCCCTTTAAAATGAATTTTCATGGAATGTGTGGAATAATCTATGTCAATGTTATATTTGTGACACCAAGGCATTCCTAAAATAATATCACTAGCTTGCAAAAGCACAACCAAGAAATTTTTGCGCTCAACATAATCACCAATTTTAATCTCTAAGTCATGCACTTCTTGTGTACCATTGTATCTAGTGCCTAAGAATGTATCATTTATGCAATAATGAGTTGGAATAGTAGGTAAATTCAATTATTTTACCAACTTTGCAGAAATAAAATCATGCATGCTTCCGTCATCATGTAAAACAATCTTTTCTTGACCATGCACAAAACATTTCATTATTAATAACGAATGAGGATTTGGCATACCTGGTAAAGTATCTGAAGCATCACCGATATCATCGTCATCTTTAGTGAAGTCTGGCATATCTTCATGGTCTTCATCTTCAGTTGCTCCCAAGTGATTGATTTGAACAGCTTGCTTCTTGGATTGATAGTTCACTGCCAAGTGTCTAGGTTGATGACACTTGTAGCAAACTATAGGCTTTGCTTTGGAGACATTATTAGTAAGGGACTAGAAGTTTGGGTATATTGGGATTTGGCTGGAGAGAAGGCTTAGGGTTTTAATTTGTATTTGATAGTAAAGCAGGAGGTCGAGTCTAGGGTTTACAAAAAGAAGAAGGAACAAAGTGATTTTGATTATCTTTGGAAGTTATAATTGAATTGCTTTGAACCAAAGTTACCATTAATAAAAAATTGTTGCAGTCGCTTTTCTCGTCCACAAATTTTATCCTCGGCATCATGAAATAAAGAAATTGCATCCTCCAAATTCTTTGACTTGAACATATTCACTTCCACGTAGAAGTGACTAAGCAAACCAAACATATAATTGCACTTGTGGGTCACCTCAAAATAATCTTCAAGCATTCGAAGTTATAGTAAGACACTCCAGAAACGCTCAATGTATTGCGGGATGGATTCACAATCTCTTTGTTGTAGGAGATCCCACTGTTTGATAGCTTTTTCATGGAATTGAGATGGAAGGAAATTCTATAAAAATTTCTTTTGAAAGACCTCCCAAGTAGATGGACAATCAACACTCTTGCAGACAACAGTGGTCCACCATAATGATGCTCTGTCTGCTAGATGGTTAGTGATGCATTTAAGTTGATCTTTGTTAGCATATTGCTCTTCATGAAAATAGTCATCAAACTGACTAATGAAAGCAAGAATAATTTTGCCATCACATTGCCCATTAAAAGTACAAAATTTGAAATTTATTTTACTTATCTTGGCCTCTTTCCTGAGAGATTGTCCATGGAGTGTCGCATCAATCGTACGTCAAATAACATCTTCAGGTTGCACTCTGTCTTGATCGACAGTTGATTGTTGAAGTGTAGCTAGTTTTGCTTGCAAATTTTGTCGTGCTCTTCACTCTTCTTGAAGCTACATCATGATTAGATCCAAATTTTACTCCATAGTCAGCTCTGGAAAATCACCTTCATCCATTAAATCATCCATGTGATGATCAGACATCCTGAAAAAAATCCCAAACAACCTCACACATTCGAAATCTCGTTAAAAGGATGAGCATAGTTCAAATTTGGGTTTATAAGGCTTGCTTTTTTTTAAAAACATATGGCTTTTGCTTTTATGATCTTGCTTTTCTCAGGTGGTATGGCAATTGATAACGGTCTTCTTCCAAGCGAAAAAGTCTTCTATATAGACTGTGTGTGGCAGCCTACTTGCTATAAATCAGCTCTACCAAGTTGCAGGTGGGAACAGAGGCTTTTTGGAGTTTCAAAACTGGTTCGGGAGTTACCACTGTGCAAACACCTGCTATGGAGGAGATTAATAATTGAATTTGAAGCCTTACTGTAAGCTTAGAACTTTAATCTTTTTAAAAAGCTTAATAATTTTGTCAATTTGTAGCAGGACGACGGCATCTTCACAAAAGAATCGGCGGCGACTAGTACATCCTTCTATCGCAACTCGTTGAATTTTGGAGGCTTAAGCCTTTCTTAAGATTTTTAAGCTTTTTAACTCCAAACTTAGTAAACTTCTTCTTTGCTTCTTTGTCACAAAAAACGGCTTACAAAGAATCTTCAGAGGTAGTTCTCTGCCTCCTGGGAGAGGTCCTTTGCAATTTGAGAGCACAACAGGGGGTTCTTCACCGCTAGGAACATGCCTATATTGTTAGTTCATCGCAAGACAGCTTGTAGAGCCCATTCATTCTAGGAGTTTCACCTTCACGCAAGATGGTAAGCGATTGGAAGCTCTTGATCTCAGCTTCACTCTGATACCATTGGTGCATAGATTGGGTAATGTATGTGCATATAGTGAATGCCAGAAGGTCCCCAAGAACAAAGAACTCTATAATTCTTCATAAAAGCTAAAAGAGAATTTGCATGACATGAGGCAAAAAGACAAATTGGGTGCAATCTCCCCCCATACCTTGTGTGAGTGCTTCACAAGGCATGTATTTATAAATTTATTAATCTCCAAGCTAAAAAATACCCCACTTTACAATTATCATGCTTTTTGTTTGCTTTTGCCCAAATATAAAGTAAGGTGTTTGGGCATCCAAAAGTCGGGCTATGCCCAAATACAAATACCAAATAATAGAATATTTAATCGAGCACCTATGCGCATACAAAATAATAAATGTTTGTCAAGTACTTTAATAAATAAGCGTGTTTAAATAAATATTAGTACCACGCCTTTAGTGATAAGGCACGCACCCATAAAAAATAATAATTATTCTAGGCATTTTGAATTCACGCCATCGCCCCGATGCTACCCAACGCCTCCGCCGTCTCTACTCTACACATCAATTGAAGCATTCACAGTTGTTAGAAAATAATAAGATAAAACCCACAAAAGTGAATACCTAGTTGTCTTCAACTACAAAATAATTAAATAGGTTGGAACTTTTTCCTAACCTTAATTTAATTCTAGTGTGCACTCTAAACTCATAAACGTCCATTAATTTGATATGTATTTTGTGGAATCACCTGCTGTGGAACCACCCACGTGCACATTAAATTAATCTAATGCTCGAAAAGGACAGGCATCCCCGTCAACTTCTCGCACAAGGAATCCACCTTGTGTACGAGCCTCGACAAATAAAAATAGTTTTACGGAATCCACCGTGGAATATGCCTCCTGGCATTAGATAGTGATTTTTCTCTTGCTTGATAGTCTAGTGATGGTTGTTGGCTCCTTCAAACATTTAGCACTTGTGAAATTGATGCCAAATCTTGAGAAGCAATTATTTGTAGCAATGTCAGATGCTTCTTCCTACAAATATGGTTCATAAGTAAGTATTTGAAGTAGATATACAACATACAATATAGGGAAAAGGTGCTAATAAAGTTTTATCTAACGGTCACCCATTATATCATTTTTTTTTCCAAGTGAGCTTTGTAAAAAAAAATAATAGTTAAGTTATATACATCATGTGGAAATTAAATTAAAAATTTGGAGAATTTTGATATTTTTATCGAGTAGACCTCATTATGTCTAGAGAGTCACAATGAGGGGTTAATAAAGTGACATACAATAATGCATTTTTAAGGTCCTTAGAAAATCTAAATATTTAAAAAAATTGCATAGTTCAATTTGTTGATTCACATTCAAGCTTATATATAACACATACGAATTTGTATCATGATTTTGACTGGCTAAGAGTATGTATCTTTGTGTAAATTTGTGATGAAATTGGGGTGGGTGTTTTGGTTTTTGGAGGGTTTCACCTTATTGGGACCCCTATAGACACTTAATAAACAAAGTATGTACCTTTGCATTTGTAGGAGATTTAGTGGGCATTCTTTGAAGTTGATATAATGTCACCAAGAAAGAGAGATTGTGCAACTTGTACCAAGCTCAAGAATGTGGTAAAACATGTTAGGATAGGTCAAGAACATTGAGTCATATAAGAAAGCATAATGTATAAATGTGGTTGCTTCCTTTTACTCACAAAAAATGAATGGGGTGCACTTTGCACACCATTACATTACATGCACTTGTCTATATCACAAAAAACGAATGGGGTGCACTTTGCACACCATTACGTTACATACACTTGTATGTATCACACATCGACACACACTCTCCCCCTGCCAAGGCTAAACCACTTTTGTCCAAGTAGCAAGCCAACCACTAAGGGTTGTTGCACTAGATTAGATGGAATTGTGCAATTAAATGCACTTCTTTTCTCGCCTTCCAAGCATAATCTAGAAATCATTTCTTTAGTCCAATGAGCACTAGCACTTAAACTTTTATCCCCCAAGCTCAAGATAGACTTCCAATATTGTCTCCTTCCTTTCATGCATGCAAGGAAAGAGCCAGCTAGATATTGTGGAAGAGGCACCTAACAATGGGAAGCAACTTAACGTAGTTGCAACGATGTCTTGATGGAAGCTACTTCTTATGTTGAGCATCTGAAGAAGCCTTCGTATGATACTAATGTTGTCTTTAAGGTTATGGCTATGGACCTTAACAGTGTTAGCATAGTAATAGATAAGAATATGGTGAGGGTAAGCGGGTTTATAAAGCTTAGATCTCTTTTTCAAGGGAGAAGATGTGCAACTAATATTTTGAATTTGCAACATTTGTAGTTTTTATGTATTTTATCAGGAAGATTCCTTCAAAAGAAGCTTTCTTGATATGGTTTTTGGGGACTTTTCAAGCTCAATGCACTATTGAGCAATACATGTTTATTTGCAAGGATTTCTATTAGGTTCTTATTGGTTCTACGATAGAAAGAGAATGCATGCTTTCTTCTTTTGTGGGATTTAGAGGTGAGATTGCCATGATCAGCCAATTTCTCTCCTGAGGGAGCCCTTATGTCTAAGTGTTCGGTTTCGATTTCTTTCCTAAAGTTGTATTCATTGTTGGAAGAGGACGTTAAAACCATTGCAACATCTTTAGACAAGGCTCTTTATCCCCCCCCCCCTTCCCACTCAATCCTAAGGGTGAAAGGAGGGCTTGTATTCTTTGGGATAGGCATGTGGAGCAACTTGAAGTTCTTGACTTGGTGGTTGCAACTAGCATTGAAGTAGTCTATGTAGTTAATTTCATAATTTCCTGTATTCGTGTTGTCTATCATGAAAGTGAGCATTTTGCTAGAGATTGTCTGAAAAGAAGCAACAATCACTCTAAATAGACAAAGGATGAGATGGTTGTGTAAATGGCTTAGAAGGTTGATACTCAGACATTTTCTATTACATATAAAGGGAAGGGGTTTCTTCTCTCTCAAAATGTCAAAAAATCAATCAACAAGAGTGGCAAGTCATCTCACAAGTCAAATAAATTCCTAACAAATTAGTTAAACAAACGAAGGATAAGTTTATGCAAACTTGAATTTTGGAAGAAAAGGAGAATGCTAATCCTAACTTGATTGGGTCTATGAACTCACAACAAGGAGATGCCATTAAGGTTCATAATTGTCAACCATGTTCTCTTAAAAAAGTTTGCTAGAAGAAGGCAAGGCTTTGTGAACATGTATGCTCCACTAAATGCTTTGGATTCAAACACTTAGGTTTGTCATGAGGAAGTTAAACATCATGTTATGGAATCTTGGAGGATTAGGGAGAGATCCCAAAATATTATTAGGGAGGGATTCTCTTGTTCATATTATTAGGGATGACCCTAACGACGAGATTGTTAGGTGCCTTCTCACCGAGGTTGAAAGTTTCTTGCAAATTCTTGAACAAGACAAGATAAGGGTTGGACATTCAAGCTTCAAATCATTGGCTCAAACTAAGTGACTTCCTGACTCCTTTCTTTTTCAAGGTAGTGAAGCAAAAATGAATGTAGGTCCTTATTGTGCAAGTTAAGGATTAGATTGGTTCTATTATTTTTTATGAGGAGGATATAGCTCACATGCTTTCTTCTTTTATCTCCAACACTGTGGCAAATAGCCCCTCAATGGATGCTAACTATATGCAAAAGGCCTCAAACTTCTTGGAAACTGGTCCCTTCTTGTAGCCTCTCCAAAGGTAAAGTATTTTCTTTGGATAGACCATTTTTTGTGGAAGAGATCCATGAAATGGCTTTCCAAATGAAAAAGGACAAGTCTTTGGGGCATGATGGTCTACCTATTGAGTTCTTTTAGTGCTTTTGGGAATCTTGTAAGTCTAATTTATGTGATTTGATCAATTGGATCGGAGATGGAGGCTCTCTTTCTAGAACCATGAACAAAGGGATAATCAAGCTTGTTTCTAAGAATCCTCAAAGACAAACTTGTAAGGACTGAAGGCCCATTACTCTTTTGAATGCTTCTTACAAGCATTATCTCTCAAAATTCAACATGTTCTAGCAGAAGGAGTCCATGAAATGTAGTTTGGTTTTGTGCATAAGAGAAACATTCATGAGGCCATACTTAACTTAGTCATTTCCCTTGATTATGCATTGTCTTTGAGCAGTGATTTTTTAATGGTCAATCTTGAGTTGGATAAGGCTTATGATAAAGTAAGGTGATGGGTTTTGGAAATGTTTTTTGCAGCACGGTGAATGCTTTATTTGGTAATGCTTTAGCTCAACTATGTCTCAATGGCTATTTTGAGAGACTCTTTCATACTGCATAGATCAATGCACCAAGGTTGCCCATTGGCGTCCTTATTCTTTGCTTTGGTATACTGATTCTCTTCTTAGAAAGCTTGACCTACAAGTGCATATAAGAATATAAGGGGAGAACGGAACTTACATCACAAGCCAGATGTTTGTTGATGATAATGCTAACATCATTGCAAAAGAGAAATCTAGCTTAGAGCCTTTATTTCAGGTTTATGATGGTTTTGTTGAAGTATTAGGATTTGAGATTAGTATAGAAAAAACAACGGTACTCAGACTATCCAACTCTGATGATCAAGAGATTTTGAGTGAGTTTGGCCTTAGCCACATTGGATTTGGGAAGCCCATAAGATACCTAGGATATCCTATTGGATTAGGGTTGACCACATGAATGATAATTTTGTGTGGATGGAGCAAATAATTTCTACAAATATGGAGTATTGGGCTAATCCCCCTCTTTTGTTTGCTAGCAAAGTAGTGATCTTTAAACATATCTTGCAATCTTACTCAGTTTATATATCGATGATTCTCCCTTTCCCACAATCGAATTGGCAACAAATTGAGAAGAAATTCAGACATTTTCTTTGGCATAATAACACTAAGCATTCTTCACTTTTTTCCTCATGGACTCAAATACAATCAAAGAAAATGCTTGGTAGTTTTAGTATTCCTTTGCTTCATGAGAAAGTAATTAAGTTAACTTTCGATGGTTACAAAAACTACATGCCTCACCTCAACCATGGGATGTCCTACTTTAGAGTTGGATAGCTAAAGCACCTATTTAAAAAGAATTCATATGTTGCATAGATTATCATCAATGCACGGGAAAAGTTTATCCCCTTTCTTAAGTGGGATCCATCTCCAAAGGGAGATGCTTCCCTTGATCTTTCTATTTGGTTTACTCCTCCATAGACAACCCTTGGTCCAAAGAAGGCACATTCCTTTTGGTCTAAGTATCATTGTAGTCTCTCTCTACCAAACCTCAAAAGTTTGTTGCTAGCATCCTGGATAAAAAAACTCCCTTTGTAGGCTTTAATTTTATTCTCTAGAGGGTTATTATGGTGAAGTTTCCCACCAAGGAAGTAATTAGTAAATGGAAGAAAGCTAGCCCTCAGTGCCCACTTTGTGGCAGATTTGAAGAAAATGGTTTTCAGCACTTTTGCACATGTCCTTGTACAAAGAGAATTTGGAAGAAAGTACAAAATTGGTTCGTTAGAGCCCAATGCATGATTTTGTTTCCTGAAAGGTTGCTTTACTAGGTCAACAAGGGAGGATATACAACAAGCATGATTTTGTTTCCTGGAAGGTTGCTTTACTAGGTCAACAAGGGAGGATATACAATAAGCATGATTTTGTTTCCTGGAAGGTTGCTTTACTAGGTCAACAAGGGAGGATATACAACAAGCATGATTTTGTTTCTTGGAAGGTTGCTTTACTAGGTCAACAAGGGAGGATGACTCCTATTTTCGTTGAAGTGTGACAAGTTATGAGGTAATAGTTAGATACACTTTGGGAGACCATGGCTACTATCAGACCCAATTGATCACTTTGTGAAGTTTTGTTTAGAAGTAGTAGGTTAGCTTATAGTAATGAAGAAAGGGCCCAAGCTATAAGCTTGTATGCTCCAAGTCGCAAAGCTCAATTAGGGCTTGAACCTCTTTTTGTAAGGTTGTACACATTTACTAATACAACAACGTTTTGTATTTTTTTTAAATGACTTTTATCACCCTAACTAGTCAAACCCCTACGGTCCAACCAATCCACAGATAGTCACTTTTACTGTCAACAAATGTACGGAGGTAGGTCTCAAATAGGAACTGGGAAAATTACCCCAGGCTACCTATGGATTCTCCCCTTCTCTCAAGGGTTGCTCCTCATAAATGTACTCATGCCTCTTAATAGTGATTTATCTAAGACTTTGTTTAGTACCCGTTTAGTGTTGAACTTTTAAAATGTTTGGTTTCAAGCAGAATCAAATAATCCAATTTGAATATAACCACCATTTTGTTTTCTTTTTAAGTTTCCCTCCACCTTTAATCAACTTAAGTTCTTTTTATAAGATTAAAAAGAAACATTCAAAGCAGCCATTCTAACAACTAATAAAAATTCCTACAAATTTAACCCTCTTATTTATGTGGTCTCACTCTATTTAAACATCGTGTTGCACTTACATCATTACTCATTAGTGATTAAAATTTTATTTATTTTAATAGTGAGGAGATTCAACCTTACCACTCCTTTCAACTTAATCAATAGAAAACATATTAAATCAACCAAACAAATACTCACAAACTCTTATTTCGAATGTAATAGAATTCATTTTAGATCAGTTTGCACTGATGATCACACTATGCACCCTAGGACTTGCGACCTATGCAAGCGTGGGTTTTAAGGGTGAGTGTAAAGTAATGGGTGTTTAGCCTCTCTCTCTCCCTCTCTCTCTCTCTCTCTCTCTCTCTCTCTCTCTCTCTCTCTCTCTCTCTCTCTCTCTCTCTCTCTCTCTCTCTCGCATTCATTCATTGGCCCCTACCTATTCGCATGACTCACCCTCTCATCCATGATGTTGTTGTTGTTGTTGTTGCAGGCTGTTGGTCCTGCCAGCCATGCATTTGTATGGTGGAGGAGACGACGCTACTGGCACTTCCCTAAACAGCCATGCTTGGCTCATTGTTTGGTGCAACATGACATGCCGCGCTGCTCCTCCCTACCCTTGCAAGCCTCTCTGAATAATATACAATAGACTATAGTTTTCAATGAAAATTAATAGATTGTGAATTTATAAATACAGTAAATACATTCTTTAAAGAATATTAAAAATCACACAAATCCCCAATAGTATGCAATGATTAAAACAATATCAAACTTGATAAAATATATGTGTAAGGCTATTTTTAATCTCGGGGGGTTCACTATATATATATTTTCTATATAACGTGCGTTCATGGCCTATTTATAAATATCCTAATCTATGATTTTTTATTGAATAAAAAACAACCCTTTTCTATTCAATCTGTAAGTAACCCCTTTATATGGTACCCTTCTGTATGTAAAAAGTGTATAAAAATGGTGATTTAAAAACCCCTTATTTTGAATTCACGTTATATATACATATATTCATGAGTGACCCCCCTGAGTTTTTAATCAATTTTAAATGCATGTTTTTAGGCATTTTCAAGGTACTTTTTGGTACTTTCACATTTCCTAAAAATTAAGGCTGAAATCCATAAACATGATGCCATACAAATAGTGCAGAATTATGCCATACAAATAATGTAGAATCATGCTTTTGTGTAGTAAGATAAAATTTCCAGCACATGAAGAAAGTAAAATTTTGTAGTTTAAAATTGATAAATAAGATAGGTCTCTTACTTGGACAAATTTCTATTCATACCTACATCTTTGAAAGTCATGTCCAGTTGTCTAGCAATACGATTATTAGGCTATTCACACTCAGCGTAGCATATTCTTTGTGCCGATCATGTGGATGAACTAAACCTCTTGGGGTCATTTGATCAAACTTTCTTATAAAAGGTTAATAAGGACTTAGAAATTTAATCCCCTTGCCTACCATCACGCAAGGACTTAGAAATTTAATGCCTTTTCCTATCATCACATTATCGAGGGGCTACCATGAAGCATTTATTGTAGGAGAGAGGAAACCATTGGGATGAGGGATGAAAGCAATGAAGAATGGTGGGGTGATGGAGGGCTAGTAGAGAGAAGAAGGAAGAGACATTAAAGAGAAAGAAGGTGATGATTGGTTATCATGGGGTAGATGATGATGACAATGATGAAGGAGAAGGTGATAAACAAGATGATGCTTCCAATTGTTGATAATATTCATCTTCATCTATCTTGGCAACAACCTCTCCTTTCTTCAAAATGACCTCTCAATACATGCAATAGTTTTTCTATTTTCACCCATTTTAAAAAAACTTCACACCCCTTAAACCGTACAATGAAAAAACTTCACACCCCTTCAATCTTATGATTGTTTCTAGTGGACATAAGCAAACCATTCCAACCTTCTCGCATGAGACAAATAAGTCAAAAATAGGTAGAATACTTCTCTAAGAATAGTCAAATAGAACCCCTTCAGTAAAGAGAGTAGCTAATGCCTCAGGTCCGGGATCTAATACTCAAGTCGTCTAACCAATGCACATGTCCTAACTAGGGAAAATGGTCTAGTCCCCCACGGTTTAAAAGCCCACTTAGAGTCCTAAGTATTCCCCCTCCTCCTAGTTCATGTATATGTAATAAATACTTTTAAATCTTTGAAAGTTTTCTTCTGTAATGTAGTTAGTATCATTATTATGTGGTTATTTATGTCTTCATCAACATATATAACTTTATATTAGTGTCTTTATCACACACACACACACACACACACACACACACACACACACACACACACACACACACACACACACACACACACACACACACACACACACACACACACACACACACACACACACACACACACACACACACACACACACACACACACACACACACACACACACACACACACACACACACACACACACACACACACACACACACACACACACACACACACACACACACACACACACACACACACACACACACACACACACACACACACACACACACACACAAGCATGCACGCACACGCACACGCACATACACATGCACACACGCACACACATGCACGCGCACGCATGCACACATGCACACACACACTCTCTCTCTCTCTCTCTCACACACACGCACGCACGCACGCACGCACGCACACACACACACACACAATATAGATGTAGACAAATTTCATTAAAATCTTACTCTTTTTAAATTATTTTTTAATCATTTCATTATAAATTTAATAACTAATTATCAAGAATAACCCCTTTTATGCACATGAGGCATTGGCACTAAATCTACCTTTCCTTGCATGTGATCCTATAACACTACACTCATCTTGCTATCTGTACTTCTTGTTGGACTACCAAGATGTACCTCTGAAGGCAACAATTGCAAAGCACCTACATTGAATTTATTAAAAATATAGTGATAGTATATTAAGCGTATATAAATTGAGTTAAAAACGTTCTTATTTTAAGAAATTCTTAGGGATTGTCATTTCTCCCCCACTTATTTGCAAAATATCCTCATGAGCACCACGAGCATTGCTACCACGAGCATTGCTACATATTTTCAAAAAGAAAATATACTTTCCTCCAGTTAATTGCAAAGCATACTTAAAATCACACGTGTAAGATCTACAAAACAACACAAAGAACACTACCAGACACTAAAAATGTATAAAAGCATTACTAGTGTGTTAATAAGCTAATTAAGCTAGATAAATATTTCCTTTAAGTTGTTTAAAAACTTGTGTGAGCTAGCTTTTACTGTACTCACTTCCTCAGCTGCTAAGCAATAATAATCCCTATAGGCAATAAAATGCAATACTACTTTCCTACTAGAAGTATTACTTCTCAAATAACATCACTCATAAGCACAATGCCCATCAAAGAACCCATACAAGACAAGTTAACACCAGATTACCAAATAGGACTCCTGTGGTGGTTTAACTACTAACCCTCCACATCCTACTAAAACAACCAATCATTGGTTCCTAACTCTAATTTTTCCTCTCTCTTTTTGAATTTTATTTTTAATTTTATTTTTAAAATGAAAAATAGAGTATATATATTTATTTTCCATCCAAAATGTCCCACCCTAAAGAAATACAAGGCAATGGTAGATGCAAAGCACTCATCAAGAAATCCGTGCATCCTATCAGGTCCTCATAGGTGGTGGTTATATTCTTTTGGTTTTTTCTTTTTCTTTTTTTCTTTCCCTTTTTTTCTTTAGCATTCCTTTTTAAAGAATATATAGAGAATCTATGCCGACTTTTATTTTAATTTAGTTCATTTCTCTTTATTTAGAGAACAAGAACTTAAAGACTAGGAATTTATCATTTAGTTGCATCTCAACTTATTAGCTTCGCTTGAGAAATCCAATATTACATATGATATCAATCATGTTGCCTATGTAAATAAAAGACAAAATACTCACTAGACCATTATCTCCTATCCATGCTACTCCTAGTCAAAATTATGTGGAGAGAACCTTGTTACTTAACTACATTACATCACAAAGAATGAGACATGAATATGGGACTAAGCTCTATTGGTCTTCTAATCAATTATCTATACATGAGAAATCAACCAAGTCATGCACACATACTGCCCCCTAAATTCCACTTCCTAGTGCTAATGTCCCATCCCTTATGAGTGGACCCATATATGTACTTAATCTTATTGTTTATGTATTCTCCTATTAGTTTTTCTTCTATAATCATTTTTTTTGTGAACTCTAAATAGTTCTAGTGATTTAGGTTGATTGGTGCAAAAGAAGAATGATGGATGGGTTAGGCATGAAACAACATGTTGATATAGATTTACTTTGCAACTCCAAAAGATGTCTAATATATGCTTCCACGAAATTCTTGGACCAACAACCCATAACAATCCTACATATAAATCATGCAGTAACCACTACATCATTAACAAGGGTTAGATTAAGCAATATCAAAAAATTTTATGGATTAGTAATCATAGTACTTCCTTGTCACAATTGTTATTATACTTGCCATAATATTCCTCTTCAACCCTACCGATGCCTTTTACCATTATACATCTCCTCCTCAATTCTATTCTCCCTCAAAAAAGTATCTCCTTACCATCTTAAAGATCACTAGTCCATAGCACTGAAAGGATTACCCTAATTGTGCATGCAACTAACTACATATATTACACTTAGTGTGCTAAGCATGTGCAATATTAAACAACTAATAAAACTATGTATTTTCTTTCTTTGTTGTTATTTTGATATGTTTTTTAAGTTTATAGCTTTTAATTTTATAAAAAAATATTTTAAAACAAAAAGAAAATCTAAGAAAATAGTGAAAAATAAGCCTATTAAATCAACTAAATCCTTTGACCCCTCAAACTCTAACCAATCCACTTGATTCTCAAGTAACAAAGAGGTCTCACTAGATAGCTTGGGTGTAATGAAGGGAACTGATGGGAGAGAGAATATTGCAAAAGAGAGAGAATGAGGAGAGAGAAAATTTGAAGGAGGGGAGAGAAAGATTGGAAATAGAGAGAGAAATATAGGAATAGGAGAGAGAAAGAGAGGATAGCCATGAAAACTACACAAGGAAGGTGAAGAAGATGGAATGGACTTGTAATATTGATCAATGATGCTTGACAAATGTCACTTATACCTTTTGCCAAGATGGACAAGTGTATTACTAAAATATTTATTATCATTATGCCCCATTTTACTCATTACATTTCATCCCCACTCGAATGTATTTGTCCTTAAAAACAAAAAAATGAAACTAATTACAGTGTTTTTCCAAAGTAGTGGATAGGGACAGAATACTACTCTATTTAGACATTACAAAGAATCAATAAACTTCAAGAATTCTAGAAGACAACTTATGAATCATAAGTTGTGGACTAAGCGTAATATATATACATCAATGCTAAACCATGAAGATGAAGTCTTGGCAACCAATTCTTCAATTAAGAGTTTCCCCGCTTGATAGTACTATGTTATCTACTGTAGTTCCTACTACAGTAAATGTGCCATAACTTTTCATAGGAGGCTGATCTGATTAGGGAATGTGATGGCTCCAAAGAAAGCTCATTTCATATATTTCCAATCTATATGGTTAATAGTTTCTTGCAATTAATTTAAATTTAAAACTTATGTGAAATAGAGAGTTGTTTATAAAGACTCACTATTAGAACAATGCCAAGAAAATGGGGCCTAACTGACATAATCTTCTTGCAAGGATAACTTGAAGATTTCATAATAATGAAAGCTTGTCCAAACAAAGCTTTACTTTTTCAAAAGCCATGCACTATCCTCCTAGATCAAGTAGAAAATTATCATCACCACCAGGCATTAGATGATTGTCTAGCAAGCCATAAGTATTATCATCCATAGGATCATATGCATATACTCCTGGATCCATAAAATCATAAGTGACCAAATCATATTGAAGATCATGGTCTTCATTATCTTCCTCATGTTGGTCATGATCTTCATGATTTACCTAATGTTGTCCCTCAAGGAACTCCCCAGCATGATCTTCAAAATCTTCATAGAATACTACTTTAAGTCCTTGATCTTTCTCTTGGCCCACATCGAATTCTTAGTGTGATCTTCTTCATCCTCTTCATCAAGATACTCTATTGTCAGTAGCATTTTTGCATTGTTTTCCCACATTTGTCTTTGTGATTTGTTGAGGGTTGATATGACTATGTTTTCGACTGTTTTTTTGTTGGATTTTTGGGTACTTTTTGTGTGATTTGAATGATAATTGATTTTTTTGGGAGTGTTTTAGGTAAGTTTGAATAGTTTTGAGAGCTCATGATGTTTTTCAGTGGAGATATGATGTGCTAATAGGTTCTGTTGAGTGTATGATAGGTTTTGATTGGTTCTATTGAGCTTCTATTTTGTTTTGATTTCTTTTTGAATGAGAGGATGGAATGATAATTGGTGGAGTTTAAGATTTTTTGGAAGCTTATTGAATGATTCTTGATGGGTTTGAATGATTTTAATAGAGCTAAATGCTTTCTAATGACCTTCTACATGGTATTGTAGACCCTCTATTAAGCTTCAGTAGAGCCTCTGTTCTTGTTCTATTTCTGTTTTATATACCTTTGTAAGTGTTCTATTGGATGAATGTGTAGCTTGGAAAAGTTTTATAATCTTGAAAATAGATGAGTACAAGTTCAAAATAGCTCAAACAAGGGAAAGAAGTAGTTGTTGAATACTCGAGTGAAAACTAAAGTGGCAGTGTGACTGTTAAGCTATGAAAGGACACTATAGTGACTCTGCCGACCCTTCATATCAAACATACCTCTTGGGAGGGGTATCCACGACCAAAGAGGGATTATGGATGATTATTCTTGATTATTCCAATGTAATATTGAGAGAGAGCATGTATGAGAGAGAGAGAGAGAGAGAGAGAGAGAGAGAGAGAGAGAGAGAGAGAGAGAGAGAGAGTGTGTGTGTGTGTGTGTGTGTGTGTGTGATAGCCAATTTTTCATGCAAAATAATGTATCTATGAGTGAGGAGCTTATGAAGACTATGAAGCTATTGAAGATGGATACTATGTGATGATTTCCATTCAAAGTGGAACATTCTTTTGTGTTCTCTTGTTCTTTTGATGAAGAATATGAAGAATGTGTTGAATTTTTATTGTGATAAACATGTGGGAGAATTGTTATATGATGTTGGGTGAAGATTTGAGAAGATTGGTGTTGTTTTTCTTATTGTGGTTGATAAAAATATAAAGAATATGCTTGTTGATTATACAAGATAGATTTTCTTGCAGTAGATTCCCCATTTTCTCGGTGTTTCTCTTGAAGCTCCATGTTTTTGGTACACAACTAGGGAAAATTGCCATTAACAAGTACCAACATACAAACATTGAAAATGGAAGAAGTGGCACTGTTGAAGAGGAAGAAAAGTAATGGAAGATTGGCGAATCCATACAATTGTTGAAGAATTGGAGATCTCCATTGCCAAAGCCACTTTCTACAAGAAGTACATCCCTCAATGGCGAAAGCACATCACTATCTTGATGGAGGCTCTATGTGACAAATTGATTCCATTGCCCTCTAAAGCTACAGAAAGTTGTATCACAATAGCCAATTGTTTCCCACAAAACTAAAAAGAGAAGTAGAAACATAGAGAATGACCATCCATGGGGGATTTGGCATTTATTGAAGAATTTCCAGACATTATCAAGTAGGAGATTGTGAGGAAGCTTCAAGAGTCAAGGTCAATTGAAGTTCACAAGAACAAGAAGAAAAAGAGTTAGAATCTTTTCGTGGTGGATGCTTAGTAAAAGGATACGTGGGATGCTTAGTGCATTGACAACCTTCTATTTGTCCAATTAGCAACCCACTCGAAGCTAGTAGACAGAGTGTTCTTCACAACCTATGCTATTGAAACCCTTTGAAGTTGATATTATCAAGACAATAGTACTATGGCAATCCTCAGAAGAATGAGTTTCGATACCTTCAACATTGAATATCTTCCCCTCTATAGTGAAATGGAAGCTAAATTTAGAGTTCTCTAAAGATTGAAGTCCTATTCTGTTGAGTACAAACAAAATAGGTGGAGCTAACTCCATGATGAATGACACGATCAAAAGGCAAGCATTAGAACAAGTCTAGAGGTACATGAGAAGAGAGAAGGCAAAAATCAAAGCCAAGAACAAACTAGTACAGAATCCTCCTTTGATGCCCTTGTGGCACTCTTTACAAAAGTTCCCATGGCGGCTCAAGGTTCCCTTTCTAGATTCAGATCCATCTTGGAAATATTGATGGTAGGTCAATGAATGTTGTCCCATTGCCCATATTTAAGGGAGAGTACAATGAAGACCCTGATCTTCATGTAGATGAGTTCATGCTAGTATATGTAGCCAATAAGGCTAGAATCCCTGAGCATTGGTTGGCGATATTTTCCACTACTTTCAAAGGCATAGCATTTAAGTGCTATGAGAGACAAGTAATACTTTTGGCACATGGGACAACCTAAAGTTAGCATTTCTTACTAAATTCAAGTGTGAAGGTTTTGAAGAGTAGATGCAAGAGAAGTTCATGAACTTAAGTCAGTCCTCTGGTGAATAGGTGGAAGCATATGTCTCTAGAATGGAATCCATATTGAAGAGATGAACTAGCCATCACTTGGATGAAGGCATCCAAAAGGGATTTTTTCTTAGAGGCCTACAACCAAAAGTTTATGAGTTTGTGAAATTAAGAAGATTAGTTAACCTACAAGCTGCAGTGGAAGGTGCTAGACTGTATGATGAAGTTGAAGTAAGGCTATTGATGACCTCAAAAAGAGGAGTCTTACCTCCTCCCATGCCAGGAATGGCATATCTACCAAATGTAGTCCCAGGGACTGTTTCCTATCCCTACCCTCAGATGCAAACAATACCACAATACATTGCACCCAATCCATAATGGCCATAGATAGTAGTATCTCAAATGATGGTTCAACCACAATAGTATTGGCCTCAAATAGGGCCAATACTATTGTGGTTGATAGTAGTATTATCTCAAATGATGGTTCAACCGCAATAGCATTGGCCTCAAATAGGGCCTCAAATAGTTCCCCCAATGACGACTCGGTAACAACAGTGGAACCCTACCAACTAGAACTAGTCTCAACAAGAGCTCTGAATTAGAATCTGAGCTGAGGACCCTCTGAATCTCAACCCAACCAGTCTATGTAGTGATTACGAAGCTTTCGAGTACTCTAGGAGAATAAAATTTGAAGGGATATCTATCCAATTCAGCTATAAGCATCAAGAACAAGGAGTTGATGGATGTCGAGACCTAAAATGGGCCCGAAACTGGCTCTCTAGCACTAGCAAGCACTAGTCAGACCTCTAAGACACACAAGACACCCCACACGGCCTCGTGGCCAGGAGAGTCTAAGGCTCACACTACACTAAACTCTAATATCGATTTTGTGTTTGTAATAGGACATAGTCTGCCTTCCCCTACTCCTCCAAGGGAGATCCCATAACAGTTAGGTATAATACCTCGTATCACATACACAGGAGGCAACCCTTCGGCTGAAACACCATGGCCTCACTGCAGCTCTCCTACATCAAGGGGATTGGCCCCAAGATGCACTGCTTCAACATAAAGAACAAGCGTACAAGTTCCACTCTTTGATTTATCAAATGATCCAAGAATTGATATTTCCTCACTAGACTGACCCCAAGGAACCACTTGTCTATCCCACAACAAGGACTTCCTCACACTCTCAACGTTGGATGTTTGACATACAGGTGCTATGCATCCAGGATTTAGTACCATGTGCCATGCAAAATGCAAATGTGGATACCTGTTGTGCACAAAAATTTTATTCCAAAACAAATCAGC
The DNA here is from genome assembly GCF_053477565.2 of Lygodium microphyllum. NCBI lineage: Eukaryota > Viridiplantae > Streptophyta > Polypodiopsida > Schizaeales > Lygodiaceae > Lygodium > Lygodium microphyllum. The sequence goes on from NC_141158.1 coordinate 79,134,515, forward strand.
AAAGTGGAGTGTAAAAATTAGCCCTTCAATGATTTTCAATCTATTCGTTGTTGCTGCATTACTAGAGACTAGCACCGAGTTACCTCGTGCTACTAGTCTCTTTAGACTTACATCATTATCATCCTATATGACGTGCACAAACAAAAGATCATACTTTACTTCATTCTCCGCACTTAAACATTTCTACAACCCTTCTTTTCCCCCTACTGCTTATGTGTTGCATCGTTGCATAGGTGCAAGGTTTTATTTTTCGTCCTTTTCGATGTATAAAGTAATAAAAACACACTAAAACATACAAAAAAGGATGAGCCGAGGCTCAATTCTCATGCCTCGACCTTGCTACACATCCACATATATTAATCATAGTTTTTTCTAATTATTTATCGTGAAAAATCTAATTTTTTTCATTTTTCTCTATTTATTTCTTAAAAAATTATGAAAAATATGAGTTGTGAGCTCTCACTAATAAAAAGCACCCAGCTGCATTTTTATATTCATTTTTATTCCATGGAAACTCAAAACACTCACTAAAACCCTCAATTTTCATGATTTCTTCAAAAACTACACTTTGCGGGTTTTATGTGTTTTGAGGAAAAACTATTTTGTCATCAAAATTTCTAGTTTTTTCTTTCATTTCAGAGATAATTTAGTATATGCAACCAAGATTAATCATCATCAATCATTTCCTTCAATTATATTTCATCAAACAAAGAAAAGGAACAGTTACTCATAGAAACCCGTGTGTTTAAGGTGAGTATCCCAAAATTGAGAGGTCGTTGATGCTTCCCTCCTTCCATTGACGTGCTCTCCAGTCGTGATCTACATCCTCTAGCGCTCCATCAACATTGTTTGCTTCAAAATCGTCATCAACCCCCCACCCCCTTCCCTCTTTCATTAATGCATATGAACAGCCCACAAGAGGAGAGAGGAAGGAGGAGAGAGAAATACTAAAAATCAGATTTTCATTCCCTTCATCATATTACACATGGTTACTATCAAAATCTCGCCCTCTCTACATAGATCAGGGATCTCCCTCTCTCTCTCTCTACATGATTGAGCATCCAAGAGGCACAAAACCCCCCAAAAAATGGGGCGTCAATCAAAAAACGCCCCTTTTTGTATCTTGACATGTTTTTTGCATGTTTTCTTCATTTAGAGTTTCATTTCATTTCATTCATAAAATGTCCACTTCAAAAAAACCACTTTCACACTGTTGCGGAAGGGTTTTCGGCTTGTTTGGTGGTGCAAACGAACTTCGATTCACGATCCAATTGGACGGCTGACTTCATGACGTTGAAATCTATAAAGTTGGGCTATGTTGCACACTTTTTGGCTTTCGAATCCAGTGGCTGCTTTACAATGCCAAACCTTGCGGGGATTAAATGGGGGGTTAAACGACCTCCGATCGATGAACCGATACTTGCATTGGATTCCTGACGTTAAAATGCATCTAGGAAAACTTTAGCTTAGTCATCACCACCATTTTACTTTTCATGAAAATTGGCTCTTTAACACCTCTCGAGCACTTTTCGACTCAAAAAACGAGCTCCAACGCTTTAAGAACAGGTCCAAATCCTAAAATCCAGCTCTCAATGGATGTGATTGTAGAACAGTTGCAAATGCTAAAGGTGAATTCCGCCAACATATCCAGTCCTACAGGAGATGGAAGAGATGTGATGTGATCTAATATATGGTGTGGAAAGAGCTATCAAGCAGGACATTTAGCCACTGATGTACTCGAAAACCAACTATCCCTAGGGCCTTCTACTCATATTGTTTAAGGAAGAACCATGCAAAGGATATTTTCTCTTTGAAGGAGATGCATGAAAGAAGGAAGAAAGATGAAGAAGCAAGATTCAACTTGTTAGAATCCAAGATGACCACCTAGGATTTCGGACCAAAGCTAGAGAGTTTGGTCCTAATTTCAGCCTAAGAGATTTCCCTCTCAGAGTTACAGAGGATGACAATCTGGTAGTGGCCAAAGATCTGAGATGGAGTGTTACAGATGCAGAGAAAAGGGACATATCTCACCAAACTTTCCAAACCCTAGAAGGTCCATGGACTACAAACCTTTATGCAGATACTGCAAAAGACTGTCCCAGTGTCCAGGTCCTGTGAAGCTACCATAGAAGACCCAAGAATCTACCTTCAACTTGGTGGAATTAGAAGTTACCGCAATAACACATGTGCCAAGAAAAGAGAATCCACAGTTCCAAAAGAGAACATTCCTTCTACTAAAATAGTGAAATTCAATCTTCCCAAGGAGAAATAGAATACAAAACAGAATAGTATAGTATAGAGTAGTCCAATAAGTAGTACAGAAGGATATAGTGACAATTACAGAGACATGACCAAAGGTTGAAGAGATAGAGGGTGTAAAAGTATCCCCATGGATAGATGAAGGGTAGATGTTGCCACTTCTAGATGAAAGAGGAAAGATGAAAGTGGATGATGCCCCATTTCCTAGCCGATTGGAGAAGTCCATGGATCATATCAAAGAATATGACTTGATCAAACACCTAGACACCTTCAAACCAAATCTAACATTCCAAAAATTTCTGATGTTGTCTCCTAGCCATCAAAAGAAATTTAAAAGTATATTGAAAAGAAGACAAGACTTAAGGATTGCTCCTATCATTGTCCGTAAGTCCAATAAGACCCCAGAACCTATGAAAGAAGTGAATGTCACTAATGCCTTCATGGATCCTCGTATGCTAGAGACTGCCGTGTGGATTGAAGGATGCTTTATAGTGGATGCATTTATTGATGGAGGTTCATTAGTGAACATAATGACGAATGTGACAATGAAGGATCTAGGCTTGCAAGGTATGTAGCCTACACAACGACTTATAAGATTGGCAAATCAAAGTAGAATTAAGTCTTTGGGCATTCTTCCATATGTGGAGACAACCTTGGCAAGAAGAGATTATGAGTGACCTATCTGGTGGTAAAATCAAATTCCTATGGGACCTCATATCCTCTACTTTTGGGAAGACCGTGACTTTTTGAAGCAAGGGCACGGGCGGATTGGTGTCTCTAACCCTAGGTAGAGGATCCAACAAAGTAGTAGTCAACTTGTATGGTTCACAAAAAGGTAATGGGTGCACTTCCATTGAAGTCTTAACAGTCTCTTCCAACAAAGTAATATATGGCACATCAGGAGAGGAAGAAGTTGTCAAACATATTTTTCCCAAGAAAATAGAGGTACAGTCTCTGACAGTAGGCACTGCAAGCCAACTCCCAAAAGAAGCAAAGTCCTTGTTAGTGGTGGGTGAATACCTCCTACTTGAACCAAATATGACTTCAGAAATCACCTCTGGCAATGAGATAGAGGCATAGCTATATTGTTCTCCCTATTACATGACCGTAACAAAGTTAGAGACAGAGAAAAATATAGGGTCAGAGACAAAGACATAAGCAGAGGAAAAAGGCGACTCAGAGAATCCATTCTTCTCTCACATAGCCTCTACAAAGGCAAAGACGGAGTCTGAAGAGGAGGATGATGAAAGCCAAGATGAAATTAATGTAAGTGACATGAAGGAAGACATACAATCAGAAGAGGATGCAAACGAGTATGAAGTCCTAGAGGTTACATCAGTTAAACATCACATTTTGTTAGTCCTATAGCCCAAGCACAACTCAGACGAGTCCTATTGTATGACGTTCCTAGAGGCATCCTCAGAAGATGAGTTCTCAAGTCAAGAGATAAGAAGCTCCCCTACCAAACCAAAAATAGCTGTGATACCCTCTCATCATCCTAAGGAGCAAGAAGAATCCTTGTGGAAAGAGGAAGTTGATTCCTGCGGGGCATCAAAAAAGGATACCACTCCCTTGAAGGAGTCATATCTATACCCAAAAGTAGTCCGAGGGGCATTCATCTGTGAAGTGGAAGGAGAAAATAAAATAACTTTCGTGGATATTGATGGTATTGAACGTCACCTAAAGGTAGAAACCACTCTTCTAGAAGATGAACTGTCGGTCTTGCATGACCTTTTGAAGGAGAACTTGGATGTGTTTGCATGGTCCTACAAAGATGACTAATTTTTGTGATTCCTTCAACATGACTGATCAAATAGCATATGGGCAATCAAATATAAGCATTGCTAACCATTTCAAACAAGCATTAATCATAAAACGATGAAATCTACCATTTTCTTATAAAATCGCTCATTATGACGCACATTTTTCGAACTTGCAGACCCGTTGGCACTCTTCCACGGCTGTTGAGGATCTATCCAACCTTGATTTGCATCTCTTTACGCTCCCACATCATCGTACGATAAAAAACATCCATCTCAGCCCATCCCCCTCTCTTTTATATTGATCCATGAGAACAAACCACAAGAGGAGAGAGAAGAGATGAGAGAGAAAGACTAAAATTAGATACTTTTGTTGAATGCGTCATTTCTAGTCATTTTTGTGATGATGGAGGGCGAATAATTGAAGGAACTTGCTGCCTAGAGCATTCTTTGTATGGTGCTGATCAGAAAAATGATTTAAAAATGCCAAATTTGAAATGCCGAAAAAAACAGTGCCCCCCTCTCCCCCCCATGTTTCATAAAAAGTTGCAACTCTTGGATTTCTATACTAACTAAGGCTTATAACTTAACCACAAAAGGAACCAGTTCAATTTGGAGGTTTCACATTATGGAGGAAGTGTTTTTTTCGCTTTCGAAGGGCAAATGAGCTCGGATTCAAGATCCATCTGGCCGGCTGACTTTGTGACATCGAAATCTATGAATTTGGACATCATCACACACTTTTCGGCTCTCGGATCATATAGATGCTTCTTAAAACGAAACCGTCTGAGGATTAAATGGGGGGTCAAACAGACTCTGATTGATGAACTGAGATTTGCATTGGATTCCTGGCATCGAACTTCATCTAGGAAAATTCCAGGTGATCAATCCACAACCATTTCATTTTGCATGAAAATTTGGTCTTCTACGACCTCCCATGCTATTTTCTTCTTCAAAATGACCTTTAAAATCCACTCTCATTGGCGACCACAGGATAGGGCTACTCAGCCCGTCGAATCCCATGAAACTGATTTGCATAAACAAAAACCATAAAAATCATCAAGCTGCCACAAAAAATATATTCAACAAAGCACAAGTATAGATCTCACCCTACCCTCTGACAAAATCAAGGCATGAAAAACCACAAGGGATAGGCCCAGCATAATCTGATAGAAATCCAGAGCGAGTCACTAACCAACTACTCCAACATGGACTGGCTGGAAAGAACCATCAAAGAGGTCATCCTAGTGGTGGTCTGAACTACCTACCTCACTTAGGAGAACCAAAACATGACCTCCTACTAGCGAGGACTCTTATAGCTTTGTCATCATATATTATCTTGTAACACATTTTTCTTTCAAATTTTCCACAATTGGGCATGTAAAAAGGAGGGAGCTAAGCGTAGAGTGACCCAAGGAGAATAGGGCATCGGCCTCAGGTCCTAGCTCGATATCCAAGAATCTACCAAGCTCTTGCGAGGAGGCACTTAATCCTTTTTTGGTTCGCTCACTTTTATTTTCGCTCCAACCTTCTTTATTCATTTTTTCAGCTAGCTGCTACCCCAAGGAAGACAATGCATTGGCCCTGGGTCTATTTCGTCCTCCCCAGGAACCTACCAGGCCTCTACAAGGCGATAATCAATTGTTCATAAGTTTTTCCTTTCTTTTCTTTTCTAGTTTAAGGGGTTAGAACCCCTTTTTACACACCTCTGTATTTTTATATTTTAAGTATATTCACATTTTCCTCTTCTTTATACTTTGACAAGCTTCTCTAACTGTGTCACACTAGCAGGAACTCCTAGGATAGATGCCTCGTAGGCACTAGGAGAACAGGGTCACTAGGACCGCTTTCTAAAACAAGGCTTTAATGCTTAACAATGTCTTGATAGGAGGTAGATAACTACTCGAACCTCCCTCAGATATACCTAACCAAATCCTAGGAGTTCATGTCTTGATTGCCAGTCTCCACAAATGAAAAGAAAATAACCCACACAATCAACTTAAGGGGAAAACTCAGAAAGTTGACAACACCACCTAGAATGGCCATAAGAAGCTCCTGCATAGCAAAGGCTCCCTTCAGGCACTTCAAAAAACCTGTTTGATGCAAACTCATTAAATGTATCTGCACCAAACAGACACATGGCTCTCTTCGCCTAACAAAACAAAACATTAGAACCCTTTAGAAGCCCTCTTGGCCTTATGAGATAATCCACATTACTACTATTCAGGAGCATACTATTGAAACAATCCCTTGGTCCTAACATAACTCTATGATGGCACAAAACCAACCAAGGATAAGGGCTCCTTAGGCCCTACACTAAGTGCAACATGTTATTAGCTAACCCCCCGGCATAGATAGAAAGGGGTGTTCGACAAATATGATGATAAACAATCCTATGTATCCATGATAGAGTAGGAAGGTGCTCCATTGCTACCTGACTCATAACCCAAACCAACCATCAGCAACAAAATAGGACGTGTCAACAAGAAGACCCCAAAAGTAGTCCTAGGCTAGTGTTAGGAGGTAATTGTAAAAGCTCCCCTGGACCATAATTGAAAAAGGCATCTTCAACCAAAGCATAATTGGCCAAGGAATCCATAAAGCGATTCCACTATGAAGAAACTAGCTAACAAGTCACCATCTCAAAAATATACAACATATCCAAGGCTACATGATGGTGCATCCCGCACACTATAGGTCCCATTCAGCTTATTGATTACTAATTGCAAGTCACCTTTAACTAATAATCAATGGATATCACCACACCGGGCCACATTCAGGAGCCCCATAATGAAGGCCTTGTATTCTATCATATTATTAGTAAAAGAGGGTTCTAAATAGACTCCCATCTTCATAACAACCCTACATTGGGGATCTTTAATGACCACACCAACGCTTGCATGTTTAGTGGGCCCTCTAGAAGCTCTGTCAAAATACAAAGTATAGACCCAGTCTTCAGCGATAGGCCATGCCATACTAATCAGCTCACTCGTACTTATGATAATCAAAGTCAAACCGAGAGAGAGGATGTATAGCATGTACAATCCTGCCTTCCTCGCTAAACTCGATAGGAATGCTAGTCAGAATTCATTGACAATGGTGGAAATAGACCTTAATTTCCCACATGAAAGATCTGTCTTGCCACTCAATAACTTGATAACCTTTACTCCACCAGATCACTCGACCTTGGTGGTAATGTTGCTCTAAATATGAATGCTCAAGATAGGGAATGATTCATTCCTTTCAATCGTCTAGGTACCTACTGCAAGTTAAAGTTGAATTAGGAAGGACCTGCACGAGCACCAAGCCCGCTTTAGCTTATTAAAGTTAACTTTAGTCTTAGACTCTACCCCCTGCAAATCTGCTAAAAGGGTTGTAGATCCATTCTTTCCTAAACTTACACTTTTGTATGACCCATCCCATTTGGGTTCCAACTTACTAGGAAATAGCTCACTATGAGAATCATAATACAAAACCAACTAACATTTCGCAAATTTATATTTCTTAGCCTGAAGGTCATGAAGGGCTTTCATTCTCTTCTTTCCTAGTTCTTGATGTAATAAAGCTTGCAATCAAATCTCATCAAGATGGGCAATAGAAGTATATATTTCTTGTAATGCTTTTGCCTCTCCCAAAGAATGATTGAGAGCGAATTGCATAGTGGGTAGCTCTATTTCCAATGGCAAAACACACTCCTCCCCATACACTAGTTTGAATGACTCTTGAATGCCATGTTGTAAGCCCACATTGCCACATATAATTTCTTATCCCAATTGCGCTTACTTTTCAATACAATCTTGGATAAGATTCCCACCAACTGTTTATTTGTACTCTCAACTTGATCATTCTCTTGAGGATTATACGGAGTAGTTTTGTTGTGCTTAATCTTTAAAGCTTCAATCAAGTCTATGATAACTTGTTCAATAAGTGTGTCCCTCGATCAAACACTATCTCCTTTGGTGGACCAAAATGAAAAATAATTTGCTCCATGAAGAAACTTGTTGTTTTCCTTAGCATTATCCTTCACCATTGCTCGAGCTTCAAACCATTTTGTAAAGTAGTCTGTCGCTACAATGATATATCGCTTGTGCATAGTCGATGAAGGGTATATTGGTCCCACAAAACTGATACCCCATTTCTTTGACACTTACGATTCTCCTAGTATCATATCTTTGACAAACATCACATCACTTAACATAACTGAAAGCATCTTCAAAAATCGATTGCCACCAATAGCTAGCACGGAGAGCTTTTTGGGCGGTAAGCCATCCGGTGGCAAAATGTCCCCCACATGCTGAAACATGGCACTCCTCAAGAATAAATGGTACCTCATCAAGTACTACACAATGGTGATAAATGTCATCTATTCCTCTCTGATACAAAACACCCGCTATAATCAAAAAGCGTAATGCTTGTTGTTTAATCTTTCTCTTTTTCAACTTTAATAAAGCAACCCCAAATCCTCTTGTAGATAAATAATGTGTTATAGTTGCATACCAAGAAGGGATTGAAGCTATATCGATCTTGAATAAGCCTTCAATATTACTTCCTTCAGCCAAAATTTCCTTTGGCTCTTCGAAATCCATAAGACATTCCACATGCAACTTCGGTGGCTTACTCCTAATCTCACAATCAAACTCTTGCAAAGTGATTAACCACTTTGCTAAATAGTTAGGCGGCTGCAACTTATTCATCAATAGTCTAAGTCCTTCTGCCTTCGTAAAAAATACTACATTCTCATAGAGAATATAGTGCTAAATTTCTTCATCGCAAAGACCATTCCAAGACACAATTTCTCCATATAAGTATAATTAGCTTCAGATATCCTCAACTTGCTACTAGCAAAGGCTATTGGATGATACCATTACTCTTCCCAAATTTGGGCTAAACAGCACCAATTAATACTATGCATTGTTGCTACTGAAAATATATAGAAAACTTCACTTCTTCTATGTGCTTTTAGAATTGGCTCTTTCACTAGTTCCTACTTTGCATCCTTAAAAGAGACTTGACAAGCTTCATTCCACTAAAACTGCTAATAATTAAAAGATAGGAGGTTCATCAATGGCAATGCTCTTTCTACTAGTGCATTGATAAATCTTCGATAGTATCCCATTGATGCCAGAAAGCTGTGTACCTCTTTTGGAGTACGTGGTAGGCTCATAGTGACTATAACTTTATCTTTTCAAGGTTTAGCCAAACTAACCACATGGCCCAGTAACAATCCATAGGGCACCCCAAAGACGCACTTCCGTGGATTAAGAGCAATGCAAAACTATCTATAACACTCAAAACATTTCTCTAAAATGATCAATTGTTGTTCCCTTGTGGTGGCTGCCTCCAGATCATCAATAAAGACTTTTAATTCCTCGGGGGAGATATCACCAAAAGTTTTATCAATTATACATTGCCAAGAACTAGGCACATCACATAACCCAAATGCCATCACATGATATGCAAAGGTACCAAAGACAATGATAAATGTCATTTTCAGCTTGTCTTCCTCTGCAATAGCCATTTAGTTGTATCCAACAAAGCAATCCATTAACGAATAAATTTTCCTACCCACTAATTGATCTAAAATCTGATCAATGAATGTTAATGTATAGTAACCCTTAACCGTTTGCTTATTAAGCTCCCTAAAATCTACAAAAAGCTGAATCTAATTATTATTATTCTTCCTAATCAACTGGTGAATACCACTCTGTGTGTTCAACTGGTGAATACCACTCTGTGTGTTCAACTGGAAATATCAAGCCATCTTTCTACAGCTTTGTCGATTCCTCGAATATCCTGTCCCTTAATTTGAAAGGAATCGCCTCACTTTTTGGCGCACAAGGTGACTACCTTCCTTTAGAGGAATAGTATGGACCACCAAGCTGAGAGGAACGCCTCTCAACTCATCATAACTCCAAGCAAAGATATCGTGGAATTCCTGAATCAAGGATACATAGTCCTTCCTTTCTTTCAAACTAGCATGGACCCTAATTTGATTTTCCATGTGAATTATTCAATGTACAAAGGTCTAACTCAATTACATCTGCATCCCTTACCCTCTCTTGAGCCTCTATTGGCTCATTCAAGGTTACTTGATAGATATCCTCTGTAGTGGACCCCTCATTGGATTTGTCACTTGACGATGACTCATTGGCATATGCAACATATAATGTATCTAACTCTAACGAGGATAAATGAACTCTCTCACTCTGAGGGGATTCAGGATAGACATCTACTACTACATGTCTAGCACCTCTGCCAAAGATCAACCTAACAGTCTACTTGTAAGATCCATGGCCTGCCTAGCAATACTTGATAGCTAGGTCACCCTATAAACATAATGACCCTAAAGTCCAAAATGCATTCCACATTGGCAATGGTCACATGGACTTTAGTAACGTAACCTTCAGGTTTTCTTAAATTGTCATCAACCATTCGGAGAATCATGGAGGCATCTTTTTCTATTTCTAATCCCAACCTCTCCATCAATTCCGAACTCATAATGTTGACAAAGGATCCCGTGTCTACAATAGCATGGTCCACTAATATTCCATCAACATATGCTGCTACCCTTGGATAATGCTTTTCAGCATGTTCAAACCAATCATCTCCTACTCGCGCTATTTCCAAGGGCTCAATGATATAACCTGTGCGAAGAAACTTCTTGAATTCTTTACGCACTCCTAGAGACAACTTAATCAACTATAGGAATTTTACATCCGGCTTAACTTCACAAAGAGAACTCACTAAATCGAATTCATGAGCTAGCAAGAGCTCACTTTTCTCGCGAGACTATTCTCTCCATTGGTCTTTGAACCAACTATGCTGCCTCTTTCTTGGATTTTGCCTTCTTCTTTGGCAATTCCTTATCCTTCTTGAGGTTAGCTTTAGCATCTATGGATTTTAGAGGTCCTCTTTCCATATCAAGGTTAAGGACTTACGTCCCCTTATCATCTTTCTTAGGGTTTCCCTCAACAGGTTTTACCTTGTCTTTGTCAGCTTCTTTACCCTTTTGACCTCTTGTAAAGACCCGTATATTAGAAGCTTCAGTGCCATTGACACAAACAACTTCTATAAGACTAACTCTACTGCCACTAGGTAGCTCCTCTACCATAGCTTTCCCTCTTTATAGTATTTGTTTTGGTCCTTTATCTTGCTGGAGATTATTCCCTTGTACTCGATGATTAATTAGACTTGGTTGCTTAATTCCTTGTTGGAGAGAATTAATATTACTCCAACAGGTACTAGCTAAGTGGATGGACTTTCTGCATATGCCACATTTAACATTTGGATAATTCCTAGGGAAATGTTGGCCACCACACCACTTACAGTTGAATCTTGAGGAGGCACCCTCTTTAGGGCATTGACTCCCTATCAAATTCTATTGTTTCTTAAGGAAATTGACATCAATGACTATTTGCCTATATTTTTTGGTGATCATGTCAGTATAGTGCTTCATCATATCTTTAACTTTTCCAAGGATATTCAAGGGCATTTGACTCATAGCTGTGATCATCTACCTGTCATTCCATTGGCCTAACCACTTGGTTGGAATAGGCTGTTGATTTCTTGGAACAATAGTAGGATTTATTGTTTGACTTCCAACATTTTGTGGAGCCATTTGACTAGCCATAGGCATGGTCACACTAGGAGGAGTTGGTAACATGGGCACATTTTGAATCATGCTTCCTCTCCCATTAGGAGGACTAATGGGTATCCCTTGACCCCATTCATCAGTGCTAAAGTATTTCCAACACCTAGACTCGGATTCCAATTTGCCTTAGAGGTATAAGCCACTTGTAATTGTGATTCTACCTCCTCTACTCTTGTAATAGCCATATCAATGTCAGCAAGAGCGCAACACTGCTCAACTGTACTTGAATGTTAAAGTCTAACCCATTTAGAGAGTATTGCAACTGAGTAGTAGCTAAAATAAGAATATAGGTTTGCAACTTATGAAATACTTCCTTCAGTTTCTTGACATATCCACAATTATTTTTGTGAGCTTCTTGACGTGTTACATTGAGGACATGTAGCCAATACTAACCTCAACTTTCAAGGAAAACTCTCTTCGAAAGGCCACAAAGAAAAAGTCAATCATAGTTATGGTTCCGACCTCTAGGCCATGATACCATACTATAGCTCGTTCTTTCAAAGTCATATTAAAGAACATCATCAAGTGTCCTTTATCTTGAATTTGACACTTAAACATTAACTTTTGGAATTCATTGATATAAAGTTCTCCATATTCCTCTGCTAACCCATTAAAAATGGGTAGAGTAAACCCTAAGCTTGGCAAGTTTGGCGTTCCTACTAGGATTGCAATGGGTTGCACCATCCTAACAATCGGATTCGCTAAAGGAGTTTGAATGATCGAAACTATTACTCCAGTCAAAGTGGATGAACTGTCTAGAAAGGGGAGAGCACTTGAAATTCCTCCTCATAATAGACTATGTGGAGGGCTAGGGTTGCTAAGACTCATCCCTTTTAGGGATATCAAACCACTCCTTTGCAGACAATATCTTCTACTAATTTCGGCCTACCGTCTGGCCTTCTCAGCTCTTTCTTGCTTCTGAAGCTCAACTTGACTGTCTTTTGAATATATCTCATTGTCTTTTGGCATACACTAATAAACTAGTCCCTATTGACCGAGATTTGGATACTACCACTTATTAGCAGCCCTTAGCAAACATACCACCTTATCAAGACCTAAAACGAGCCCGATATTGACTCTAAGGCACTAGTTGGGCCTCTACTACTCACCTAAAACCACCCCACATGGCCTCACGATCAAGAGCATCTAAGACCTTTGCATTTTTACGTTTTTGTAGTCCAACGAATATTTTCCCACCACTCCTCAGAGGGAGTCCCAAAACATGTTGGTGTTACAAACCACATAGCACACACAAAGGGAGCACCCCTTGATGGTGGTTGATCATCATGGCTCCACTAGGGCTCTCCTATACCTTGAGGATTTGGCCCAAAGATGCACCGTGAACATAGAACACATTCGAAAAAAAACTCCACTCTTTTAATAAACCGATCCAAGAGATAATGAGCAATCCTCACTAAACAAACCCCAAGGAACTGAATACCTAGCCCTATGGCTAGGGATGCCTCACACTCTCAGCATAGGTCATCGCTCATACAAACATGTGCTATGCATCCAGGATATGATATCATATGGTGCATCAATGCAAGTGTGTATGCTCATCGTGTTCAAATTTATTCATTAAAAATCAGCAACGTGAAAGTGCAAAGACAATTCTTTTCAAGCTTTTCTTCTAATATGATAGTGCTTCATTGCTTAGGACCGAGCTTTCTCGTGCTACTAGACCTTTTTTATTTAAGAACACAATGAACCCTATATGATATGCATCATGAAACATCAGAATTCAGTGTGCTTTATCCACTCAACAACCCCCTACTCCCTACCGTTTAAGATTTTGCATGCGTTGATAGGTTTAAGGCATGGATTTTTACATATTTTTCTTTACTGAAAGCGATAAAAACTCACTCTAACAAAGAGATAGGGTTGAACTGAGTCTAGACCTCATGCTTCAGCTCTATCATACATTCACAAACATAAATATTATTTTTTCTTTTCTTTTGGATGTGAAAAACCTAATTTTCTCCATTTTTCTCTATTTTTACTATTGATTTATAGAAAATTATTGATAATTACTGATTTTCTAGTTTATGTTGATTAAACTTATGGGTATAAAATGATTTTCTTAGCATGTTTCAACCCATAGGAACAACATATACACACAAAAAACCCAAAGCCTACATATTTTCCCTTAAACCGCATAGTCTCGGGTTTTGTGTGTTTAGCATAAAATTATTATACGGCTAATTTTTTGTGATTCCTTCAACATGATTGATCAAATAGCATATGTGCAATCAAATACAAGCATTTCTTACCATTTCAAACAACAATTAATCATAAAACAATGAAATCTACATTTTTCTTATAAAATCGCTCATTATGAAGCATGTTTTTTGAACTTGGAGGCCCGCTTACGCTCTTACACGGATGTTGATGATCCGTCCAACCTTGATTCATATCTCTTTATGCTCCCACATCATCGTATGATCAAAAATGTCTATCTCAGCCCATCCCCCTCTCTTTTACATTGATCCATGAGAACAAACCACAAGAGGAGAGTGAAGAGAATAGAGAGAAAGACTAAAATCATATCTTTCTATTGAATGCGTCATTTCTCTGGTGATGGAGGGCAAAGAATTTAAGGAACTTGATGCTTGGAGCATTCTTTGTATGGTGATGATTAGAAAAATGATTTAAAAATGCCAAATTTGGGGCGTCGAAAAAAACGGTGCCCCACCCCCCCACACATTTCATAAAAATTTGCAACTCTTGGATTCCTATACTAATTAAGGCTTACAACTTAACCACAAAAGAACCAGTTCAATTTGGAGGTTTCACACACTACAGAGGAAGTGGTTTTTTCATTTTTGGAGGGGGAAATGAGCTCGGATTCGAGATCCATCTAGCTGGCTAGCTTTTTGACGTCGAAATCTATCCATTACATACTTTTCAGCTCCCATATCATATAGCTACTTCATAACGTGAAACCTTATAGGGATTAAATGGGGGGTCAAAATGGACTCCGATCGACGAACCAAGACTTGCATTGGGTTCCTTGCATCGAACTCCATCTAGGAAAACTCCAATAAGAAAGATAGCCCACAAGTTAAAGCCAAGTAGCCAATTGAACCAGAGAAGTAGCAGCCCAAGAACCCCAAGGAACTGGCAACATCCAAGACCAATGAGAAGGGTTGCATGCCAACAAGGAGAAGGAGAGCCGCAAACCCTCTAGATCTATGAGCAATGGCAAGAAGAAGACCAACCGCAAGTCACCCATTAAGAGGCTCACCTAAAACCCTTTGGAGCATCGTAACATCTAAGTGTGTTGCTAAAAGGTCTTGGATTGCAAGATGAGTCAAAACACATAGTATAGAGAGCTACATCCTCTCCCCTAGGATCAAGACCTATGGAATCATCAAGAAATACAAACCACAGGTCTTTGTGCTCCAAGAACTTAAAATGGATCAAGCGGCATGTGAAGTCTTTTGTGTGGATGGCTATGCAACCTTTTACAATGTGGTCACTTTTGGAAAAGGTGGTACTCTGATGCTTGTTAGTCTTGTTCTCAAACCCCAGCTGCCTTTGTTGCAAGTGATGACCATTTTGTTGGAGCTTAAGTAATGAGGTTTTTTGGTAGCCTCGATTAACGTAGCAAATAGCTACTAGAACCAAATAGTGGGCCTTTTTCTCCTAGTATCTGTAAGGGACAAACACTATTCTTATGGAGAATGGAATATGATAGTTTGTGAAGGTGACGACTCCCATGGTTTGGGCTCCATGGAAATTGAAGAGAGAGACTCTTAGTAGGGGCTTGAGTTCACTTGTGAACTTGAGTACTTGGCAATTCTCACCTTTAGAGGGGAGAGCCTTCAATATGGCACAATAAGCACATTGGCCCCCCCTAGAGGGGTGGCAAGCTAGACAAGATATACACCCCCCAAGGAACTTGGGTGGCTAGGAGGAGGACCACTCAAATACCGCATTCTGAGGCTATTGCAACATCATATCATGTTTCAATCCTTGCTATAGTTAGCCTCATCTTGCTCGTAGAAACAATAATGGGCTCCCTTCCTTCAGGTTCAATGGTTCCTTTCTTAAAGATAAGTGATTCACTTAGAGGCTTGGTGAAGCCTAGAATCAGGCAAGTGATAGCACCTCAAATGCTAGATGGCTTAACTACAAGGAATCCATTACATGGATGGCTAAGAATTATGACCACACTAGAGTCTAGGTTCATATGAAGGACATGTCAAAGCCATGCAGGTTTAGAGTAGCTATTCTCTCCTCAATAGCCTCCTCTTCTAAGGATGATACCCTATATACTTCCCTCCAGGATGTGGAACAATACATCAAGGCCCACAAAGATGATAGGGTGAGAGTTGCCAAGATCCAGCTTAAGGTACAATGGGAAGTCTGAGGTGATGCTCCTAAAGAGTTGTATTTCTTGATACTCAAGGCTAAGCAGAAGAAGGAATCAATCACCTACATCAAGAACCAATAGGGTACTTTGGTCACAAATGAATTCTCTATTATGTAGGCTTTGTAGGACCATCTTGCTACTATTGTTGTCTCTCAACCCCTATCTCCTCTTGACTATCAAAACAGAGTGGCAAAGTTCCTTGGAGGTGTTGCAATTCCAATCAAAATTGACTAAGCATTGCAATCAAATAGACCTTTCATTTAGGAAGAACTTAAGGATGTTGTCTTTTTTATGAAATTTGGCAAGTCTTCAGGCCTAGATGACCTCCTAGTTGAGGTCTTTGAGAAGTTCTAGCCCTCATGTGGACAAGACCTCACTTGCATACTAAATTGCATTTGGTGAACAAGTCATTTGATCACTACAATGGATTACGGAGTCATCAAACTAGTCCCCAAGACATAGAATTGCATTAAGCTCTCTAGCTAGTGACTACTCACAATGCTCAACTTCTCATACAAAGTCTTGGCCAAGGCTCTAGCAACCCATGTGAAGCACCTATTCTCCCTAGTAATTCATCAAAGGTAGTATGGGTTCATCCATGGTAGGAGAATCCATGATGTAGTCTTGAATTTAATCGTCTCTATGGACTATGCCCTAAGTCTTCAGAAGGAATTTGTCCTCATATATATGGATTGGGACAAAGCCTACAATAGAATTAAATGGAATTTCATCATGGATGTGCTCTATGCAATGAAGTTTGGTCATATATTTACCAACATGGTTGCCTCTCTTTTTACTAATGCTATTGTAGATGTTAATATCAATGACTCCTTCTCTTTGCCCTTTGTTCTTAGGAGGTCAATATTATAGGGCTACCCTCTTGCCCCCCTTCTCTTTGCTCTAATCATGGACCCATTGCTATGCAAGGTTGATCATGCATCCAAAGGGGAGTCAATCAAAGGCCTTCCATTTCCTAATGGAGACCAATTAGCAGTTAAATTTTTCACATATGATAATGCCTCTCTAGTTGAAGTTGGCATCAAAATACCCTTACTCTCATGAATGTCTACATAGAGTTTTCGAAGCTCTTAGCTTCCAAAGTCTATCAACTCAAGATTGAGTTGTTTTTCCTCTCTCTAAAGAACCTTGAACAATGGGTTTACCAGTTAGGCTTCAAAGCCATCACAAGATAGGTGAGCTAGTAAGGTACATGGATGCCACAATTGGTGTGGAGGTTACCTTCAACCATTGCTTCTCTTGGTTCTTTAATATGTTCGAGATGGCTTGAGAACCCCTTCTCCTTCACTGGATGACTCGTAGTTACTAGGTCCATGATAGCATCAATGGTAGTCTACTAAGCTTTCCTCCTTCCATTTAACTAGCTAGAGAGCTTAATGTGACCCCCTTGTCCTTTTTGATTTTACAACTTTCATAGAAGGGAGCTTGGAGCTTGACAACTTGAATTATTTTCCTTGTTTGGTCCCATTCAAATCCTTGCTCCTATACTTTCTTGTGTTATTTCCCACCTTTTCCCTAATCTTAATGACACTTGAATTACCTTTTGCACCACTATTAAACACATCATCTTGAGTTCATTTGTGGAGAGCCCCATTTCCCTAAGCCTTCTCACATGTTCTTCCTTTATCATGCTATATTCTCGTTGGGGAATTGCCACCCTAGACTATGCTTGAGTGCCTACTTAGTGAGTTGTAGTTTCTTCTTGAGGTTTTCCATCATGTCATCCTCACATGGTTGCCACACCTCAAGTAATGTGTTGATGAAGCTTTGTTACTGAACTTGCATCATTGCATCAATTGCCTTAGCTCTTTCTATCACCATGCTTTTTCCACATTCTACTTGTGCTAAAGGGGTGGCCAAGTTTTGCAACAGGTCTACATTCTTTTCTTCCCACTGACTCACTCTTTCCTTTGCTATCTCTAGCTCTTGATTTTGCCATTTACTAAGGATTTCTAGCGTAGTTTGTTGTTCTTGCCAAGTTTGGGTGAGGATGTTTCTTTGTTGCACTTCATGGTCTAACTGATTTTGGAGTTGGGCATAATTATGTGCATATTTTGCTATTTCATCTAATAACATTCAAGTACTTTGTTGGGCCTTTTCTTTGGCCTACTTTGCCTCCTCCATGTCCCTTATTAGTTGTCCCTAGACCTACTTCATCTTCTCTAGTTCTACTTCTAAGTTAGCTTTGTCTTTCATAACTTGTCCATACCGGCCTTCGAGTTGCACCCGATTTTCTCTTTCTACTTCACATTATTCCTACAACTCTTCATATTCTTCTTCCTTGTCATTGCCTTCCCTAACCATTGTGAGTAAGTGGCATGGGCTCTCTTTTTCTTTTCTAAAGCTTCCAAGACTAACTTTCTCTCCTCATCTATCTAATTACTCTACTCTTCTAGCTCCTTTAACGACTCTTCAAAACTAGGTGCTAGACCTAGGGTGGTCATGGGTAAAGAAGCTAAGGAGCCTTCTACTCTTAGAATTTTAGGTGCCTTTTGACCAAATTTTGTATTCCGATTGCCATTCGTTTGAGACCAGTGCATGTAGCTTATTTTGATATTACCTACTGTAAGAGAGTGGCAACCTGTGTAGCAAGCTAATAGACCATGCTCTCCAATCTACTTCTAGCCAAATTGTTTGATGTGGGAGCTAGGATAGGTGCTATTGTGGCTACAAGTGAAGGGGAAGGTATTTCCAATGGATCCTTACCATTGCCTATGATAAGCGGTTCCCTATCTATAGGTCATGTTACACTGGTGCCTACCTCTTTGAAGTCCCTCCCAAGTTGAGGTTCATTAGAGCTAGATCTTCAACTCTTGAGGGTTGCTCTACTAATCTTCTATCACTAAGGCTATGTTTTCCTGCTCTTTCTTTTTAAGTGCTCCTCCTTCTCTTGTTGTTTTTGACTTCATTTCTCTTCCTCCCTCTTGGAGGCTTCTTTCACTTTTTCAAGTTCTTTCTCCTCCTCCGTCATGTCCTTCTCTACTATGATTGACACTCTAATTACAAATTTTCCTCCTTTTCTTTTAACGGATATGGATTGTGGCTTTTGTTGCTACTACTAGGTTTTTAGCCGCCTGTATGGTGGATCTTGGAATGTCTTGCTCCTCAATTTAGGTGATCTCTCTAGTGCCATGGCTTGAGCTTGAACATCAATTGTTATATGCCTAGGATGAGTTGTCTACTATTCTCCAATTATGCTTCTCACAAGGGCTTCAATTGTAGTTCTTGTACTAAGTGCCTTCTTGGTTTGGATTTTTGGTTGTGTGGCAACAAGTCCTCTCGTAGTCTCCTCCACCTCCTACTACAATCTCTTGATTTTCTCTTGCTTATAGGTGGATGACACTGCTTGCCTCACTATGCCTTGTGGTTCCTACACTAATGGTTTTGCTCTTGGATGTGATTCTTTGATGACTTCTTGTATAATAGCTATTAGTATCCCATCAAATCCCAGAAGAGGGGCCTTGGTTGCTACTTTCTTCCTTTCTACCTTTTTTTCTTGCTACAGATACGGTTCCTAATTTATTAGATTATTGTGCAGTAGAGCCCAATGCCTTTGTCATGTCATGGAAGGTTTTATTATGTAGGCATTGAGGTTTTTGTTATCCATTGCCCAAGCAACCACACTTTCTAGCATTGTGACTTGGATCCTACTCATCATGGAGTTGTACATGTTTCTAGAGAATAGGGCATGTATCAATTTAGCTTGAATTCTTATTGAGGGATCCAAGATGTCCTCTAGGCTAATGCCATCATTGGTGAAAACCTTCTGCTTGTCCATCCCTAATAATGCATAGACATCCACTTTGGTTGCTTCTCTTGCTTATTTGGTAGGCCCAAAGCTTTGTGCACTAAGATTGGATTAAGAGGGACCTCCACTTGTTTTAGTCCACAATTGTCTCTCATTGTAATCAATCCACTATGCTTGTCAAGCTCTAAATTCTATGCATTGCCCATAATTTATTTCCCTTTCGAATCTCTCCATGTACTTTATGCAACTCACACTTGTCTATTAATTCTCTGGCATATGGATTTTTGGCAACCACTTCTTTTAGGTTGTGGATCTACTTGTATATAAAATGGTGATATCCTTTAACTTCTACAGTCAACCTATTTTCCTTTGGGAAATGGTGTTTGAGACTTGGTCATCCTTTCACATGTGGCTTTGTCTCCTTGTCACGCCATACTCAAGGTCTAACAACATCATGTGGTGAGTTTCAAGAAGTACTAAATTCATCAAGAATGAAACTTATATGTATAACTTATTAAGGAAGACAAAGCTTCACCCTCACATACACACAAACAAATAAAGAAATTTTTTGCATATTGAAAAAGTCAAAAAAAGGCTCAAAAAAGTGTTCAATTTTATAGATTGAATCTATTCAAGCTCCTCCTCCTCCCAAATGATTGCAATACTTCCAAGATTGCAAAAAGGGTCATAACACTATGATTGCAACCACCAGTCATAAAAGCACGAATTGTATTCTGTGGCAGTGTAATGGTCTATATCTTGTGGACAGATACCGATATAGGTAATGCATGTTAGAACATTTGTGAGGAGGTCTCTTGAGCCGATGTGACTAGTGATATGAAGCTTTTCTTTTTTAAGGACTCAACTAATGTACAGATGTAGCATGTCATTATCTTCTAGCATGCGTCTTCAAGTGAGAGCAAGTATCCAAAAGAATGTGGGAGAAACATAGGTGGGATCATACTTTGATGTCTGGAGTGCATGTGCAAGAAGTAAGCTTTTTGAGCGATCTTTTTTGGGAAACCTCTATTTCTTGTTTCACATAGTCCACTTATTCCACCCCTTGATTTTTTTTTACCTCCACCACCACTACTAGAACACGTTTCTCCACCACCACTGCCACCTCCATCGCCACCACTGCCACCACGGCTACCTCCACCACCACTACCACCATCTATGTCGACTGCCAATACTGTTGCCACTTCCACCACCACTACCATTATCCCCACCACCACCTCCACAATTTCCACCACTACCTTTACTCACTCACTCACTCTCTCTCTCTCTCTCTCTCTCTCTCTCTCTCTCTCTCTCTCTCTCTCTCTCTCTCTCTCTCTCTCTCTCTCTCTCTCTCTCTCTCTCTCTCTCTCTCTCTCTCTCTCTCTCTCTCTCTCTCTCTCTCTCTCTCTCTCTCTCTCTCTCTCTCTCTCTCTCTCTCTCTCTCTCTAGCATGTAACATGGATTCATTCATGTGATCACCGGAAGAATGAAACACCACGGCCCACACCTCTCTCTCTCTCTCTCTCTCTCTCTCTCTCTCTCTCTCTCTCTCTCTCTCTCATAATGTGAATGCTTGGGTAGCCACTCGGTGTTTTTAGAACTTTAACTTCAATGCATTGATAGCTCCCTCCTCTCCCCCTCTCTCTCCCTTCCCCCCCTCTCCCTAACAAATATGATACAAGACAATTCATACAAGCAATCCAAATGTACATTTATATTTTGTTAACTCTAGAAAACATGCTTTTGCTTGTCAAATTAAGAGAGACAAGGTCACCAAAGGTTTGCCATCCAAATGGATTGTATAACGGTGACTTTCTCAACAAAATAAAATGCAATTGTGCTAAGAGGTAGTGTTGGCATTGCATTGCTGGTCACTATATAGGTGGTGTTGGAAAAGTTTTTTTGCTTCCAAATACAATGTGCAAGTTTTCTTCAGTGAGAGTGGGTTGGTATATAAACATGCTGGCATTTGCATCCATCCCAAACACTCAAAGGTACACATAGTATAGGTGCTTGCATGCCAAATATGCTTTTCTTTTTGTGGCACAGTCCACGAAATCCCGGCAATTATATGTTGGATTCTTTGCAATGTGCACATCATAACACTCATGCATGACACTTGAGTTAGTTGTCTCTAGTTTGAAAACCTCATGTTTCAAGGGCTTCACCTTGTGGCCCTTCTCAGTTGCATCTAGAGCCAATGCTAAGTCTATTGTTTTCCCTAGAAACACCTCTTCGATATCTACACAAGCCCTTGTTAACATCCGCCTCTTGTGCCGCCTTTTGTAAAACAAACCCACCACTCTCCAACATGTGGATTTCTTCAATGGTCAAATTAGTGCCTTGTGCCACTAGCCATACTTGTGGAACCTTGGGTGGTGCGTGATGAATGGAAGAATAAATGTTCCATGTATGGTCCACACTATCATTACAAAACCACATGAACTGGCGCTACATTCCATGTTGATTGCTAGCTTCTCCTCTTCAGATAGACCACTCCATGATGCCCCAAAATGAAGGTACATGCACCCCATGTGACGTATTTTTTATAGGTTTTTTGCATTTTCCCTCTCTAGCTCCCAACCATCCTTGAAATTGTACATGGCTGTGAGCTGGAATCCTTCTTATAGCCCAAACGGTGTCATGAAGGACTACCTCCACCACCATTTCCTCCAAACAATTTGGTGATACTGCCCTTGATCGGTCAAAAGGCAAAGGGTCCTTAAAGTTTAGTTTTCTTGTACCATTTCTTCTAAGTATGTTTTTGGTCACATACTCAGGCATGTGAGAGGCATTGGCTTCCTCAACCCCACTTTCCCATCAATCTTGCATTTTCTTACTATAGTTACATTGTCCCCTCAAAAATCAAGATGTTTATGCAATTCAATTCCTCTTGCCACCTCCTCAACCATCCTTACCATTGCTCGAGGTGTGAGGCTAATTCCTTGTCGTAGTCGACTCAAAAGCTGCTCTGCACTAGGTCCTGCACCATGGAACTTTCCACCAATGAATGGATATCGTTTAGTGCTTTGTAGTAGTAGAGTGTTGGCCAAATCACTGACACATGCATCATACAAGCTAATAGATCCCTTGAATCCCTCCCCTGCCAACCAACTTGCATGCATTAGCTCTGCCAAGTTCATGGTTGGTATATGAGCAATGTCCTCCATCACTTGGACAAAAATACAACATAAGAAGGTATGGAGCCAAATGGGGCACACATCACATCCTACTATTATGAACTAGTCTTACCTCGACAAAGTGCTACCTCCAAAGTGGATATCTGATATGCCACCAACTAAGCCAACAATCCATTGCTGGTATATTGCAATCTATAACTTTCCTTGAGGCCCACCAAGCCCAAATGAATCAATATTGCATTGTTGCATCATCTTCCGCTGCACACCTCCACATGCGGCACAAGTGCTTATGCTCATCTTGAAAACTCTTGTGTACATACTGTGATGTGTGTATTTGGAAACTTTGTTCCCAATGAAATAAGCAAGATCTCTCCCTTCCTTGCATTACGTTGTCCAAACCACCATTGAACACTATGCAGATGGCCCTCCAATTGGCAATTGCCTTGTCTGCCATGAATCCTCAAAAATCAGTGCTTGGGTGTCCACACTTCTCTATCACCTCATTCATCTTTGTCCAAAAAAGAGCTTGTGCATCTGTATCCTCTTCCTTCATCTCACATATTGCCAGAGTCATCAACTCTCGTACACTACATAAACACAAGAAAGGAATGGGAGAGTAAGGAGAACTATGTTACTTACGTTTGTGTTGTGACAGTAGAATTAGGTAAGAGAAACTACCTTGGGTCATACACATGTGCTGACATGGTGGTCCAATCATTAATGCAATACACGTGGTGGAAGCATACCCAGCTATTGTGTAGGTCCCCAGTGCCATTCCTTCACATACAATTCACTAAGTCAACCCCTGAGGCTAGTCCAGTTGTTGACATTTTGAATATAAGGCACCTACTATCATTATTAGCGACTTCCCCAGGAAATAGGCTACCATAGAAAAATATGTATGCACAACGTTGCTTTAACTTTAGAAGACGAGATTCCATTCCCTAATCACTCTTAGTGTATGCCTCACGGACCATGTGTTTGAACCTGCATGCACAAAATATTGATCTTCATATACATGGCTTTTTAAAGATACTTTGAAGTGTGTTGTGAATGGAATAATATGTTACATGTTCCTCTGAATGAGTGGTTGGAGTTCCTGGAGCATTTTCAAGAGTTCAGTGTTAGACATGGGGACACCTTGCTCATGAACCAAGGCACCTATCACAAGCCTTCTATCCATAGTCATTTGCAGGTGTCGAGGTCCAATTTCACTAAAGTCTCTTACCATTTCCTCTATGATCTTTCGCACCTCTTTAACATTAGCTCTACATGTGCCTCTTTGCACCTCATGGTTATGTGTGTCTTGATGAATTAATAGTCTCAACATTGGCCTTGCTGACATCACATAATACACTACAGACTCGCACTTGGAGAGCAGGATGGGGGGAATTCTTACAAAAGAAGTATCCAAGGCTTCCGAGACCAACAACTAACATTCCAATAGTCGGTATGGTGGTATTGAGTTTACCTGCATGGCATGTATTTGGAATTGATTAGTGCGATTTACTTGCAATAGGGTACTAGAACCATGTCATGCGACTCTGCAATCACTTTAATGATAGTGGAGCGAATGAAGAATCTTGCACCTATCCATGCCACCTTGTTTGGGGAGCTAAAAATCAACCTGCTAGTACAATCTCGATTGGGACACTCTAGCTCTCCGATACATTTGCTTCGGTGAATAGTACCAAGAAATGCCATCAATGTTGACGTGGGCTTGTCCAGCAATGGCTTTCGTAATTTTGATCCATACCCTCCATTGGACGCATATTGTCTGCTATTGCTAGTGGAAACTCCTATATGCCACATTGCCATCATAGAAAGTTGGGATCTCCTTCACTCTCTCTATAGCACTCATATTTTGAAGCAAATGGCATAAGACTCGATGTGGGTCCCCCCGAAGACATTATGTACTCAACCACACTTACAACATAAGAGGATTGTCGCATCCCCTCCTCTTCCACATCAAGCAACATGGTAGGGATGGTTTTGTTTTTCTCAATGTCCAAGGGGGGTGGTGAGGCTTCCATGGTGATTCTTGTTTTCTCAATGCTATAAGGGCTCTGGGTGAAGTCGATGGTGAGCAAAGGCTGCAATGTAGATCCATTTCCTTGTTCAACAAGATAGTCTTGCGAGACCAAGGTATCCAGAACATATACATGGATAGCCTCATGGTCATTGTTACAATGTACTGGCATGCTTTGTATTCGGCCATTTGCATGGGTGATAGCAAGAATAGGGTAGCCATTTCCATTGCAAATGTCTTTCTTCTTCAACATCAAGAACCGACTACTTGTGTAGTGCATAATAGGTTTGGCCAAGAGGGACAATACATATATGCAGACCTCGGTATTTGGTGTAGCACTAGATGTTGGATCCATTTCCAAAGCTATCTACACATGTATGAATACTCATGCCAGATATGGGTGTCATTGAAAGACCTAGTGTGGGGTGTATGCCATATACAAGAGAGAGAGAGAGAGAGAGAGAGAGAGAGAGAGAGAGAGAGAGAGAGAGAGAGAGAGAGAGAGAGAGAGAGAGAGAGAGAGAGAGAGAGAGGAGGATATATAAAGCGTGTGCATGAGAGAGAGAGAGAGAGAGAGGGAGATAGAGAGGGAGATAGAGAGTGTACATGGATGTGTGTGTGTGCTATATATATAAAGTATTTGGCATGAGAGTGTGTGTGTGTCTGTGTATGGATATGGGGTGCCAGATATGAGAGAGAGAGAGAGAGAGAGAGAGAGAGAGAGAGAGAGAGAGAGAGAGAGAGAGAGAGAGAGAGAGAGTGTGTGTGTGTGTGTGTGTGTGTGTGTGAGGGGGGCGAGAGAGAGAGAGGATATAAAGATTTGTGTGGGAGGGAGAGAGCAAAAGAGGGAAATAGAGAGTGTGTGTGTGTGAGTGGATATGGGTACCACAGAGAGAGAGAGAGAGAGAGAGAGAGAGAGAGAGAGAGAGAGAGAGAGAGAGGTTTAGGGTTTAGGGTTTAGAGAGAGAGTGTGTGTGTGCATGTGTGTTTGTGTATGGATATGGGTGCTAGATATGAGAGTGAGTGAGTGAGTGAGTGAGTGAGTGAGTGAGTGAGTGAGTGAGTGAGTGGGAGGGAGGGAGAGAGAGTTTATAAAGATTTGTGTGGGAGGGAGAGAGCAAAAGAGGGAGATAGAGAGAGTATGTGTGTGTGAGTGGATGTGGGTGGCACGGAGAGAGAGAGGGGGGGATTGGAGAGCACCAAGAGGGAGCTAGGGAGAGAGACCGAGGGTGATGGAGAGAGAGAGAGAGAGAGAGAGAGAGAGAGAGAGAGAGAGAGAGAGGGAGGGAGGGAGGGAGGGAGGGAGATGTGTATGTACCTGCGAGATTAAGAAAATATTCCACAACTTGGGGGAGGGGGTGGCGTTGTGTCATGGGGGGGTGTGGCCTTATATAACCACTTTGAGATAGCGGAGCATTAAATGCATGTCACAGAGAGAGAGAGAGAGAGAGAGAGAGAGAGAGAAAGAGAGAGAGAGATGGAGAAAGGAAGATTGGGAGACACGTGCCATACGAAGAGAGAGATGTCAGAGGGGGGGAGGGGTGCTAGTCATATTTTTCTACACCAAATATTGGGCCGTCGGTGACCCCTTCTTTGTTGACAAAATGATCCCAATCCACATGCACTCTCTCTCATTAGCCATCCTGGCCCACACGCACTCTCTCTCTCTCATACCTTGGACCCTAAATCCAAATAACTAAGATAGATGTAAGCATTGGTGCCCCTTTCTCGGCAGGCAGAACAATCCTAATCCACATGCACTTGCACTCTCTTCATTCCCTCCAAAAAAAATCCCATACAACTAACGTATTAATGCACAATCATATTAACTGATTAATTAGTGTTACTATTATAACACATTGATTTATATGAAATGATTGAAACTAATATATAAATTAATAAACTGATTAATTTATATAAACTAATTACTATTACAACACATTGATTTATATGAAATGATTAATACTAATATATAAATTAATAACTAATTAATCAATAAACTAGTTGATATACATTAACTAAAAAACAACCAAACTATTATCAATTAATGAATTAATAAATAATTTCATTGATATAATTTGATCGATACACTAATTAACTAAATAATGAACTAACTAATACAATCTTGGTGAATATTATTTGATTTATATTAAATCATTAAAAATTGGATTAATACATTAATATTGATTAATTGAGTGATAAATACTTTTAATTACTAAATAACTATGTGATAAAATTATTTAATAATTTTAAACAAAATAAATACATAATATTACCATTAGTAATTACTACTTGAATAAAAGATATTTGTTAGTTATTAAAAACCAATTTATAACTAATTAAATATATTTAAGTAATTTGTAATTAATTAATTAATAATAACTTATTAATTATTAGTTATTAATTTTAATGAATTATTTCTTAAATTTAAGTAACTAGTTATTAGTTATTACTAATTGTTTTTTAGTAAGTAGTTATTGATTTTTAGCAATTAGTTATTAATTTTAAATAATCGATTAATATATAATTTTTATTAGCTAAGTAATTAATTAATAGTTATTAAAAATTAGTTATTTATTAATTATTACTTTTTAACTAAGTAACTAATATAAAATATAATGTTATTTGTTAATTAATAATTAACTTCTTAATTGGTTAAATGGTTACTTAATTAATTACTTGGTTTTTAACTAGATAATTAATTATTAGCTTGCTATTCATTTATTGTTTAATTAGTTGCTTATTTAATTACCTACTTATTAAATAATTGAATTAAAAAATTATTATTTATTTATTTTTCCAAAAAACTATTACTTAATTTTTATTAATGACTTAATTAATCAATAAACTGATTAGTAAGTGAATTTGGTTAATAATTATTTAAATAATTGATAGTTAATTTGTTGATTTAGTTAATAGTTAAATTTATTCTCTTATTTTTTGACTCAATAATTGTTTACCTAATTAGCTATTTAGTATAATTAATTAAATAATTAGTGAGTTAATTAGTAATTAGTTAATTAACTAATTAGTTACCTAATTATTATAAAATACTAATTAACTAGTTAATTGGTTAACTTGCTAAAATTAGTAATTAACTAATTTTTAATTACTATTAGTTAATTACTAATTTATGGTAATTACTATTAGATAATTAGCTAATTTGAATTACTATTTGTGAAATGCTACTTACTAAATAACTAATTACTAATTAATTACTTGATTAATTGATTACAAAATAATTACTAATTAACTAATCAAATATTAATTTAATACTTAATAATTAATTAATTAGTTCATAATTAATTATATTCTCTTATTATTTGACTCAATAATTATTAAACTAATTAGTTATTTAGTATAATTAATAAATTATATATATAGTTAATTAATTAGTGAGTTAATTAGTTAGATTAATTAGTATTTAATTAATTAACTAATTAGTCTACTAATTACTATTAAATAGTAATTAACCTATTAATTAGTTAATTAGTAAATTTATTAAACTTAGTAATTAACTAATTAGTAATTA
Source organism: Lygodium microphyllum (assembly GCF_053477565.2). Lineage (NCBI taxonomy): Eukaryota > Viridiplantae > Streptophyta > Polypodiopsida > Schizaeales > Lygodiaceae > Lygodium > Lygodium microphyllum. The sequence goes on from NC_141158.1 coordinate 79,163,027, forward strand.
CTATTAGTTCATTACTAATTAATTTTAATTACTATTAGTGAGATACTAATTACTTGATTAACTATTAATTATACAATAATTATTATTTCATTAGTAATTAACTAATTAACTAGTTAGTAATTAATTATTTTGTTATTTAAGTAATTAACTAAATAATTAATTTCTCAATTTAGGAGAAATTAATTAGTTTTTTTGCTTTTTTGTCTTTATGTGCATGTGTAGAGAGAGAGAGAGAGAGAGAGAGAGAGAGAGAGAGAGAGAGAGAGAGAGAGAGAGAGAGAGAGAGAGAGAGAGAGAGAGAGAGAGAGAGAGAGAGAGAGAGAGAGAGAGAGAGAGCAGAGTGGTGCGGTGCGCTCAGGACACGGGCGGGCGCAGTCAGGACGCGAATGAGTAGGCATGCATAGTGCAGTTAGCAGGTAAGCGCCCGGAACCCCCCCCCCCCCCCCCCCCTCCCGCTTTTTTCTTTTGTCTTTTTAACCTATTGATGGTTCAAAGTTTGTTTTCGTTGTTGATGGACTTAATTGTGGTAGTGTCCTGGTCCAAGGAGGAACGAGCTATAGCTTACATATGATGTAATGATAATTATGCTATTCATGAGTTAGAGATATTAGACCACACACATCCTCAACCTATGGTAGCATTATCTTCTTGATCACAGGTTTCGATTAGTGATGTAGACCACAAAATGATCAATTGGATCTTAACCTAGCCAAACCTCACTATGATATTTGTTAATTAAGTAAATATTTGTTAATTAGTTGAGAAAATGGGGGAAGAGAGAGAAAGGGTGATGAGAGAGAGGGCATGTGATATGTGTAATTTTTTCTCTCCAAAAAGGGGTCGATGTTAGCCCCTTACTGGACGAAAAAAATTTCTGGCAACATCACTCTTTCTCTCTCCCCCTATTTTCTCTCTCCTTCACCTATAAAAGGACCCATCCCCCCCTTTTCACATTGCAAATCGTTCCACTCTCAGTATGTGACTCTCTCTCTCTCTCTCTATCCCTCCCTTACTCTCTCTCCTTTGTCTTTAAAAGGACCCCCCCTTGCAATTCAAGTTCTTGTTTTCTGTCCCCTACCCTCAGTACGGTTCTGTCTCTCTCTCCCCTCTCTCTCTCTCTCTCTCTCTAACACAGCCACACATATTCTATCTCACCATTTTATTCCAGGCATTTCCCCTCTCTCTCACTCACTCTCTCACTCTCACTCACTCACTCTCTCTCTCTCTCTCTCTCTCTCTCTCTCTCTCTCTCTCTCTCTCTCTCTCTCTCTCTCTCTCTCTCTCTCTCTCTCTCTCTCTCTATCCCCACCTTCTTCCCTCTCTCTCCTCCTTCCTCCCCCTCTCTATCTCTCTCTCTCTCTCTCTCTCTCTCGCTCGCTCCTCTCACTCTCTCTCCCTCCCTCCCCCCCCCCTCTCTCTCTCTCTCTCTCTCTCTCTCTCTCTCTCTCTCTCTCTCTCTCTCTCTCTCTCTCTCTCTCTCTCTCTCTCTCTCTCTCTCTCTCTCTCTCTCTCTCTCTCTCTCTCTCTCTCTCTCTCTCTCTCTCTCTCTCTCTCTCTCTCTCTCTCTCTCTCTCAATTGGTATTTCATTAGCATGAAATCGAGGAAGCAATATATCTGTAAGAAGTAACCCTAAGCCCCTCTATAATGGCCAAATCTGATTTCAAAAGACAAGATCATGTCACCCTTTACAAGGGTGCTGAAAGGATTGCAGAAGGTTTAATACGACAAACATTCCCCTCACTGAGCTTGCTCCTTGGACAAGTGGGATTTCTTATCACTAGCGTGCATCAGAGGGGTGTGAAGGCCCGTGGCAAAGGCAATACTGAGATTGACGTTGCGGAAAACGCAATTGTGCAATGGCCAATTGAACAGACGATAAGTAGCTCCCCTCTTGATTTTTGTTACGATTGCTCTATCTCCCCCTCGGATCATTGTTTGTAGGAAAGAGGGCGACGACCAGACGAGTCTCCTGAGGACTCTGACTTACCTCCATGATCTATAGTAGGACGACAGGCTATTGTCACCGGCAACATGCAATCACAAGAGGGAGTCGCCCTCCAAGAGCGAGAGGAAGAGTAACACAAACGCGATCATTGACTTTCATCGAGCTACAGGCAACGGTTGCAATTGAATGTGGGGAAGGAGTGACATCAGGAGAAGGTGGGCGCGCTTCGATGATGCAGGCAAGGAAGGGCAAGAGAAAGCTTGTACTATCAAAGAGTGATATCGACGAGGAAAGCAATGACCATCAAAGCATCGAGTCCTTTAGTGCACAACAAGGGTGTGGCCATACGCAATCCAAGAAGAATCGAACACAAAGAACCGAAAAGAAGAGCATGACAGATGCCGACTGGCAAGACCACTCTCATAGTCACTTGTGATAAACGTATTGTGCAAGCATGCATAGAAGACAAGTTGGAAATGTTGACAATGAGTGCTTGTAAGAGATGGCAGCATGATTTAGATTATGGTTTTTATTTATTTAGGTTGATTGGACATTAATTACTTCATTGTCTCATTCAGATGAGGACATCCATCGCTTTGCCACCCATCCCATTATGTCATTTGGTTTCCATGCCTACAATTAGACAAGTCACATCGAGGTACAAGCAACTCTTGGAAACCTTTTTTAGCAACGGGTATGTTAGAGGGATGGGTATATTCGAAGTATCATTAGAGACTCCAAGACACTAGTGCAAGGAGATTGATGATATGATTAGAATTGAGTGGGACCCCCATTGGCTAAAGAAGCATGAGGACTTTGAGGCAGAAATCAGTGGCACCAATTGGGCCTTTTTGTCAAATTGCATGTTTTATGTTTGGGGATGGTAACCATCGGCTCATAGCATGGAAGAATGAGATATGCACATGTGAGTGGCCCTAAACTGTGGGACCTTACCATTTTGCAATGTGTTTGTTTCTTACATCATCCTTAACATAATCGATTGTTTGCAGCAATCTTTCCAGATAACACGAGGCAACATGTGCACGTTGATTGTCGCCTTGTGAAAGTGACAAGTGTGGTAGAGAGGGAGACTTTGTTAGCTATTTCTTGTACAAACATGTATGCAATGGACCATATTCATGAGATCCTAATATAGAATGTACACAGACTGGCACAAAACGAGGTTGTCCATACCTCGTATCCAAACCTTGTTTGTGAAGCAAGGATGGTAGGGCAGACTAACCACTCAACTCTTTTTAACAAGCTAACTAATGAGCAAAGGCATGGATGCAAGCACACAGAAAGCTGGTGCCCATTCCTACATGGTACAAGGCACCATTGATTGCACTTGCCCATGTTATGTGGAAGGTAGGTAGTTCTTCAGGCTATCTTAACAATGTTTTTCCTTATGCATTTGTTCCTAATGCAATGATGTTGTCCCTAATTACCAAGTGCAAGACGAGTATGATATGGCAGTGTGACCGATCGAACAGAAATGGACACGGCTCTCCGACTCTGAGTTTAGAACCAAGTGGGGCGAGGCGTACTATAGTGTCAATGAAAAGCTAATCAATAAAAATTGACGTTTGCTAAGAGTTGTAGACCCCGGCCTCAGAGAGAAGTGGTATTAGTAAGTTTCTACCTCTTTGTACCCGCCATCTATATATACTCAAACTATGTTGGTCAAAAGCAACAACGTTTTTGTCAATGTAGAACTGTCTCATGCTTGGAGTGGGGCTCCAAGGTGGGGGTGTATTGAATGATGAGAGAGTATACACATTGGCATTCTCAAAGCTAAACAAGGCATATCACATATGGATATTGAAGACCATGGAGAGTTATGACAGGAAAATTCGAACATTGATGGGCATGCCTGAACGTAGGTTATTCTTGTTCATCTAAATTATGTGCATCATAAGTTTGACGAATTGGTAGTAAATGACATAACTTTGATTCAAGTAGATGGAAATGCATAGTTTCGAAGTTAGATAAGACAAGAGACCTTTTGGGCCATGTTGCAAGACGACGGAAAGAGATTACTTTTGAGTTGGGAGGACTACTATAACATTCGAGTGGAACACAACTTGTTCTTCCAATACACCCAGGAGATAAAGAGAAAAAATAGAGAGCAAATTTTTCGCAAAGTCTTCCATGATTTCAAGCCAGATGAGATATAGAGTCACTGAAGTCAACAAAGTTGGCAGCATGGATGCTTGTGTACAGGTAGTTTACAATATCCTTCTTTAGTAGCATGTCTGCCGTGCTATCTTGCCAATCCATTCAAGAATTGTAATGGCGACTTTGCAAGTCAGGTTCATGAATGGGTAGATGGAGAGGAGGGCTATACATTTTTTTAACTATTCTAGGAGAGTGTGAGGATTGGGCAAACGTGCAGGAGGATCAGTGCATGTATGAAGATTACCAGATAGAGCAAGAGTGGGATGAGGAGGTATATTGAAGATGCTCTATTTTCCTCAACTATTCGGAAGGTGAATATCCCTCCAATGAGAAAAGTTTGTACCAAAACTACTCGAGGAAAAAAAAAACACAAGGGACACAAGGATCTAGAGGCATGGTAAGTGAAATGAGTTGCATTCTTAGGAGTATATTGCACTTTGTTGTCTCCTAATGAAGAGACTATGATGGGTTCATAGGAAACTGATACTAGTAGTGCGATTACTATAAAAAGAAAACAAAAGAGCAAGCGCACATCCAATATCATTGAAGAGAGGCCATCGCCAATTAATTTGGTTTCTCCACACCTAAAAGGTTTGATGTTTTGAAGTACTATAGCCAATACATCTCTTGTGTCCTTCCAGTGAAAATATTTCCGCATGCGTAGAGAGGTAAAGAAATAATGCTTGTGAATTCCACTCACATGTCATGATTGGATGATGTCAGAGCTTTAAAATATTCTATCATTATATGATGTTAATAGTGATGTGTGTCCCTGTGTAGGGAAGAAAAGAATGCAAGAACATGGACTAGCTATGCTAGGGGACATGGCAGCTACCATTAAACAAGCATGACTCGTGGTTTTTTTTTCCCACAATACAATGCCAATAAGAATGGTCTGTATTTTTGTAGAGGGGGATGCAATTTTTGATTTTCAACCTATAATGTTGAAGGATGTACCAGCCCCACAGACACTGGTGAACTAACGTGTCTTAATAATATTATCTACAATAACATTTTGAATGAAAATATATTTCTAATTATGAATTTATTATGCAGAGGGCCATACTGAAAGTCACGTGGAAGTCCACTTGCAAGACATCGTCTCCCACAAAGCTACAATGGTGCAAGATGTTCCAACTACACATGCATGTAAACAAATATGTGAGAAGAATATTATCTATCATTAACATTCAGTAAGAAGAATATGTTACTAATTGAGGAGTCAATGTGCAAAGGTCCACAACATTGAAAGCCCCCTAGAAGACCCCTTGCAAGTCGTTGTCTCCCATGCCGCTATAATGGCGAAGGTGGAGTGGCGTACTGTTCTCTGCAACCCATTTGAGATCGGACGTGCATTGTAAAATGATCAGCCAAGTAAGGCATTCTCTCGATTGTTGGTAGAGGCATTGGAGGAGGTCAACCAAAACAAGATGGTTGAGGTTGACGAAGAAACCACAAACACAGCATGCGATATCATGATGGTTCGTCTCCCTGAAGATAATGTCGTGCATGGATTGGGGGATGGAATTCCGTCATGGAACTCCCATACTGAGCAGTCAATGCCATGTATCTGGCTGATCGTGTTCTCAAGGACGTAGGGATGTTACTTTTCCTTGCCACAACACACTCCATGGTAGAGCTTGTCAAGCAGGTTGTGGAGGATGGACACTGACGGATGGAGTAAGGGCAAAAGTGTTGGGCCTTACGCATGGCATAGGTTGTTCATTGCGAGATGCCTATATGTGTCATTGGAAATAGAGAGGTGAGAGTTTTAAAGTCATGATATGCTCATGCTGGATACTATTTATGTATCACACTTGTTGGCTTCATTTAGTGAGTATAATTACTAAAATTAGTATTTCAAGCTTTAAATGCAGGTACATGTGCTATATATTCTAGCGTACATGCATTCAGATATCGCTTACAATGAAATCATCCCTCTGGAGTTCACAAAAGACGACATTACTGCGAATGAGAGGGTGCGAGATACATCAGGATCCCCAATGGGAGGTCAATATGATATCCAATGTTGTTAAACTACTATAGATATGTTTTGTAAACATTTAGTAGATTCCTAATCCGTTATATGACTACCAAATACTATAGATGGCATGCAACATGGTAGGTCTTTTTGGAGCTCATTCTTGCAAACATACACAAAAGAAGGGGACGCCATTTTAGATTGCAATGTGGGATGTGGTGACCTTGCATCTTTAGTGCTAAATTCCAATAGACTGATTGCATGTCAGCAAAGGTAACATGTTTACATAAACTTGTACAATATTTGATTGTAATGTAGTGTTCTTTTTTATCGTTCCCATTGCAATCAAAGAGCGTACCAGTTCCATAAGAATGGGGATTTGATTTCATCAAGCTATTTCAACTCCTCAAATTCTTGGTCAGTGATAGCAGAATTAGCTCGCTTGTCGTATGATGTAATGAGGCGATGTTTGATGGCTTGCCCTTTAGATATCTCAGTAGTAAGCAACTTTGCAGTTGAGTGGGGTGCTTTGACGAATGTGAATTCGAATGTGTCCCATGAACAAGGCATCATACAAACTTCAGTTGCTAAGGGCTCTTGCAACAGGTCCAAGTCCAAGCGGTCGTAGCTCAAGGCCAACAACATGAATGTGGCATCTAAGCGTCTAAGGCAAGCAATCACGTCATCCCCTGTGTCTTTGGCTAGATCTACGGCTAGTGTCAAGAATAATTTCTGCTCTCATAGGAGGGTCTAAGGCTTGCGGGTGGTTGGGGTTTGACAGAACTAGAGAGTTTGGTAGCAGATGGTTGCAGTTTTGGTTATTCTTGAGATTGCGATTGGGTCCTTTGCACAACGGGCTGGGACTAGACTGCTAATGGGGCACTGCTACTTGTGATACGGCTTCTTGAGTCTTGGTAGAGTTACATGGTACTATTTTGGGAGTAGCAAGCTAAGATTTGGGCCAATAGACTTGGTCGGTCTTAATGGGATAATTAGTTGTGAGTCCATGGGCTTGGTGTCTCGAGGCTTATGCATTGTATGGCTGGGTATGGTTAAAGAGACACCAAGCCCATGGACTCACAACTCATTATCCCAAATAATTGTGGCTTCCTCATTTTCATTGTCATTCCCCGTGATTGTGGCTACTCGTACCTTGACAAGGGGTTCTAACATTGGTGGTTCATGCAGAGGATGCGTAGGAGGGTAGTACTTCTTGATGCAACTGCCATTGAAGAAGCCTATGCCCTCGCCTTCCAAAGTCTCGAGCTCAACATTACCAGTTCAACAAGTAGCCACAATCATGGGGATTGACAACTAATTATCCCAACTGATTGTGGCTTCCTCATTTTCATTGTTAAGGAGACACCAATAGCCATACAATGCATAAGCCAATAGACTTGGTCGATCTTCATGGGATAATCAGTTGTGAGTCCATGGGTATGGAAGGGAAGGACACATTGTATGGTTGGGTATGGTTAAGTGTGAGGGCAGCGTTTGATCAATGCATTTGGTTGTTTTAGCCTTAGGGATCCATATCCAAGCATTACCCTTATAATAGCCTTACACTTGCAATAGGGTCTTAGGAACCCATCGCGGCTTGACTGTACATCACTATTTGTAGCTTTGTCTTGGCCTCCTAGGTTTTGAGGTTGCGTTCTTAGCCTCGCGAAGGTGTGGCCGATTGCTCCTTGGTGGCAGGCTCTAATGTTTAGGTACCCATATGAAATGGGGTTCACGGGCATTGGCTTTGGCCTTAGCGGGTTGCTGGCATAGAGGTTTGGTAGGTTGTAACAAGTCACAACCCCCCTCCTTAGACTTGGTTGTAGGTGTTTCTACCAGTGGCTTTGCGGATCTTGTAGGATTCGCACAGCCCTTGCTAAAAGCTGCTACTATGTGGACATTGCCAATGGCTATGTGGATGCGTTGTGACTCATAATTGACATTACAATGAGCTTGCTTTTTAAAGGTTCGACCTAGCAATGACTCTGTGCCTGCATCTTTAGTGTTTGGCAACACATAAAAGATCATTGGTGTGCTCTCAGACTCAATAGAAACTACGGCCCTACACTTCCCTAAGAGTGTGTATGATCAGCCCCCATATGGGCTTACTTGGCAGTAGTGGGCTATAATTGTGGTTTGCCAATGTGGGTTCAATGATCATGGTTTAAGACATTGAAGTATGCTCCCTCATCAATTAAGGCGTTGAAAGTACATGTCTGCTTGGCCGTGACCGTGATGCAAAGGTACATAGGTTCTACGGCTTCCTCATTTTCATTGTCAATCCCTGTGATTGTGGCTACTCGTACCTTGACAGGGGGTTCTAACATTGGTGGTTCATGTAGAGGATGCATAGGAGGGTAGTACTTCTTGATGTGACTGCCATTGAAGAAGTCTATGCCCTCACCTTCCAAAGTCTCGAGTTCAACATTACCAATTCAGCTGATGGCACAAACCTTGAAAGGCCCTAGACCTTTAAACTTCATTTTTTGTTTATGCCCCTTAACGAAGTACAAGAGCACTAAGTCTTCCTGTTCAAAGTCGCACTGCTTGACATGCTTGTCAAACCAGCTTTTGTGTCATACTTTCTCACATATGAACCCATGGGTAGCTAGAAGTCGAGTTTTCGAGAGGCATTCGAGTTCAACTAGACGTTCCATCCATGCCTCCTTCCCTTTCCATCGTTCGTGAAGTGCGATCCTCAAGCTAGGAACAAAGAACTCTACAGGTAGAATTGCTTCAGTTCCATAGGTCAACCTAAAAGGCATTTGGCCTACAGCCATTTTATACGTTGTGCAGTAAGCCCACAAGGCTATCATAAACTTGTTATCCTAGTCAATGTGTGAAGCAGAGACTACCTTGGTCAGGACGTTTACTAGAATTTTATTTATAGATTCTGTCTAGCCGTTAGCCTGAGGGTAGTATGGCAAGGATTTCCGATGGATAATTAGAAAGGTGGATAGAAGATGCACACACACTTCATTAATGAAGTGTGTGCCCTGCAATTTGATGGGGCAGCCGAATTGTGAGATTACCTACTCTCATAGGAACTTGGCAATCATTCTAACATCATTCTTTCTCGAAGCTCTTGCTTTTGCCCATTTCGTTAGATAGTCAGTGTGGCTACGATGGTGTACTTGGCTTGCCAGTATTGTGCCATAGGAATAATGGGTTTTATGAATGCAATTATTGGGGTTAGCTCCATCTGATCCTTGCAAATTGGGACCTTTCTCCATTGACACTCGTCATAGTGCCTAATGAATTGTGCCGCATCGCAAAAAAGTGTGGGCCACCATAGTTGAGACTATAGCAACTTGTGGGCTGTCGTATCTCCACTAAAGTTTTCTCCAACAATTTGTTGTGCGCCTCTGAGAGTGCATCATGCATCTCATGATCGCATATGCATCTACGCAACAATCCATCTTGCCCTAGCCTATATAGATGGCTTGCTATCAATTGATAGGGTTGGATCTTGGGGATAAGTCTCCTAAGTCGGGCTTTCTCTATTAGTCGTTCAGATAGTGCATGCTCAAGCACTTGGACTATGTTGTTTGCCCAATATAGCATCAAATGGGCTCAAAATAAATCTCTCGTGCTAGATAGGCTAAACAAGTGCATGTATGGCAACTCATCAACAATGCCTTGTATAATGGCCTCTCTCGTGGGGATGTGTGACATGTGGTCGGTCATATAGTGCTACTTTCCTTTTTGTACAACCATGGAGAAGTCGAATTTTAAAAGTAGGAGCCATCGAGCTATGCATCTTGTAGCCCAAGGTTTGTTTACTAAATATAGCAAGGCTTGGTGGTCCACAAAGAAAGTGAAAGGCATGGCTAATAAATAATGCTGAAATTTCTCCATGAAAAATACCATGGCCAGACCTTCTCTTTCTGTTGTCGAGTAGTTCATCTCATTCTCAATGAGTTGTCTGCTAGCAAAGCTCACTAGATAGTTGAGATTGTGTTTGCTAGGTTGGCACAACACTGCCCCCACAACGAATTTCGAAGCATGAATATGCACATGGAAGGTAATGGTCCAATCTGGGGCTTGTAGAATCGGTGTTGTGGTCGGAACCTTTTTCAATTCCTCATATGCATGTTAGTATTCTCATTCCATTCGAATATAATCAATAGTTTGTACATAGGTCTAGCAATCAATGCATAATTCAACACAAACCGCTCATAATATCCTGTATGACCTAAGAAGCATTGAACTCCCTTATAGTTGGTTGGGGGTGGAAGATCAACAATGGCCCTCACTTTCAAAAAGTCCACGGCAATGCTGTTCTTTGACATCACGTGCCCTAGGATACATCTGTGCTTTACCCAAAACTGGCACTTTAAGGGATTTAGAGAGAGATGATATAGGCGATACCATTCAAGGACTGCTCAAATTTTGTCTAAGTGTTCTCTCCAGGTTTGGTGAACATACAAGTCGTCTACAAACATTTCTAACTCTTTCCTGAGCATGTCTTTAAATATAGTGCACATAAGGTGTTGAAAGGTGGCTGGAGCATTAGTCAACCTGAATGGCATGACTATGTAGGCAAAGGCACCCCACTTAGTGGCAAATGCAGTCTTATGCCTATCATCAAGATGCACTTGCACCTGATTGTATCTAGAGAAGCCATCTAGAAAACTGTAGGCCTCCCCGCCACTCTCTTAAGCATGTGCTCGGTATACAACAATGGGTAGTTGTCCCTCTTAGTTGCAGCTTCACCTTCTTGTAATTGACGCACACTCTAATCTTTCCATTTTTCTTAATTACAATGACTATGGGTGACACCCAGTATGTGTGCTTAATTTAGTAGATGAATCCCGCTCTCATCAGCTTGTCGATCTCTTCCTTGACCGCATGAGCGTGTTTTGGATTCATAGGGTACAGTCGTTGCTTGACCGGTGTTGCATCTAGCATCAGGGATATGTTATGACTCACTACACTCAGATCTACCCCCTTAAGCTCTTATAAGGACCAAGAGAATATGTCTATATACTCTCGCAAGAGAGCAGCGAGACTTGTCTCCTCTTCCTCCGTCAAGTCATCGACAATAAAGACATGTCAGGGTGTCTCCCCTTTCTGGGGCTAGGTTCACCTCCTTGTGGTCCCTCGATGGGTTCACTTGCTTGCCCTTGACATTTGGCACCCAGTAGGATCACTACCCTATCACCCTTCTTGAAATTTGTAAATCTTTTAGGGAGGTCATGTGGTTTTCATTCTTTGTCTACTTGTGCATCCTTAGAATGTTTTGCCATTTCTTCCTTCAACGGTCTACACTTCAAGTGGACGGGTAGGTCCCCCTTGGTACATCTAGTCCTGGAAGGCCTAGGTATTTCTAGGTCACTCTTTGAACTCACTTCCGACTCAGAATCAAACTCCCCATTTTCGCTAGAAGAGGTAGTCTCTCCTAGTGGTCACAACTCAGAGTGTGTCTCTGTTCTAAGCACTGGTGTGGTACCTGGTTGGGTTAGGCCTACTTATTCAAAGTCTATGGCTCCTATATGTTCAAACCAAGCATGGTCACAATCCACGCGCATGGCCTCTCGCTCTATCCTGAAAGAGCTCTTCCTCTATGGCTTGGAGTCTACTCGTATCTGTTCTATCTCTCGTCCTTCAATGTCGTATTCTATGGTATCTATCTCACCCTCACTCTCGTCACTAAAGGAGCTACAGTCTTCGTATTCATCATCGGAAACATCTTCCTATGACTACTCGTCGTCTCCTAGGTCTTTGTAGATATCGTGTCTTTGATCGGGGACTAGGGCACAATTGTACATGAGGTTTAGGTCATGCACCATGGTCCATTGCCACCTTGGTTCATCTAAGAGATCTTGGAGTGGCTTGAAATTTGCTGCTAAATTGCTAGCTAGCTTGCCGGTCAAATAGTCTAAAATCTCCTAGAGTTCCCTCTTGTTGTTTGGCACTTGGAAAGTGATAGGGTTGGGCCTTCTATGAAGGTTTCTTGCCATCATACAGACTGGTAACAAGGGTGTACCCTTGGGATTGCCGATCATTTTAATGGCCTGTTCATACTCCTCATTTTTCGAGAACGGCAAGTTGATGGTAGCCAAGACATGCATCCAATCTCTCTCGTCTTCAAGACATGGGATACACTTAGTCAAGGGCCCGTATGATTTCTTGATCTGAGCGTCACCCTTCAGCATCGCAGAAATGGCATTGAGGTTGACGGGTGTAGTCTTCCAAGAGTCCATTTCTACCCTTACAACTTCTGTTCTATTGCCTAGGAAGATGATACCATTCCCCCAATTTTCGATCACTCTGGCATTGGGCATCCAGGGTCGGCCCAATAGGATATCGTAGTCCACTCCCTTCATGACTATAAAGTCAACTGAGAATTGGACTCCTGCGATTTTCACTGGCTAGTTTTCTAGCACTCCGAATGGCTTCACTTTCATTCCATTAGGTAATGTGACATTGAACCTAGCAATCTCGACGAGTGGGTTGCCCCAAGTCTAGAGCACTGTGTGGCTCAGTATACTAACTCCCACCCCTGTGTCTAGAATCCCTTTCCTTGTTGTGTCGCCTAGGGCTAAGACTGACAAGATCGCATGCATCTCGACACCTTCCCAAAAAGCATTAACATGGAAGGACCTAGGTACGGAGTGCAACGTCAAACTCGGTATCTGCGTCTCTGCATCATGTTCTTGTAGGTTTGTAGCTACATAAGTAAATCTCCCAGACTTAGCATCATAAGGGTGATCACTAGAGTGGTGAGGAGGTCGTTGGCTACTCATCTTTCTCGCACTCCGGATTGTCTTGGCCAATGGTCGTGGCTAATTTACTGGCCCGTAGCATTAAGGCTTTGTCTAAGCGGTACTGCTTGTGGCGTAGTCGCATCTTTTGATTTTGGTCGAGGGGGTGAGACTAGCATGCTTATGCTAGAGAGATCCTGGATCTCATCCTCTAAGATGGGCTCCGCATCTTTCAAGTGTTCTTGGGCCTCCTTTACCCACTCCTTCACCTTTTCAATGGCCTCTAATTGGCACTTTGGATTAGGGTTCTCCCCGATGTTAGCACTTTCCTTTTCAGTCGTCTTTGGGGTTGATGTCTCTGCCTTAGCATCAGTGACTTTCTTTTTAGCAGGTAGCGTTGTGGCACTCTCAGTTTTCAGCGTGACTTTAGCTTTGGGTGTCTTCTTCCTTTGCCTATGGCTCTTCTTTCCTATCGAGGCTACGTCAAGATTGCTAGGACCTGGCAGTGATATGACGACGTGCTTCATTTGTGCATGGGTCATGACATGCAATGGGATAGGTGTAGCTTCCACATCAAGATTCTCGACACCGAATAGCCCCAATGGGATGGATGGCACATTAGCCAAACTCGAGGATGGTTTTCACTTTGGACATTCAACGAAGACATGAGTGATTCCGCACTCAGGGAACCTTCGGTCAACATTGCCTCTATTTTTTTCCTCCCTTCAAGACAATGTGATGAGACGTGTCCTAAGTGACTACAAGTCCAACATGGTTCTTGGGTTTGCCCTCCTAGTCCTTTACCTCGTCCCCTATCTAACGCCATCTCTGGCACTAGTCGATAGTCCGTAAGGACTGCATTGCCCTCATCGTCATGCCAGATGTAAGGGTATACATAAGTCTCTTCCTCATTTGGCTCTTCCACATAGTGGATTGGAGCGTCTATAATATACCGCCCCCCCTCCCCCCCCCCCGGTACCTTCCCCATAAGAACCCCCCCCCCTTAATTTTTTTTTTAAATTTAACACAATTTTTTTTACTCTCTCCCCCTGTCGACTGCATGGCGGGGAGAGAGAGAGAGAGGGAGTTAATAGAAAGGGGGGGCATGCAGCCCCTAGGTGGAAGGGGTGGCTGCCGTTAACGGCCCTCTCCCCCCCCTAATATACCACCACCCCTCCCCATTATAAAGGGGAAGCCCCCCCTCCTCCCTGATCATCAGCACACAGCCCCCCCCCCCCCCCCGGTCGTCTTCAGTAGAGGTGTCGCCCCCTGGCCGTGATTTTAGCCCCCCCTCCACCCCCCTGATCAAAAATGCCGCCCTGCTGCTCTAACACAGAGACACACAAAGAGAGAGAGAGAGAGAGAGAGAGAGAGAGAGGGGAGCTTTGGAGTTTCTTCTCTTTCCCCCTCCTTAAAGAGAGGTCAAACACCCCTCTATTATTTTCAAAAATACACCCCTCCCCTTCATTATCTTTTCTCCACTCAAGGAGAGGCGGCGAGAATTTTGCATAGGAGAGTGCGAGAAGTCTATCTCTCGTACACGCATCTTCGAGTATGGAGAGGCGGCGTGAATTTTGCATAGGAGAGTGCGAGAAGACTATCTCTCGTACACGCGTCTTCGAGTATGGCCCCGAAGCTGCAATTCCACAAGGATGGCCGAAAACCCATGTGGATGGAGGTTCGAAACAAGATGGCACCACAACTGCGAACGGTTCATCAGGCATCAATACCACTGGAATCAAGACATCACTCCAAACCGAGGTTTCTCTATTATTAAATCAGAGATTATAATTATCATGGTGAAAATCATATTCACATGCATCACATTAATTGCGCGATTGATAATTTCCTAGGTATGAACTTAGTTGTGATGTATGTAACAAACAAGATAATTTTCATTGTAAGATGACATCATAATAGGTGAAATTGATTAGATAATTGAATCATAAATTACCAAAAATGTCTTGCATGAATTCTTGCATAAAGTACATTGCTCCTTGCACAAGTTCTTGCTTAAAATGCATTTCAGAGGACATTGAAAGAAACAAAGTGCATCTCCATATCGCAAGATGGATTCTAAGGTACATGTAATAAACTACAGAAAAGATTAAAGTGCAGCTAGACTCATACAATACTCACATAAAGTTATAAAGATCAGATCATTCAAGAAGGTTATAGATCGTGTAAATAATTACATAGAGGATAATGTTAAGATTGCATGCATAGAAAAATACCTTCGCATGTGTGGCATAAAATATCGTATGGCTTATATCAAAATTGTAAGCATTGAAATGAAGGCATGGCATTACTTTGCATACATTAAAGTTGTTGGGAAAATTCAACGTTGTTTGTAATCTATCAAATGGGACTGAGATCCATGAGTCCCACGTCAAAGTACTTGGTGACATCAAGAGGGATAGGTAAAAGCTTAGCGCATGTGAGCATTATTAAGAGGGCTTAAGAAGATTATACTTAAGATGGAGTAGGAACTGTTCTAAACAGAACCATCTTGACCAACCATGGTTAAGGGGATATACAATCTTGATCAATTAAGATCAAAGATAAAGGTACATAGGTACTTCAAGGGATCTAGGAGATAACCAGCAAGTTGACCAACCGAGGACGACGAGGTTGTCCATGATCTATCTTACAAGAAAACCTAAGGTAAGGATAATTAGGGTCGGTAGGGTACAAACCCTAACCCGAAGAAAAAGGGGAAGCAAGCAACCTAGCGTGCAGAGCCCCTGAAATCTCGCCAAGTTGCAAATGATCCAGGATCAAATGCTGGGAGCATTCGGGAAGAAGGAATCACACATTAGCAGTTGGTCATACGAACAACCACTAAAATGATCGTGATTGTACACTTAGGTACATTGTTTGAACTTCTTTGATCAAGGAACTAATTCAAGGCAAAACACTTAATGCTTCAGGTTAAAAGCCTGGAGGGAGAGGTAGGTTCAATTACCTCCGACTGCCTGCCTAGCCCTATCCAAGGGGGTTGTTAGCCGCATCGGGTATATGGACCGAACCTGCCGCAAAGGTAGGTTCAATTACCTCTGACTGCCTACCTGGCCCTATCCAAGGGGGTTGTTAGCCGCATCGGGTATATGGACCGAACCTGCCGCGAGAGGTCTCTTCGTGTGGGTACTGCTTAGAGCGGGAGGATACTTGGGTGCCAGGGGAGGCTCTGGCAGTAAATTCCTTGACTCCAGATCCCGCACAAGAGGCCGACGTGACTTGAGATGGGATCTCGAAGCCCATGTACTAGTCTACGGGCGAAACTTGGAGTAGCAATCCTGTTGATTGCTGGGATAGTCTTCGGGCATGATACTTGATGTATTCCGAGACTATGATAAATAAAGATCATATATTTGAAAAATGAACTTGCTTGACATTGTTTTTGTGTCAGTGCCTAAGCTACGTGAAGGAACCTGTGTTTAAATTGACTAATTAAGGAAGCTGCTTTTGCATGTCAAACATAATGTGGTAGGTAATTAAATAACTAAGCAACCTGAGAAAAGTGTGGTGGACGTGACTTGGGTCCATCCTACGGAAGGGTGGTCCCGGTTAGCTGGGAACTTTTCTCAAAAGATGTGATAAAACACCATATTGGGGAATGTGGGAATTTCCCATAAGTTTGGGACATGTGGTCAAATCTTTGGATTTATCATAACTTGAAC
Organism: Lygodium microphyllum; assembly: GCF_053477565.2. Taxonomy (NCBI): domain Eukaryota; kingdom Viridiplantae; phylum Streptophyta; class Polypodiopsida; order Schizaeales; family Lygodiaceae; genus Lygodium; species Lygodium microphyllum. Next base: position 79,179,519 of record NC_141158.1, read on the forward strand.
ACTATAACTCAAAATTGAGCTCTCTATAGCTCAATAGATTCCATTTTTCAAGCACTTTCCAATGATAGGTCACATCATATGGTTTTAAGAAACTTTTGGGCATGTTATCTGGGTGCCACCTTTTTAGTATCCAAAAAATGGGAATTGGGAGATTCCCAAACTCACTAATATTGTGTTATAACGAAACTGAGAAGACCTAGCAGCATCAGTAGAGTTAGAATCCCGATTTATGTTGTTTTAGGGGAGCGGAATGGGACTATGCCTTATGGGCAGAGAGGTTGAGCTTCTCATCCCTCTCGTTTCCCATTCTCCATGAACCAAGGGCAGCATAAATCCACTTCGACTCTATTGTTCCTATGCAAAGTGGTTCATCTGGAGCTCGATGCTAGCTACTTCTGGAGCTCGATGCTAGCTACTTCCTAGAGACTTGGTTGATAGGAAAGAACCCTGGCTTCAGGTCGGTCCTAAGTGGGAATGGCCGGATACTTCTGCTTCGGGTAGACTCGAGAAGACCTAGATCGCAAACCGTGTGACATGCCTTGCAAGTGCCAGGTGGCGCTGGTCTTCATCCGTGTATGCCCTAAAAAGAGTTCACTGTCCTTGGGAGAGTACAAGAAGCTAAGTCTGAGGTATTGTGGACCTTATAAGATCACCAAGTGCCTAGGGCCTAATGCTTACAAACTTCAGCTGCCCGTAACTCTAAAGATTCATAATGTATTCCACGTTAGCCTATTGGAAAAGTATCTACCTAATCTGAATCATGTACTTGATGATCAACAAATTGTAATGCCTAGCCAAGGAGTCCTTGAGCTACGGCCTGATAGAATCCTAGATGTTAGGAGAGGCATTTGAGATCAAGGACCTTGAGAGAATACCTCATCCAGTGGAAAGATTATCCAGAAGAGGATGCCACCTGGATGGACGTAAATACTCTCAACCAACAATACCCCCAGGTCTTCTCGAGATGAGGACATCTCGATTCCTCTAAGGGGGAGAGGATGTAATATACCCCCCCTGTACCTTCCCCATAGAACCCCCCTTTTAAAAAAATTTAAATTTAACACAAATTTTTTTACTCTCTCCCCCTGCCGGCTGCATGGCGGGGAGAGAGAGAGAGAGGGAGGGAGTTAATGGAAAGGGGGGACATGCAGCCCCCAAGTGGAAGGGGTAGCGGCTGTTAATGGCCGTCCCCCCCCCCCAATATACCATCTACCCTCCCCATTATAAAGGGGAAGCCCCCTCCCTGGTCGTCAGCACGCAGCCCCCCCTCGTTGTCTTCAGCAGAGCAGACGCCGCCCCCCTGGCCGTGATTTTAGTCCCCCCTCCCCCCGTGATCAAAAACGCCGCCCTGCTGCTCTAACAAAGAGAGAGAGAGAGAGAGAGAGAGAGAGAGAGAGAGAGAGAGAGAGAGAGAGAGAGAGAGAGAGAGGGAGTTTTGGAGTTTCTTATTTTCCCCTCCTTAAAGAGAGGTCACACACCTCTCTATTATTTTCAGAAATACACCCCTCCCCTTCATTATCTTTTCTCCACTCAAGGAGAGGCGGCAAGAATTTTGCATAGGAGAGTGTGAGAAGTCTATCTCTCATACACGCATCTCCGAGTATGGCCCCGAAGCGTAGTTCCACGAGGATTGCCGGAAAGCCTACAAGTGTAGATGGAGGTTCGAATCAAGATGGCACCGCAACCACGAACGATTCATCAGGCATCAATACCACTGGAATCAAGACATCGCTCCAAACCCAAGTTTCTCTATTATTAAATCATAAATTATAATTATCATGGTGAAAGTCATATTCACATGTATCACATTAATTGCGCAATTGATAATTTCCTAGGTATGAACTTAGTTGTGATGTATGTAACAAACAAGATAATTTTCGTTGTAAGATGACATCATAATAGGTGAAATTGATTAGATAATTGCATCATAAATTACCAAAAATGTCTTGCATGAATTTCTGCATAAAGTACATTGCTCCTTGCACAAGTTCTTGCTTAAAATGCATTTCAGAGGACATTGAAAGAAACAAAGTGCATCTCCATATCGCAAGATGGATTCTAAGGTACATGTAATAAACTTCGGAAAAGATTAAAGTGCAGCTAGACTCATACAATACTCACGTAAAGTTATAAAGATCAGATCATTCAAGAAGGTTATAGATCATGTAAATAATTACATAGAGAATAATTTTAAGATTGCATGCATAGAAAAATACCTTCGCATGTGTGGCATAAAATATCGTATGGATTATATCAAAATTGTAAGCATTGAAATGAAGGCATGGCATTACGTTGCATGCATTAAAGTAGTTGGGAAAATTCATTGTTGTTTTTAATCTACCAAATGGAACTGAGATCCATGAGTCCCACGTCAAAGTCCTTGGCGACATCAAGAGGGATAGGTAAAAGCTTAGCGGATGTGAGCATTATTAAGAGGGCTTAAGAAGGATATACTTAAGACGGAGTAGGAATTGTTTTAAACAGAACCATCAAGGGGATAGACAATCTTGATCAATTAAGATCAAAGATAAAGGTACATAGGTACTTCAAGGGATCTAGGAGATAACCAGCAAGTTGACCAACCGAGGACGACGAGGTTGTCCATGATCTATCTTACAAGAAGACCTAAGGTAAGGATAATTAGGGTCGGTAGGGTACAAACCCTAACCCGAAGAAAAAGGGGAAGCAAGAAACCTAGCTTACAGAGCCCCTGGAATCTCACCAAGTCACGAACGATCTAGGATCGAATGCTGGGAGCATTCGGGAAGAAGAAATCACACCTTAGCAGTTGGTCGTACGAACGACCACTGAAATGATCATGATTGTACACTTAGGTACATTATTTGAACTTCTTTGCTGAAGGAACTAATTCAAGGCAAAACACTTAATGCTTCATGTTAAAATCCTGGAGGGAGAGGCAAGTTCAGTTACCCCCGACTGCTTGCCTAGCTCTATCCAAGGGGATTGTTAGCGGCACTGGGTATATGGACCGAACCCGCCACGAGAGGTCTCCCCGTGGGTGCTGCTTGGAGCGGGAAGACGCTTGGGTGCCATGGGAGGCTCTGGTTGTAAATTCCTTGCCTCGGGATCCTGCACAAGAGGCCGACGTGACTCAAGATGGGATCTCGAGGCTTGTGTACTATTCTAGCAATCCTGTTGATTGCTGGGATAGCCTTCGGGCATGATACTTGATGTATTCTGGAACTATGATAAATAAAGATCAGATATTTGAAAAAGGAACTTGCTTGACATTGTTTTTGTGTCAGTGCCTAAGTTACGTGAAGGAACCTATGTTTAAATTGACTAATTAAGGAAGCTGCTTTTGCATGTCAAACATAATGTGGTAGGTAATTAGATAACTAAGCAACCTAAGGAAAGTGCGGTGGACGTGACTTGGGTCCGTTCTACAGAAGGGTGCTCCCAGTTATTTGGGAACTTTTCTCAAAAGACGTTATTACAAAACTGAGAAGACCTAGCGTCAGTAGAGTTAGAATCCCGATTTATGCTGTTTTAGGGGAGCGGAATGGGACTATGCCTTATGGGCAGAGAGGTTGAGCTTCGCATCCCTCTTGTTTTCCATTCTCCATGAACCAAGTGCAGCATAAATCCACTTCGACTCTGTTGTTCCTATGCAAAGTGGTTCATCTAGAGCTCGACGCTAGCTACTTCCTAGAGACTTGGCTGATAGGAAAGAAACCCTGGCTTCAGGTCAGTCCTAAGTGGGAACGGTCAGATACTTCTGCTTGGGGCAGACTCGGGAAGACCTAGATTGCAAACCCTATGACATTCCTTGCAAGTGCCAAGTGGCGCTTTCTAGACTCTCTTCCCGATGGGCTGCTAAGTCATGACCCACAAGTGGACAAGCGGACACGTTATAGCATTGGTCAGTGGATGGGTCACATAGGGACCAAGCAATCTAGGTATTCCAATAGGGTTTATGTCCATTCTAGGAACCACTGACTTAACATCGTTTGGCACAGGAAGGGCCAATGGGGCTCCCCTTCCGAAGAATTGTTACGGCCTATTCACTAAGTAAGGTTGACTGTATGATTGTGAGTATGGAAGTCTTCTAGGCAATCTACAATGCACAATGTTGTGACCAAACCTACCACAATTAGCACAAGGTCGTGACATGGGGTATTGACACTTGACTGGCAAGTGGTTTCTATCACAGTACACGCATTGGGTGTGTGGACGCATTGGTCTTTTTAGCATCTCCTGCATCTTGGCTATTTCCATTTTCATGTCAGCCAATTCCTAGTTGGTGTCCGTGGCCTTTCACTTGCCTTGGGTAGTTGTGCCTGGTCGCTCACTAGTTATAAAGCTCTCTCTGAGCTTCTAGAGTTGATCTCTTCTTGGTTTGAGTTCTTGGAGCTCCTCTCCTTCAGCAAGTCGTCCACTCGAATGGCTTCTTTGAACACCCTAGCTAGCGCATCTCACTACAAGCTTGAGTTGCCTGCCAAGGCTTTATAAAGCTCCTCATTTTGTATTCCATTGATGAATACCATCGACACTGCTCTTTCAGTCCATCGAGATTCTCTTTGAGAGACTCCTCACATGGGTCACATATAGTCACGGATGTTCTCTTTTTCCTTTTTCTTGATATTCATAAGTCATACTAGCAAGTTGTCAGAGTATCTGGACTTGAAAAATCTCTTAATGAAGAGGTTTTTGAGGCCATTGAAGTTCACTCGCTCTATGACATCTAGACTAGTGTATCAGGTCTGACCCTTATCGCCTAAGCAAAGCCCGAATGCTTAAGAGTGATGAGTCAAGTCACTGAGACTATTTGCCTCGCAGACTTGCTCAAATTGCTCTATGAAGTTGTATGGATCATCGTGGGGCTGGTACTTATTGAGCTGCTTAGTGACAACTGGTATCTTAGGCTAGCTCTTGGAGCCTTGGTTTACCCTTAACCCTGCTAGTAGTGACATTGCTAATGCTGCAACACTCTGCTCGACTGATGTGTTGTCTAGCAATCGCGTCATGAGAAGCTCACTTAGTGTTAAGTCTCCTTCTAGTGCTCTCTCATGGTCAATTTGATTTCTACCTGCTAGGTTCGGCACTTGCTATATCTCTCGCATCTCTGCGTTCTGCCTCAGGCTCCTAGTCTGCTAGTCTCGGTTTTATTCCACTATGCCTTGTAGTGCTTTGTGGGCTAGCTTCCTTTCCTCCTCTAGGTCAGCTATGATGGCTTCAGCCATTCTACCATGGTGCTCATACCGAGCGTGAGAATCATAGTTGTTCATCATCGCTTCTAGGAAAACTCCTAAGTCAAGTTCCTCATTCTACATGTGGTCTGAGCTTTCTTCTGACATGGTTGCATTCTCGTGCTCCACCAAGCTATCGATAAGGTTAAGTAGGTCGGTAGATCCACGTCTCTATCGTTGTTCACTTGCTAGGCTCCGATTGCCTGTCTATATCTTGGGACCTTCTCCTATTGGGGGGTTTCTTCAAGTCCTTTTATCTGAGTGAGTTCCTTAATTATTGCATACAATCCTCAAATTATCTCCACTCTGTGTGTGTATGTATGTATGTGTGTGTGTTTTTTTCCATGTACTTGTGCTCAATCAGGCTTTTGGTTGTTCTTAGGTGTACTTTAAGTGCTGGAAATCAAGGTAAGTGCGAAGAACAAGCATCTAAGTGGCTTACGCACTCTCGTTTCGTCTTAGGCTTGATAGGCTTGTTCAATCAATTTCTAGCCATCTTGAGAGGTTTTAGGGTTTCTTGTTGCATCGTCTTACTCATTTTATGTTCCTTTCGGGGTCTATGACTCCCCTAGCTACCATTAAGGCGCTGACTCTCTCAACAACCTACTCAAGCTGCTAAGTGGTTGCATCTTGTGGATTTGCCTATTCCTTGCTCCAGAATCAAGTTCTAGGCATTGAGATGGCTCACAAAAGTTTGCGCGATTGAGATCTAGTTGGGTCTGGTGCAATTTTCCAAAAAATTTACAAAAATTTGACTTGGCCCAACTTGTCTAAATTGCAAGGGCCGACTAGTGGACTCAGACAGTCGAACAGGAACAGTGACCGAATTTGCGGCTCGGACAGCCAAATGGATGTGGCTGAGGGCAGAGTCAAGTTAGTGGGCCAAGTTGATCGTTCGGACAGTGAGCTGAGTCAAAAAGGGCTGAGTGGAAATGGCCAAGTTGGTTTGGGCCAAATCAAGTTGGACGAGGGCCGAATTTTAAGGTGTTGGTCGAGTTGTCCATTCAAATTGCCTTAATTGGCCAATTGAAAGAGGGCCGAGGGCCGATTCTGGGACTCGGCCCAAAACTAAGCCACTTGGACGAGCCGAGTTGCGTGTGACGACAGCAGCACTGAGGATGATTTCGTTAAATCCAGCTATCCAAGCAATCATAAGGCACACAAACTTCCAGATCACAACAAGGACATAGGAGGAAGGGTCTGATATACCTGACGTATGCGAAGAACTCCCCGATGGCAAGATCGAATCAAATCACCAATGGAAGCTCTCTCTCTCTCTCTCTCTCAGCTCTCTCTCTCTCTCTCTCTCTCTCTCTCTCTCTCTCTCTCTCTCTCTCTCTCTCTCTCTCTCTCTCTCTCTCTCTCTCTCTCTCTCTCTCTCTCTCTCTCTCTCCAAGGTCTTGCTATCCCTAATCACTCACTTGCTGACATTAATCATTTTAAACACTCTTTTTTTCCCATTTACCACGATTTGTGGCCTATTTTGCCTTGTTTTGTAACAGTAAACCCTACGCTTTTCCAATTTGATTTCTTAATCCTAACCTATGCTAAATGCAACAAGAATCAAAAGCAAATAACCGAAATGATTTCCCTTGTTTTCCAATCATCAAACAACCAAAATAACTAAAATACTTATTTGTATCAAAGATCAAAAAACCCAAACTTCCTACATATCTCAAGCTTCGTTTCGGGGATGAATCCCTTACTTCGATGCTTGATATGAGGCGCGCAAGTGCTCAAGCTTGAATTCGTAGTTCCGGCAACAGAACCAAAATGTAGAGGGAGCTCACACTCAACCGCCAAGACCCACGGATCGCTTATTTTTTCAAGTGTTTCAAGCGAGCTCTAATCACTATCTCTCACCCAACCGATGTGCCTTCGAACCTACAAGTGTAGTGAGCTTACCTCGATGCCGAAATGAGTTGCATCCTCCCTCGCACAAACCAGTAGCTCCATGATCCTAGATGCCAGCTCAAGCATCCTCAAGCCTCATCCATCGAGCTCCATCCACTGTAGCCGCACGCACACGAGAAGGAGAAGAGAAAAGAAGAGAAGAAGAGAAGAGGAGATGGTGAAGAGCTTCACCCTCTTGATTCCTCACTCCCTCACATGCTAACGGATGATTTTTTATGCCGAGAAGTGCTTAAAAATAGCCAAAATTTTTGAATTTTAGGAGAAAAATAAACTTCGTCGAAGGCGGTGGTGGCAATCAGTACGATTTTAAGCGGCAACTCCCTAAAGCGCTAGTGCTTATTTTCATGGAAAATCAAATGGTGGCGGATGGTCAAGCTCGAGTTTTCCTAGATACAAAACGACGTCAAGAATCCAATGCAAGTCTCAAACCTCCATTCCGAGGTCACTTGATTTCCCATTTAATGTCAAGATTGTGGGAGAGAAGGAAGGAGTCTCACTTGTAGCTTTCTTGCTTGCACAATGGGGGAATACACACAAGGGTGGAGGCTGAAAACAGTTTTCCTCTTCTTAGTTGTGTAAGCCAAAAGAACTCTCATACAAAGAAATAGAAGAACCCTATATATGGGTCTCAAAACCAAACTCAACTAACTAAGGTGGCATACTAACTGAGCCACGAACTAGAGTAGATAAGGATAGCTGTCATGTAGCTATTATTCATGGGCGGTGTACCAACCGCATCTGTAACTGACACGTCGGTGACATAAATGCACAACGGTCACCCTGGCATATCACGAGTGGAGCTCGATATCTCAACACTCCCCCTCGAGCTCAATCCCAATTCATGCACACCAAGCAGGTCTTTGAACTTGCGCAGCTTCTCTACGCCCAATGCCTTTGTAAATATGTCAGCTACCTGATCCTCTGTGCTGACATAAACTAGATCAATAAGACCTAGTAAAACCCTCTCCCGCACATAGTGATAATGCACCTCAATGTGCTTTGTTCTAGCATCATAGACTGGGTTATTTGCCAAGTGTATACTGCTCATGTTGTCACAATAAATGACAATTGGCCCATCTGTAGGCTGATGCATATCATAAAGTAGCTTATGCAACCAAGCTACCTCACATGCAGCCATTGATGCACCCCTGTACTCGGCCTCTATGCTCAACAAGGTAACTGTAGGCTATTTCTTGCTGCTCCAAGTGACTGCAGTACTCCCAAAAGAGAACACATATCCACTGGTAGATCATCTATCAGAAATACTACCAGCCCAATCAGCATCAGTGTATCCATGCAGCTGTATCTAAACCCCAGTCTCATAAAATAGTCCATACTGCAATGTGGACTTCACATACCTAAGTATGCATCTAGCCGCATCCAAATGCGATTTCCTTGGAGCTTGCATAAACTGACTTACCAGTCCAACAGCATAGCTCAAATCTGGCTTGGTAATAGTCATATAAATCAAGCTTCCTACTATGCGTCTGTACATAGTAGGGTCTTCCAGAAGCTCACATGCATCTGCGCTCAGCTTCACATTCTGCTCCAAAGGAACTGAAATAGACTTACAGCCTGTCATCCCATATTTGGACAACATGTCCAATCCATACTGCCTCTGCAAGAGCTGTATCCCACTTGGTGATTTAATCACCTCAATGCCCAAGAAATAACGCAGCTCTCCCAAATCCTTCATCTCAAACTTCTGCTTCAATAGCATTTTCACATGAAGGATATATTCATCACTGTCACCTATCATAATCAAATCATCAACATAAATGACAAGTAGCATAATATATTTCTCTGTTTTTCTCACATAAAGTGAGAAGTCTGCCTTGGAAATCTGAAAGCCAATAGTGACAAGATATTGTCCTATCTTGTCAGACCGTGCTCTAGATGCTTGCTTCAAGCCATACAATGCTTTCTTCAACCTGCAAACAAACTCAGGATGAACAACATGCACATAACCTGGTGGTTGCTCCATATAGTGTTGAGATATCGAGCTCCACTCATGATATGCCAGGGTGACCGTTATGCATTTATGTCACCGACGTGTTTGTTACAGATGCGGTTGGTACACCGCCCATGAATAATAGCTAGATGACAGCTATCCTTATCTACTCTAGTTCGTGGCTCAGTTAGTATGCCACCTTAGTTAGTTGAGTTTGGTTTGAGACCCATATATAGGGTTCTTCTATTTCTTTGTATGAGAGTTCTTTTGGCTTACACAACTAAGAAGAGGAAAACTGTTTTCAGCCTCCACCCGTGTGTGTATTCCCCCATTGTGCAAGCAAGAAAGCTACAAGTGAGACTTCTTCCTTCTCTCCCATAATCTTGACATGGTATCAGAGCCTTGTTCGTGGTAAGTAGCTCAAGAAAGCAAGCCAAGCTCGCGGTGTTCTGGTAAGAGGAGCAGTGTTGCTTTCATTTTCTGTTTTGGGAGCAGATCTCTGTAGGTAGCACAGCCGGAAATTGCAAGAGTGCATTGTCTCAGGTTGAGGCGCCCTTCGCGGTGAAGCAAGAGAGCAGTATATGCTGCGGGAGAGGCCTTTAGCCCTCGGCGACCTTGTTTTTTTTATTTGAGACCATTTCGGGGCCTGTTTTGGAGGCGGAAGTTTTCTGCACGCACTCAAGAAAAGGCTCAGTTTTATGCTGTGCAGCCACTATTCTACAGGTCGATGAAAAGTTACTGTATAAATTGCATCGTATGCTTGTGCACAAAGACATTGGGAGTTTCAGAATCATCCTTGGTTCCTGTTTATGCAAAATCGTCACTAGGAAGTGACTGTGTGGTCAAATACCACTTTCGCCAGTTTTGCAGATTTGCCCTTATGAGGGTGAAGCTGTGTTTTTTGCAGTGACGGAATTTTTTGCAGTATTCTATAATGGCGTCTGATTCTCTTTCACAAATTGTCACTGAAAAGCTTGACAAGAACAACTTCCAAGCATGGAAGTTTAGAATGACGAATTTCCTTATGGGAAAAGGATATTGAGAATTTGTTGCAGGAAATGAAGAAGAACCAGTTCTTCCTGATGTTCCCAATCAACAGCAAATGCAGGCATTTAAAGCATGGCATGAGAGAGCCAGGAAAGTTATGTACTTGCTGTCTATCAGTATTTCAAACTCTATGATTGTGCATATTCAGGATGCAAGTACGCCAAAGGAGGCATGGGATACTTTGTCAAAAATGTATAGCACAAATACTCAAGCCAAGAAAATGCAGCTCAAGCAAGAGTTGCATAATGTGCAAAGAGAAAATATGAGCATCAATGACTACCACATGAAGGTGAAGAAGATTGCAGATGCACTTGCTTCCATTGGGTCGCCAGTGGAAGATGATGATTTAGTTTCTGTGATCTTGAATGGTCTAGGAAAGAATTATGCACAGTTTCGAACTTCCATTTTAGTTCGTGAAAGATTTTCTGATTTTGAGGAGTTGATTGCTCTTCTAATTTCTGAGGAGCAGAGAAATGGTGGTGCATCTTCTTCAGGAGGAACTTCAAAAGAAACTGTCTTCTACTCAAATGCTGGAAGAGGTAGAGGCAGAGGTAGAGGGGGCCGATTTGGAGGCCGTGGTAGAAATCAGAATATGCAGCAAACTCAAGAAAACCAGTCCTATGGAGGAGGATGTGGTAACTCTAGAGGCAGGGGGAGCCAAAGAGGTCGTGGTGGATGGCAAAGAGGCCAAAATGCAAACAGCAATGTTGAATGCTACTACTGTGGCAAAATGGGTCATATGGCTAAGGACTGCTATAAAAAGCAGAATGACATCATGAATGGTAAATTGCAACAAGGGAATTATGCATCTTCTAGTAGACAGGGTGATGATAGAAATGAGCATTTGTTTATGGTGCAGCACATGAACAATTCTGTGACAAGTGCAGAAGAAAGCAACGATGTCTGGTATGTTGACTCAAGTGCATCAAACCACATGGCAGGTCATGCAGAATGGATGGAGGATGCAAGGAAAATGGAAAAACCAGGATTTGTGGAGACTGGTGATGATACTGCACATCCTATTGTGCAGATTGAAAAAATTCCTTTGTCTATGCAGGATGGGAAAAAGAAATACATGTCTGATGTATTTCATATCCCGAATATCACCAAGAATCTAGTTTCTGTTGGTCAAATGGTTGAACAGGGCTTGCAGGTTAGATTTAATCCTCATGGATGCTTTGTTGAGGATATGAAAAATAAAGGTCGCTTGATAGCAAAAGGAAAGAAGAAGGGCAGAATGTTTACGTTGGATGCAGACATGTCTGAATTGAGTGCAGCAATGTTTGCACATGGGACCAGTGTAGTTGCAGATATTGATATCTGGCATAAACGCATTGGTCATGTTAATGTACAGTGACTTAAATCAATGCAGGCCCAAAATATTGTTGCAGGATTGCCCAAATTTAAGGTTGCAGAAATGCATAAGATATGTGAAGCCTGTCAATTTGGAAAACAAGCAAGGAAACCATTTCCTAGACATGTTCAAGAGAGTAAGAAGCCATTGGAATTAATCCACTCTGATGTGTGCACTACTAAAGCTACATCTCTTGGAGGCTGTCATTATTTTGTCACTTTTATTGATGACTATAGCAGAAAAGTTTGGGTGTATTTTATGAAAAAGAAAAGTGAAGTTTTTGGGCATTTCAAAACTCTTAAAGCTATGGTTAAAAAAGAAACAAGTTTGCAAATAAAATGCCTAGGGTTAGATGGAGGGGGAGAGTACCTCTCAAATGGGTTTGCAAGGTTCCTGCAGGAGCATGGCATAAAGCAGCAATATTCATGCAGTCATACCCCACAACAAAATGGAATTGCAGAAAGGAAAAATAGGCATATTGGAGAGGTATCTCGTGCCATGCTCAATGAAAAAGACTTGCAAGATTTTTACTGGGCTGAAGCAGTTGCTACAGCAGTCTACATAATGAACAGGACTCCCACTGCAGCAATACATGGGATGACTCCAGAGGAGAGGTATATTGGTAGGAAACCAGATATTTCTCATTTGAAAATTTTTGGTTGCATTGCTTATGTACATGTGCCAGATGAGTTGAGATCCAAGTTGGATCCAAAAGCTGAGAAGTGCATCTTTATTAGTTACTCTCTGCAGCAAAAAGGGTATAGATGCTATAACCCTTCTACTCGTAAGTTTACAGTGAGCAGAGATGTTGTTTTTTATGAGATGAGTAGCTGGTATAAACCAATAAATGTGATTGATAATGTAGATGCACAAAATGGTAATGTTGCACAGAATTCTCAGCAGCAGTCACAAGATATTAGTGGACCTGGAGCGTCCTCTAGCAGTGGTTCACATTCTTCTCCATGGACAGGCAGATTGAGATCAAGAGAATCTTCTCAAAGCAATGCAGATAGTGGTATGCAGGTATCACGAAAAGGAAAAGAGAAGGTTGATCAGCCCATGTTTGATGTGAATGCAGGTCACTCTTATGTGGATGGTGAATCCAGTGGCTCAGAACAGAGCATTGATGATGAGTTGGGTATTCCTTCTATTGTTACACCTGGAGTAAGAAAGACCAGGGATGTTTTGAGAGCACCTGGGAGTGAACCTACTTTGCGCAGGTCAACCAGAGTTAGGTATCCTGTGGATAGGCTGAAATATGATGGATTTACAGCCATTTACTATGCATATATGGTCAAGGTGATACAGGAACCAGAACCCACTTCTTTTGAGCAAGCCATGGGAAAAGAAAAATGGGAGAAAGCCATGGATGAAGAAATGGATGCCTTGGAAGCAAATGCTACATGGAAATTGGTACCTTTGCCTAAAGATAAGAATGCAATTGGATGTAAGTGGGTTTATAAGGTGAAGCACAATGCAGATGGTTCTGTGAACAGATACAAGGCAAGATTAGTAGTCAAGGGGTATGCACAAACATATGGCATTGACTATGAAGAAACATTCAGTCCGGTTGCAAGGATGGCAACCGTAAGAGCAGTCATTGCTATGGCTGCATCAAAGGAATGGTCTTTACATTAGATGGATGTAAAGAATGCCTTCTTGCATGGTGATTTGCAAGAAGAGGTCTATATGGAGCAGCCACCAGGTTATGTGCATGCTGTTCATCCTGAGTTTGTTTGTAGGTTGAAGAAAGCCTTGTATGGCTTGAAGCAAGCACCTAGAGCATGGTCTAACAAGATAGGACAGTATCTTGTCACTATTGGCTTTCAGATTTCCAAGGCAGATTTCTCACTTTATGTGAGAAAAACAAAGAAATGTATTATGCTACTTGTCATTTATGTTGATGATTTGATTATGACAGGTGACAGTGATGAAGATATCCTTCATGTGAAAATGCTATTGAAGCAGAAGTTTGAGATGAAGGATTTGGGAGAGCTGCGTTATTTCTTGGGCATTGAGGTGATTAGATCACCAAGTGGGATACAGCTCTTGCAGAGGCAGTATGGATTGGACATGCTGTCCAAATATGGGATGATAGGCTGTAAGCCTATTTCAGTTCCTTTGGAGCAGAATGTGAAGCTGAGCACAGATGCAGGTGAGCTTCTAGAAGACCCTACTATGTACAGACGCATAGTAGGAAGCTTGATTTATATGACTATTACCAGGCTAGATTTGAGCTATGCTGTTGGGTTGGTAAGTCAGTTTATGCAGGCTCCAAGGAAACCGCATTTGGATGTGGCTAGACGCATACTCAGGTATGTGAAGTCCACATTGCAGTATGGACTATTTTATGAGACTTGGGTTCAGATACAGTTGCATGGATACACTGATGCTGATTGGGCTGGTAGTATTTCTGATAGACGATCTACCAGTGGATATGCATTCTCTTTTGGGAGTGCTGCAGTCACTTGGAGCAGCAAGAAACAGCCTACAGTTGCCTTGTCGAGCACAGAGGCTGAGTACAAGGGTGCAGCAATGGCTGCATGTGAGGTAGCTTGGTTGCATAAGCTACTTTATGATATGCATCAGCCTACAGATGGGCCAGTTGTCATTTATTGTGACAACATGAGCAGTATACACTTGGCAAATAACCCAGTCTATCATGCTAGAACAAAGCACATTGAGATGCATTATCACTATGTGCGGGAGAGGGTTTTACTAGGTCTTATTGATCTAGTTTATGTCAGCACAGAGGATCAGGTAGCTGACATATTTACGAAGCCATTGGGCGCAGAGAAGCTGCGCAAGTTCAGAGACCTGCTTGGTGTGTAGGAATTGGGATTGAGCTCGAGGGGGAGTGTTGAGATATCGAGCTCCACTCGTGATATGCCAGGGTGACCGTTGTGCATTTATGTCACCGACGTGTTTGTTACAGATGCGGTTGGTACACCGCCCATGAATAATAGCTACATGACAGCTATCCTTATCTACTCTAGTTCGTGGCTCAGTTAGTATGCCACCTTAGTTAGTTGAGTTTGGTTTGAGACCCATATATAGGGTTCTTCTATTTCTTTGTATGAGAGTTCTTTTGGCTCACACAACTAAGAAGAGGAAAACTGTTTTCAGCCTCCACCCGTGTGTGTATTCCCCCATTGTGCAAGCAAGAAAGCTACAAGTGAGACTCCTTCCTTCTCTCCCACAATCTTGACATATAGACCTCTTCTTGCAAATCACCATGCAAGAAGGCATTCTTTACATCCATCTAATGTAAAGACCATTCCTTTGATGCAGCCATAGCAATGATTGCTCTTACGGTTGCCATCCTTGCAACCGGACTGAATGTTTCTTCATAATCAATACCATATGTTTGTGAATACCCCTTGACTACTAATCTTGCCTTGTATGTGTTCACAGAACCATCTGCATTGTGCTTCACCTTATAAACCCACTTACAGCCAATTGCATTCTTATCTTTAGGCAAAGGTACCAATTCCCATGTAGCATTTGCTTCCAAGGCATCCATTTCTTCATCCATGGCTTTCTCCCATTTTTCTTTTCCCATGGCTTGCTCAAAAGAAGTGGGTTCTGGTTCTTGTATCACTTTGACCATATATGCATAGTGAATGGCTGTAAATCCATCATATTTCAGCCTATCCACAGGATACCTAGCTCTGGTAGACCTGCGCAAAGTAGGTTCACTCCCAGGTGCTCTCAAAACATCCCTGGTCTTCCTTACTCCAGGTGTAACAATAGAAGGAATACCCAACTCATCATCAATGCTCTGTTCTGAGCCACTGGATTCACCATCCACATAAGAGTGACCTGCATTCACATCAAACATGGGCTGATCTACCTTCTCTTTTCCTTTTTGTGATACCTGCATACCACTATCTACATTGCTTTGAGAAGATTCTCCTGATCTCAATCTGCCTGTCCATGGTGAAGAATGTGAACCACTGCTAGAGAACGCTCCAGGTCCACTAATATTTTGTGACTGCTGCTGTGAATTCTGTGCAGCATTACCACTTTGTGCATCTACATCATCAATCACATTTATTGGTTTATACCAGCTACTCATCTCATCAAAAACAACATCTCTGCTCACTGTAAACTTACGAGTAGAAGGGTTTTAGCATCTATACCCTTTCTGCTATAGAGAGTAACCAATAAAGATGCACTTCTCAGCTTTTGGATCCAACTTGGATCTCAACTCATTTGGCACATGAACATAGGCAATGCAACCAAAAATTTTCAAATGTGAAATATATGGTTTCCTACCAGTATACCTCTCCTCTGGAGTCATCCCATATATTGCTGCAGTGGGAGTCATGTTCATTATGTAGACTGCTGTAGCAACTGCTTCAGCCCTGGCAGGTCTTTTTCATTGAGCATGGCACGAGATACCTCTCCAATATGCCTGTTTTTCCTTTCTGCAATTCCATTTTGCTGTGGGGTATGACTACATGAATATTGCTGCTTTATGCCATGCTCTTGCAGGAACCTTGCAAACTCATTTGAGAGGTACTCTCCCCCTCCATTTGACCTTAGGCATTTTATTTGCAGGCCTGTTTCTTTTTCAACCATAGCTTTAAGAATTTTGAAATGCCCAAAAACTTCACTTTTCTTTTTCATAAAATACACCCAAACTTTTTTGCTATAGTCATCCATAAAAGTGACAAAATAATGACAGTCTCCAAGAGATGCAGCTTTAGTAGTCCACACATCAGAGTGGATTAATTCCAATGGCTTCTTACTCTCTTGAACATGTCTAGGAAATGGTTTCCTTGCCTGTTTTCCAAACTGACAGGCTTCACATACCTTATGCATTTCTGCAACCTTGAATTTTGGCAATCCTGCAACAATATTTTGGGCATGCATTGATTTAAGTCACTGTACATTAACATGACCAATGTGTTTATGCCAGATATCAATATCTGCAACTACACTGGTCCCATGTGCAAACATTGATGCACTCAATTCAGACATGTCTGCATCCAACGTAAACATTCTGCCCTTCTTCTTTCCTTTTGCTATCAAGCGACCTTTATTTTTCATATCCTCAACAAAGCATCCATGAGGATTAAATCTGACCTGCAAGCCCTGTTCAACCATTTGACCAACAGAAACCAGATTCTTGGTGATATTTGAGACATGAAACACATCGGACAAGTATTTCTTTTTCCCATCCTGCATAGACAAATGAATTTTTCCAATCTGCACAATAGGATGTGCAGTATCATCACCAGTCTCCACAAATCCTGGTTTTTCCATTTTTCTTACATCCTCCATCCATTCTGCATGACCTGTCATGTGGTTTGATGCACCTGAGTCAACATATCACACATCGTTGCTTTCTTCTGCACTTGCTCCTCAGAAATTAGAAGAGCAATCAACTCCTCAAAATCAGGAAATCTTTCACGGACGAAAATGGATGTTCGAAACTGTGCATAATACTTTCCTAGACCATTCAAGGTCACAGAAACTAAATCATCATCTTCCACTGGCGACCCAATGGAAGCAAGTGCATTTGCAATCTTCTTCACCTTCATGTGGTAGTCATTGATGCTCATATTTTCTCTTTGCACATTATGCAACTCTTGCTTGAGCTGCATTTTCATGGCTTGTATTGTGCTATACATTTTTGGCAAAGTATCCCAAGCCTCCTTTGGCGTACTTGCATCTTGAATATGCACAATCATAGAGTCTGAAATGCTGATAGACAGCCAGTACATAACTTTCCTAGCTCTCTCATGCCATGCTTTAAATGCATGCATTTGCTGTTGATTGGGAACATCAGGAAGAACTGGTTCTTCTTCATTTCCTGCAACAAATTCTCAATATCCTTTTTCCATAAGGAAATTCGTCATTCTAAACTTCCATGCTTGAAAGTTGTTCTTGTCAAGCTTTTCAGTTACAATCTGTGAAAGAGAATCAGACGCCATTACAGAATACTGCAAAAAATTCTGTCACTGCAGAGAACACAGCTTCAGCCTCACAAGGGCAAATCTGCAAAACTGACGAAAGTGATATTTAACCACACAGTCACTTCCTAGTGACGATTTTGCATCAACAGGCAACAAGGATGATTCTGTAACTCCCAATGTCTATGCGCACAGGCATACGATGCAATTTCTACAGTAACTTTTCACCAACCTGTAGAACAGTGGCTGCACAGCATAAAACTGGGCCTTTTCCTGAGTGCGTACAGAAAACTTCCGCCTCCAAAACAGGCCCCGAAATGGCCTTAAATCAAAAAAGCAGGGTTGCCAAGGGCTATAGCCCTCTCCCGCAGCATATACTGCCCTCTTGCTTCACCGCGAAAGGCGTCTCAACCTGAGACAATGCACTCTTGCAATTTCTGGCTATGCTATCTGCAGAGATCTACTCCCAAAACAGAAAATGAAAGCAACACTGCTCCTCTTACCAGAACACCGTGAGCTTGGCTTGCTTTCTTGAGCTCCTTACCACGAACAAGGCTCTGATACCATGTCAAGATTGTGGGAGAGAAGGAAGAAGTCTCACTTGTAGCTTTCTTGCTTGCACAATGGGGGAATACACACAAGGGTGCAAGCTAAAAACAGTTTTCCTCTTCTTAGTTGTGTAAGCCAAAAGAACTCTCATACAAAGAAATAGAAGAACCCTATATATGGGTCTCAAAACCAAACTCAACTAACTAAGGTGGCATACTAACTGAGCCACGAACTAGAGTAGATAAGGATAGCTGTCATGTAGCTATTATTCATGGGCGGTGTACCAACCGCATCTGTAACTGACACGTCGGTGACATAAATGTACAACGGTCACCCTGGCATATCACGAGTGGAGCTCGATATCTCAACATTTAATCCCCGCAAGGTTCGGGGTTGTGAAGCGACGATTGGATCTGAAAGTCGAAAAGAGTGGAACGGGGCTCATCTTTGTACATTTCAACGTCACGGAACCACCCATCCAAATGGATCTCGATTCCGATGTCGTTTGCCCCCTCAAAACTGAATAACCCACTTGCCGGAAGTATGAAAGCAAAAGTCATGAACTAGATACTTTGGATTTAAAAGCTTAAGCTTGGCAAAAAAACTCAAGAAACGAAACATCATGTGGGGGGGGGGGGGGGGGGGGGGGGAGGGAGGGGGAGGCGTCAGTTTTTCTGCGCCCCATTTTTCCCTAATTTTTTAGCATTTTTGATCGGACAAATGGAGAGGAACCCTCCTAGCTATGGAATGAAGATTCTCTACGTCTCCGATCGCTCCAGACCACACGAGGAATGATGCACTATGTAGAAAGATCCAGATCTAGTCTTTCTCTCTCCTCTTTCTCTCTCATGCATAGAGGCACTTCATGTGACAAGAATCAAGAAGAGAATCAGGAGATGGATGCTTGTCCGAGAGGTACAGAAGTGTTCCAAGAGGTTGAGGAGGCTAAAAGCTAAAGATCTATGCTGAAATCCATGGCTGGTTGGTCTATACACAATCCCAATTAAATATTCAAAAAACCCCAAACACGCAAAAAGGCGGTATGCTCTATTTTATGAAAGAATTTCGCTTGTTTTTTATCGTTCATGGTCTAAATGGTGTGCACATGAGCTGGAATTTTATTTGAATGTTCCTTGCATTATGTTTGAGGGCTGCAATCACTATTATGTAGAACGCGTATTGATTTACAATAATTATAAATTTCCAAAACCTGAAAAAATACAAATTTTGATGAAAATTGATAGTTTCTTTGATTTTGAGTGGGAGAAATGAGTGGACATGGGGTAAAGTAAGGGAAAATGCTAAGTGTCAGTTCTAATGATCAGTCATTTTTAAAAAAACCAAAAAATACATATTTTTATTAAAAATAAATAGAAAAAATAGAGAAAAATGAAAAAAAGTGGGTTTCTTGCGTTTGAAAAAAATGAAAAAATGATATCTATGTATGTCAATGTCTATCGAGGCTGAAGCATGAGGTTAAGCCTTAGTTTGACCCTTGTCCTTTGTGTTAAAGTGCATATTTATTACTTTTACGTACAAAAAATAACATAAAAGAGCCTCTACACCTATGCATTGCAGCAAAAATTTAAACAGTGAGGGGGAGAATGATGTTATACAATAGTTTAAGCGCTGAAATAATACAAAGTCTGATTGTTTTCTTTATGCATAACATTTAGGATGTGGTTTATTTGGAAATAATGGATCTAGTAGCACGAGGTTCGCCTTGGTTCTAGGTTTCTACAACGAAGCATTGCATATTAGCCGAAATTCATTAAAAGGGTTGTTTTTGCATGACACGTAGGCTAATTTCAAACCATAATTGTTTGAACACAATAAGGCATCCACCATTGCATAATCATACACATGGTATCTATTCATGGCATGCATAGCAATTGGTTGAAGTATAAATGACCCACGTTGGAGAGAGTAAGGCACCCAAGCTACTGTAGGTCTAGACGGTGGGTCTAAGGGGATAAATAAGTGAGGACTGTTACATTCTTGGAACGATATAATATTGGTACCAAGAGCGGAGTCTATTTCGTATGTGTTATACGTGTTAGCGACGCATCGAGGGGCCAATCCCCAAGGTGTAGGAGGGTCGCAGTGGAGCTACGGCAATTAATCGAGGGGTGCCTCCTATACTGTTCTACATGGTGAATTACACCAAAATGTGCAGGGTCTCCCTTTGAGGAGTCTAATAAGGTTAAGAGTTTGACTATAAACACGATACAAATGCAAAATATACGTACGATGGCAAGGCAATGTGTCGTGTAGACGCTCCTGACCACGAGGCCATGGAGTTGTCTTGTGCATGTTAGAGGTCCGGCTAGTGCTATAGCCAGTGCCGGCCCATTTTAGGTCCCATCAATGGTGCATCTGTCGGGAGCCACCAACAAGTGATGGTTCTCGAATCTAGGATTTTTAGGGACCAAATATTTGGTTTATGTCCTCTGACAGGGACCGTCAAATCGAAATACAAAAAATGGAACGTGCTGAGAGGGCTAGACGGCGGTTGGAGATTGTAAGACGCTATTCTCCTCAAAGAAGCAGTCCACTACAAATAACTGGCAGTATTTCTTGTAACCTAAGTGTTACGAGTATCTCTTCGAGTGCAAGTGGAAGTCTTAGTACTTCCCTACTTCCAGTTAATCAACCCACAACAAGTGGGGGTGTAGTTACACCTACACAAACTCCCGTTGTCAATCCAGTTGTAACCATGGCACAACCCATCGCAATTCCAGCAAGGACACCGGATTTACCAGCATTAGGAGCATCGTTGTCCATTTTCCATGGGTTAGCAAAAGAAGATGGAGAACTCCATATTAAGGAGTTTCAAACACTCATGTTCAACTATCAGATCCGACGAAGAACACCTAATGATGTTCTTCAACATGACGTTAAAAGGAAGAGTGGCAATATGGTATCACGGTCTAGAAGCCGGAACCATAACTAGCAGTGGTAAATTCTTTACAGCTTTTCGTAGAGAGTTTGATCCTGAGAAGGGTGGACAGTATTGGTTGCATGTCTTGAATGTAACACGCCAAGAGCCAAATGAGAATGTCCAGGCCTATACCAAGATACTAAAGCAAGTTTTTCGCAAACTTAATGCTTATATTCCCATTCCAGCGGCTGCATAGTTGCACTATTTTCTACATGGATTGGATTTTAATATCCAAGTGTAGCTTAATAGTGTCGCTTTGGCCAACCTTGACACTGCTATTACCCAAGCAGAAGGAATAGAGTTGCATTTGCAAGTGGCTTATGCAGCAAGGATAAATTGGAATGGTAATAATTTGGCCTTGACCAATGGGAGTCAAGGGGATCCCACGTCAAACGTGAATGGGAGAGGGAGTATCATGCCGAATTTGCCTATGTTACCCACTCCTTAGTGCGCAGATCGGATGCCATATGCTCACGTAGTGAATGCCGCAAGGTCCCCAAGAACAAAAGAATTCTACTTTTTGCACAAAACTCAAGGTAAAAAGCATGCACGACATGAACAAGAGACCAATTGGGTGCAATCTCCCCCCATGCCTTGTGTGAGTGCTCCACAAAGCATGTATTTTATGTATTAATCATCTTCAAGCTCAAATAATAGCCCAAATTACAAAATAGCACGCCTTTGGCTTTTGAGTTTGCTTTAGCACAAAATAGAAATAAAGCTAATGGGCAGGCGCCCAAAGAGTCAGGCGTACCCAATACAATGTCCAAATACAAATATCATAATCGTGCGCCCATGCGCATACAAAATAATAAATAAATATCCAACGCCTCAATAAATAGGCGTGACAAAATATAGGCGCCATGCCTAAGGTATGCGCCCATCAAAATATAAGTGATAACTCGAATACACTCTATCCTCCAATGCTTTCCTCCGCCACTGCTGCTATCTCTACACATCAACTGAAGCATTCACAATCGTTAGTAAAATAATACAATTAAACTGACAAAAGTGAATACCTAGCAGTCTTCAGCTACATAAATAAATCAACTGGTTAGAAATCAATCCTAACCTTAATTTATTACGAGTGCGCACTCTAAACTCATAAACATTTATTAATTTAATATGTATTTTGTGGAATCACCCGCTATGGAATCATCCATGTATACACTAAATTAATGAAACGCCCGAAAAGGATAGGCGTCCCCATTAACTTCTCGCACAAAGAATCCACTTTGTGTATGAGTCCCGGTCAACAAAGTTTACAAAATCCACCGTAAAACCTCACGGAATCCACCATGGCACTGAATCCACCGTGAGATATGCCTCTTAGCATCATACCCCCGGGGTGGGATAGCAATTGACCTCAATTGCTATTAGCTCAATGTGGAGCTAACAGAGTGGGGAAAGCATTTAAGTCTCTAGCGTGCATCCATTGGGCTTCCTCTACAGGATGGTTCTTAAACTTGACTAAATATCTAGAATATCTTTGGCCAGTTCTAGTGGTCATAAAGTCAGTATCTATGATAGCTTCAGGTTCAAGTATTTCAGTCTCTTCATCTAACAAAGGTGGGTTTTCGTAAATAGGATGTATAGGTAATTGACCTCTAAAGGGTCGTAATAAACTAATGTGAAATGTGTTGTGAATTTTCCAGTGAGGTAGTAATTCTAACTTGAATGCATTGTCATTGATTTTATGAATGATCTTAAATGGTCTATAGAATCTAGGTGCTAATTTCACAACTGGATGTTTATCTACACTTTGTAATCTACGTTTTTCTATTCTCAACCAAACATAGTCATCAACTTTGAAATTCATTGCTTGTCTTTTCTTATTGGCTTGTTTGGTATATGATTGCTGGGCTTTAGCAATCATGTCTTTAACCTCATCAAAAATAGTAGCGTGCATATTAGCAATATCATCAACACTCTGAATTCTATTTGATAAAGATGTAACATGTGTAGATAATCTATAACCATAAATCACTTCAAACGGTGCTTTCTTTGTAGATGTGTGTGGTGTATTGTTATATGCAAAGTGTTGTAAATGCAAATATGTGTCCCACGTATGTGGTTTAGAAATAGTGTAAGCATGTAAAAGATCTAAAATAGTACTGTTAGTTGCTTCTGTTTGTCCATTAGTTTCAGGATGAAATGCAGATGAGAAATCAATTTTTGTTCCTAGGTTAGCAAACAAAGTAATCCAAAAGTTGTTACAAAATCTAGAATCACAATCAGAAATAATAACTTTTGGTAATCCATGATTAGTGAAAACAATTTTCAAAAACAATTGTGCTGCCTGAGATGTTGTTAAAGTTTTCTTACATGGAATGAAATATGCTTGTTTACTAAACATGTCTACTACAATCCAAATCATGTCATGGTTAGCTTTAGTATTAGGTAAACCAGTAATAAAATCCTTAGAAATTTGTTCCCATGGTCTTGATGGAATAGATAAAGGCATAAGTAATCCATACTGTTTACCATGATGTCTCTTAACTCTTTGACAAATCAAACATTCAGAAACAAAGTTAGATACATCAGTGTCCATATGTGGCCAATCAAAATCTTCAGTTAATGTACACAAAGTAGATATGATACCTCTATGACCTTGATACAGAGGACAATGAATCTCATTCAAAACAAAAGATCTAAATGGAACTGTAACACATAATCTCTTTTCATAAAACATGAATCCATCATTATAAGACAGTGAATCAATAGAAATCCAGTTATTTCCAACTAATTTATTCCAATCAGCATGAAAAGTAATGTCCTGATGATAAGTATCTTTCATAGAAGTTAAAGAATCAAATGATATAACAGAGATATTATGAATGTGGTGGGTCTTCTACTTAATGCATCGGCCACTACATTTTCTTTACCTAGTTGATATTGAATAATGGGATGAAAACTCTAAATAAAAGCTGCCCATTTGATATGTCGGTCAGATATTTGAGGTTGGCTAAGTAAATGTCTAACACTTTGTTGATCAGTCTTAATCATAAACTCAGAACCCATTAAGTAATGTTTCCATTTTCTTAAAGCTTGTACCACAGCTAATAATTCTTTACCATATGTGGAATATTTAAGTTCGGAAGGTTTCAGTTTACAACTAGAATAGGCTATGGGATGATTATCTTGCATAAGTACGGCTCCTATTCCAGATCCGCTAGCATCAGTAGCTACTAAAAAGAATGGTCTATTAAAATCAGGCAGTTGTAATACAGGAGCATGGGTTAATGCATGTTTCAATAAGTCAAAGGATTTCTGTTGATTATCGGACCAATGATAAAAAATACCTTTCTTTAAAAGTTTAGTCAAAGGCAAAGCAAGTAATAAAAAATTTCGCACAAATTTCCTGTAAAAACTAGCAAGACCTAGAAAAGATCGTAACTCATGCACATTTTTAGGTATAGGCCAGTTCAATATTGCTTCTATCTTCTTAGGGTTAACTTTAATACCATCTAATGACATAATATGACCTAAATATTCAATTTCTATTTTAAAGAACTCACTCTTTTCCGGATTAGCATACAATTGATTATCTTTCAACAACTTGAAAACCAAGGATAGATGTTCATAATGTTCTTTCTCATTTTTACTAAACACTAAGATATCATTAAAAAAATACAATAACACAATGCTGATATTTCAAAAATATACGATTCATCATTCGACTAAATGTAGCAGGTGCATTAGTCAATCCAAAAGGCATCACTAAAAATTCATAATGACCAAATTGTGTTCTAAATGCAGTCTTGAATATGTCAAACTTATCTAATCTCACCTGATGATAACCAGATTTAAGATCTATTTTACTAAATATGGAAGAACCTTGCAGTTTATCCATAAGATCATCGACTCTAGGAATTGGATATCTATTCTTTACAGTAATCTTATTTAAAGCATGATAGTCAATGCACATACGATAAGTATTATTCTTCTTCTTTACCAACAAAATAGGTGCACTAAATGGAGAACTACTAGGTCTAATCAGTCCTGTATTTAGTAATTCCTCAATTTGATTTTGAATTTCTTTCTGCTCTATCTGGTTATGCCTATATAGTGCTTTACAAGGTGGTTGTGTACCAGGAATTAAATCTATTTTGTGGTCTTCAGGATGTGAAGGAGGTAAACCAGGTGGTAGATCTTCTGCAAAACAGTCTTTAAATTGTGTAAGGAATTCTTTATGCCTAAGGTGCATATGTTTTTCTTTAGCTTGCTGTTCATTCACCTAAATTAGATAAGATTTACTACTTTTGTGTAATGCACGTTTAGCTTGAGTATGAGAAAGCAGTGGAAAAGCATTAGATGCATGCATACCATACAATGTAATATGTTTTCCTTGAAAATGAATATTAATTGAATGCATGGAATAATCTATATCAGGATTATGTTGATGACGCCAAGGCATACCTAGAATAACATCACTGGACTGTAATGGTACAACTAGAAAATTCCTTCTTTCAGTGTATTCACCAATTTGAATTTCTAAATCATGCACCTCTTGTGTTCCATTATACCTTGTGCCTAAGAATGCTGCTTTAATGCGATAATGCGTGGGAACAATTTGTAATTTCAATTCTTTCACTAACTTTGCAGAAATAAAATCATGAGTACTACCATCATCATGCAAAATAATCTTTTCTTTTCCATGCACTAAACATTTCATTGTCAATAAAGAATGTGGAGTTTGCATACCTGGTAAAGTATCTGAAGGAGTAGCAATGTCATCTTCATCTTCCGTGAAATCAGGCATTTCTTCATGTTCTTCATCTTCCATTGCTCCAAGATAGTTGATATGGATAGGTGGCCTCTTCAATTGGCAATTGGCTGCTAGATGTCTAGGTTGGTGGCATTTGTAACACACTATAGGTTTAGCTTTAGATACATTGTTTGCAATGGTAGGAAGTCTAGGAATATTAGGATTTGGCTATGAAGTTGGCTTAGGGTTTTGATTGGTATTGGATGGTAAAGCAGGTGGTTTTGCCCAAGACTTACGGAAAGATGATGAAGGAAATTGACCTTGATTAAATCTTCTAAAATTTGAATTGAATTGCTTAGATCCATAGTTACCATTTGCTTGGAATTGTTGTGGACGCTTGTCTCTTCCTCGAAGCTTGTCTTCAGTGTCATGAGCTAAAGAAATTGCATCTTCAAGAGTTGCAGGCTTGAACATATTGACTTCAACGTAGTAATGCCCAAGTAATCCAGACATATACTTGTACTTGTGAGTCGCTTCAGGTACGTCTTCAAGCATGTGTAACTAGAGTAATGCATTCCAAAAGCATTCGGTGTACTGAGGAATAGGCTCATGATCTCTTTGCTGAAGAAGGTCCAATTGCTTTATGGCTTTTTCATGGAATTGTGGAGGAAGGAAATTCTGCATAAACTTATTCTTGAAACTCTCCCAGGTAGTGGGACAATCTATACTCTTACAAACCACGGTCCACCAAAGAGATGCTCTATCCACTAAATGATTAGTGACACACTTGATTTTATCTTTTTCTGCGTATGTTTCCTCATGAAAGTAATCATCAAACTAACTGATGAATGCAAGAACAGTTTTTCCATCTCGAGTGCCATTGAAAGTACGGAATTTGAAATTTCTTTTACTTATCTTTGTTTCTTTGCGGATGGATTGAGCTTCGAGAGCCGCATCGATGGTACGTCGGATAAGATCTTCAGATTGTGGTTCCTCTTTGTCGGTAGTCGATCTTTGTAAATTGGCCAATTGAACTTGTAATGCTTGCCGGGCTCTTCATTCTAAGTCCAATTGCATCATAATTAAATCCAGCTTTTGCTCCATCGTAGGTTCAAGAAGATCATCTTCAGCCATTAGATCATCCATATTTTGTTCCGTCATCCTGCAAAACTTCAAAAGACCTCACACTCTCAAAATCCAATTAGTGGGATGAGCGTAGCTCAAGATCGGGTGTACAAGGCTTATATATTTTTGTATGTGGCTTTCACAATCTTCGTCTTTGGCTATTGTAGGATCTGTAATCTTTGAAAAATCTGCGTTTTGACCTTCTGCATGTGTTGAAACTAGTTCAAAAAGTCTGCGTATACAAACAGTACCTTCCAGAGAACAACTTTGCAGTTTGGTACTGCTGCGCAGGAACAGTCGTTATAGGAGTTTTGAACACAAGTCATTTTTTACTTCAGTTTACTTGACTGACTTCGGAAGTTACAGAACTTATGAAACTTGCTGTACTTGTAGAGTTTGTAAAGCTTTATGTGATTTAGGACTTATGGTAGTAAGCTTGAAACTTAATCAGCAACGATGTCGAATTTTAGGGGGGAGGGGGGGGGCATTTTTTGACGTCGCGAAAATCACGCTGATCTCCTCCTCAGATATGCTGATTTCCAGAAATTGTAGAGCTAAGCTTTTTAAAAGCTTAGCCTTGAAGCTTTTAAGCTTAATAGAAAATATAAAACTTATCTTTCTTGACTGATAAAAACGACTTGGAGAAGAGGATGTAGGAGTGGTCCTCCGCCATTGTAGGCTAGTCCTTCGTGATCAGAGGCAGGAAACAGAGGTTCTTGACCACCAAGAATCCACCCGTATCGACCGTTGGCGATGAGATTGACTATAGAGCTCGATTGTTCTAGGAGCTCTGCCTTCGCACAAGATGGGTAGCGATTGGAAGCTCTCGATCTCAGCTTCGCTCTGATACCACTGGTGCGCAGATCGGATGCCATATGCTCGCGTATGAATGCTGGAAGGTCCCCAAGAACAAAAGAACTCTACTTTTTGCACAAAACTCAAGGTAAAAAGCATCCACGATATGAACAAGAGACCAATTGGGTGCAATCTCCCCCCATGCCTTGTGTGAGCGCTCCACAAAGCATGTATTTTATGTATTAATCATCTTCAAGCTCAAATAATAGCCCAAATTACAAAATAGCATGCTTTTGGCTTTTGAGTTTGCTTTAGCACAAAATAGAAATAAAGCTAATGGGCGGGCGCCCAAAGAGTCAGGCGTACCCAATACAATGTCCAAATACAAATATCATAATTGTGCGCCCATGCGCATACAAAATAATAAATAAATATCCAACGCCTCAATAAATAGGGGCGACAAAATATAGGTGTCATGCCTAAGGTATGCGCCCATCAAAATATAAGTGATAACTCGAATACACGCTATCCTCCAATGCTTTCCTCCGCCACTGCTGCTATCTCTACACATCAACTGAAGCATTCACAATCGTTAGTAAAATAATACAATTAAACCGACAAAAGTGAATACCTAGCAGTCTTCAACTACATAAATAAATCAACTGGTTAGAAATCAATCCTAACCTTAATTTATTACGAGTGCGCACTCTAAACCCATAAACGTTTATTAATTTAATATGTATTTTGCGAAATCACCCGCTATGGAATCACCCATGTACACACTAAATTAATGAAATGCCCGAAAAGGATAGGCGTCCCCATTAACTTCTCGCACAAAGAATCCACTTTGTGTATGAGCCCCGGTCAACAAAGTTTACGGAATCCACCGTAAAACCTCACGGAATCCACCGTGGCACGGAATCCACCGTGAGATATGCCTCTTGGCATCACTCCTCCTAGCGTGACTATGCCTATGGCTAGTCAGACGGGCCCACTAAGTGGTGGAAGCCAAACAATGAATCCTAATGTTGTCCCAGTAGGTTAATGGCCAATTCCTAATCAAGTGGTTAGGCCGATGGGATGACAAATAGATGATCACGGCTACAAGTCGAGGGCCTCTAATGTCCTTGGCAAAGTTAAGGACATGATGAAGCACTATATCGATATGATTTATAAAAAGTATAGACAAATAGCTGTGGACGTCAATTTTCTTAAGAAGCAACAGAATTTGATAGGGAGTCGACGCCCTGAGGAGGGTGCCCCCTCAAGATTCAGCTGTAAGTGGTGTGTGGCCAACATTTCCCTAGGAATTGCCCGAATGTTAAATGCGATATTTGCAGAAATTCTGGCCAATTAGCTACTACCTATTGGAGTAAGATCAGTTCTATCCAACAAGGGAGTAAACAACTGGGTCCAGTTAACCATCGCGCACAAGGGAATGATCTCTAGCAAGATGAGGGACCAAGATAAATACTGCAATGAGGAAAGGCTACTGTAGAGGAGTTGCCTCATGGCAGTGGAGTTAGCCTTACTGAGGCCGTATGTGTCAATGATGTTGAAACTTCTAATCTACGAGCCGTAAACATGCTGAAAAGCATTGCCCTAGGGTTCCAGCGTATATGGATGGAATATTAGTGGAGCACGCTATCATGGACACTAGATCCTCTGTCAATATCATGAGTTCATATTTGATAGAGAGGTTAGGTATCCAAAAAGATAGCTCCACACTTCTTAGGATGGCTGATGATACTCTAAGACAATCGAAAGGTTTCATCACTAAATTACACGTTACAGGTGCGAGCGTGGAATGCTATTTGGACTTTAGGGTGATAAGGTTTGTAGGATATCCTAGCTATTGAGTTTTGCTAGGCATGACATGGATTCTACGGACAGATTGTCAAGTCAATCTACCCACTGGTCAAGTGATTCTAGGTCAAGGTGCCCATCATGTAATAGTGGATGCTTACCCTAAGTCTCCTCAGAGTGAGAGAGCTCCATTATCCTCCACTAAACTAGAAACAATAGATGATCCATCTGGTAGTGAGACGTCATCGAGCGATGGATCTAAAAAGAAGGGTCCACTACAAAGGATATTTATCAAATATCCTTGAATGAGCCGATAGAACGTCAAGATCGAATAAGAGATGCAAACGTTATTGAGTTGGACCTTGGCATGCCTAATGATTCGCGACCAATCAAATTAGGTTCCATGCTCAATTCGGAAGAGAGAGAGGACTATGTGTCCCTGATTTAGGAGTCCCGTGATATCTTTGCTTGGAGCTATGACAAACTTAGGGGTATTCCTCCCAGTTTGGATATGCATACCATCCCTGTAAAGGAAGGTACCCACCCTGTACGTCAAAAAGTAAGGCGTATGCCTTTTGAACTAAGGGACGGGCTGTTTGAAGAGCTCCAAAAGTTGCAGAAGGTGGGTTTGATCTTCCTAGTTTAGCATACTGAATGGTGTTCGCCAGTTGTGATTAGAAATAAGAAGAATGATTAAATCCATCTTTGTGTAGACTTTAGAGAGCTAAATAAACAAACTGTTAAAGATTACTACCCGTTGCCGTTTATTGACCAAATTTTGGATCAATTGGCGGGTAGGAAAATATATTTGTTCATGGATTGCTTTGCAGGGTATAACCAAATAGCAATTGCTGAGTAAGACAAGCTGAAAATGACATTTATCATTGTCTTCGGTACCTTTGTGTACCATGTGATGGCATTTGGGTTATGTAATGCACCTGGCTTGTGCCGAAGAACAACCAACAAGACCTTTGGTGACATCTCCTCAGAGGAGTTGAAAGTATTCATTGATGTCCTGGGGGCAGCCACCGTAAGAGAAAGGTAGTTGATTATTTTGCAGAAGTGTTTCGAGTGTTGCAGACAATTTTGCATAGCTCTCAACCCACGGAAGTGCGTTTTTGGAGTGCCTTATGGGCTATTGTTAGGCCATGTGGTCAGTTCGTTAGGGATTGTGACTGACCCTAAAAAAATCAAGGTCATAGTCACCATGAGTCCGCCACGTACTCCAAAGGAAGTGCATAGCTTTCTGTCATCGGTAGGGTATTATCGGAGGTTTATTAATGCCTTGGCAAAAAGAACATTGCCACTAACGAACCTATTGTCCTTTGACTGTCAGTTTGCATGGAGTGGTGCTTGCAAAGTATCTTTTGACGATGTGAAGTAGGAGCTTGCCAAAGCACCTATTTTCAAAGCATCTAAAAGGGGCAAAATATTGTATATATCTTCAGCAGCAACCATGTATAGATAGTATTAGCTGCTGCTTATCCCAAATTTGGGAGGAGAAGTGGTACCATTCGATAGCTTTTGCTGGCATATCAGAAATTAACTACACCTATATAGAGAAGTTGTGCCTTGCGATGGTATTTGTGACCAAAAAGTTCAAGCACTACATTCTTTATGAGAAGGTGGTTTTTTTTACGAAGGCGGAAGGGCTTCGATTGTTGTTGAATAAGTTACAGTCGCCTGATCATTTAGCAAAGTGGTTAATCACTTTGCAAGAATTTTATTACAAGATTAAGAGCAAGCCGCCGAAGCTCCAGGGCATTGTAGAGTGTCTTGCGGATTTTGGGGAGCCAAAAGAGGTCTTGGCTGAAGAAAGTGACATGGAAACTTTGTTCAAGATTGATACGGCATCTATTCCCTCCTGGTATGCTGCTATAACGCACCATCTTTCTACGGGAGAGACTGGAGCTACTTTATCAAAATTGGAGAAGAGTAAAATTAAACAGCAGGCATTGAAATTTTCCTTGATCACAGGAACACTATATCGGCAGGGTGTTGATGATATCTATCACTGATGTGTGATGCTTGATGAGGTTCCACTTATACTGGAAGAGTGCCATGACTCCGCTTGTGGAGGGCACTTTGCTGGTGGGCGATTAACGGCACAGAAGGCTTCAAGAGATGGGTATTGGTGGCCATCCATCTTTCAGAATTCATTTGACTATGTCAAGAGATATGATACATGTCAAAGACATGACAGTAGAGAGAATAGGAAGCGTCCACTTACACCGATTATGGCTACCCTTCCATTTGAGAAGTTGGGCATCGATTTTGTGGGACCTATTACCTCGTCGTCTACTACTCAGAAAAGATACATTATAGTAGCAACTGATTACTTTACAAAGTGGTCAGAAGCACGGGCGACGAGGCAAGACAATAAAAAGAGACTGCCAGTTTCCTACTTGAGCAGATCATGTGCCGTTTTGGTCCGCCAAAGGAAATAGTATCGGACCGTGGAACCCATTTTTTGAACAAGGTGATTAAAATCATGATTGAAGCATGGAAAATTAAGCATAACAAGACGACCCCCTATAATCATCAAGACAATGGACAAGTTGAAAGTACCAATATGCAGCTTGTTGGTATTCTATCCAAAATAGTCTTCGAAAAGAAGCGGGATTGGGATACAAAATTACCTGTAGATTATGCTAGGCCTACTCCTCGTGTATTTCATGCCTTCATTTTGACACGGGGTAGGGTGAGAGCTGTGATGTGTTTTGTTGTGTATCTATTTTGTATCAGCTTCATGCTCTTTGTGGTTGTGTTTATGTGCAGATCTGTTCGTGGGATTCGACGGGCTGAGTCGCCCTATCCCGTGGTTGCCAATCATGGATGATTTTTTATATCGAGAAGTGCTTAAAAATAGCCAAAAATTTCGAATTTCAGGGGAAAAATAGACTTCGTCGAAGGAGGCGACGGCAATCAATACGATTTTAAGCAGCAAGTCCCTAAAGCGCTAGTGTTTATTTTCATGGAAAATCAAACGGTGGCAGATGGTTGAGCTAGAGTTTTCCTAGATGCAAAACGACGTCAGGAATCCAAAGCAAGTCTCAAATCTCCATTTCGATGTCGTTTGATCTCCCATTTAATCCCCACAAGGTTCGAGGTTGTGAAGCGGCTACTAGATCTCGAAGCCAAGAAGAGTGGGACGGGGCCCAGCTTTGTAGATTTCAACATCACAGAACCACCCGTCCAGACGGATCTCGATTCTGATGTCGTTTTGCCCCCTCAAAACTGAATAACCCACTTGCCGGAAGTGTGAAAGCAAAAGTCATGAACTAGATACTTTGGATTTAAAAGCTTAAGCTTGCTTAAGCTTGGCAAAAAAACTCAAGAAACGAAACATCATGGGGGGAGGGGGGGTGTTAGTTTTTCGACGCCCCATTTTTTCCCAATTTTTTAGCATTTTTTGATTGGGCAAATGGAGAGGAACCCTCCTGGTTGTGGAATGAAGATTCTCTACACCTCCAATCGCTCCAAAC
Source organism: Lygodium microphyllum (assembly GCF_053477565.2). NCBI lineage: Eukaryota > Viridiplantae > Streptophyta > Polypodiopsida > Schizaeales > Lygodiaceae > Lygodium > Lygodium microphyllum. The sequence continues at coordinate 79,212,325 of NC_141158.1, forward strand.
CACGCGAGGAATGACGCACTATGTAGAAAGATCTAGATCTAGTATTTCTCTCTCATCGTTCTCTCTCCTGCATAAAGGCACTTCATGTGGCAAGAATCAAGAAGAGAATCAGGAGATGGATGCTTGTCTGTGAGGCACCGAAGTATTCCAAGAGGCTAAGGAGGCTGAAGGCTGAAGATCTATGCTGAAATCCATGGCTGGTTGGTCGATACATAGTCCCAATTAAATATTCAAAAAACCCGAAACACGCAAAAAGGCGGCATGCTCTATTTTATGAAAGAATTTTGATTGTTTTTTATCGTTCATGGTCTAAATGGTGTGCACATGAGCTAAAATTTTATTTGAATGTTCCTTATATTATGTTTGAGGGCTCCAATCAATGTTATACAAAACTCGTATTGATTTACAGTAATTATAAATTTTCAAAATCCAAAAAAACACAAATTTTGATGAAAATTGATAGTTTCTTTGATTTTGAGTTAAAAAAATGAGTGGACATGGAGTAAAATGAGAAAAAATATTGAGTTTCAGTTCCAATGATCAGTCATTTTTAAAAAAACCAAAAAATACCTATTTTCTATTAAAAATAAATAGAAAAAATAGAGAAAAATTAAAAAAAAATGAGTTTCTTGCATTTCAAAAAAAATGAAAAAATGAGATCTATGTATGTGAATGTCTGACGGGGCTGAAGCATGAGGTTAAGCCTCAATTTGGCCCTTGTCCTTTGTGTTAAAGTGCGTATTTATTGCTTTTACATACAAAAAATGTCAGAAAAGAGCCTCTACACCTATGCATCGCAGCAAAATTTAAACGGTGAGGGGGAGGATGATGTTATACAATAGTTCAAGCACTGAAATAATACAAAGTTTGATTGTTCTCTTTATGCATAACATTTAGGATGCGGTTTATTTGGAAATAATGGATCTAGCAGCACGAGGTTCGCCTTGGTTCTAGGTTTCTGCAACGAAGCATTGCGTATTAGTGGAAATTCATTAAAAGAGTTGTTTTTGCACGACATGTAGGCTAATTTCAAACCATAATTTTTTATACACAATTAGGCATCCACCATTGCATGAATCATACGCATGGTATTTATTCCTGGCATGCATAGCAATTGGTTGAAGTATAAATGACCCATGCTGGAGAGAGTAAGGCACCCAAGCTGTAGGTCTAGACGGTGGGTCCAAGGGGACAAATAAGTAAGGACTGGTACATTCTTGGAACGATATAATATTAGTACCAAGAGCAAAGTTTGTTTCATATGTGTTATATGTGTTAGCGACGTATCAAGGGGCCAATCCCCAAGGTGTAGGAGGATCGCAGTGGGGCCGTGGCAATCAACCAAGGGGTGTCTCCTATGTTGTTCTACGTGGTGAATTACACCAAAATGTGTAGGGTCTCCCTTTGAGGAGTCTGACAAGGTTAAGGGTTGGACTACAAACACAGTATAAACGCAAAATATACGTAGGATGGGAGGGCAATGTGTCATGTAGACGCTCTTGATCGTGAGGCTGTGGGGTTTTCTTGTGCATATGAGAGATCCAGCTAGTACTATAGCCAGTGCCGACCCATTTTAGGTCCCATCACACTCCCTCTCTCAAGAGCACACACACAAGCAAGGTGAAGAGGAGAAGAGAAGAAGAGGGGACTCTTGTTAGCCACACCCAAAGAATGAGCTTCCATTCACTTTTTGAACTTTATATACAAACCCTAAAATCCCATGGGCACCCATCCCTTTTTACATGACCGACCGTTGTGGCAAGGTCCTTTTTCCTATTTCCCTCTTCTTGCCTCATGCCTTAAGCCTACACCCGTCTATTCTTTTACAAATGGCACAGAGGGAGCTTGGCACTCTTTTATAAGAGTTTTTTGAGTTTTTTGAGGTGCCTTCCATTTAGAATTGTGCTTTTTGCCTCATCTTAGCTTGAAGGGCCACCTCTGCGCCTTTGTATTTTTTCTATCATTTTTCTGCTTTTTGCTTCATATTTCCATCATCTCAAATTGAGGTTAACAAATGCTATTACTAGAAAGGGGACACATGATGGTGTATGGTATGTTGATTCAGGTGCATCTAATCATATGACTAGTCATGTTGAATAGTTTGGAGAGATACTGGACTTACAAAATCTAGGTTATGTGCAAATGGGTAATGATTCATGCCACCAAATTTCACACATTGGAAATGTACCCTTGTCCTTACATGATGGTCAGAATGTATTGCATGTGCCATCAATCACAAAGAATTTAGTGTCTATTGGCCAAATGATAGAGCAAGGGTTGCAGGTTCAATTTAATGCAAAAGGTTGTTTTGTAGAAGACTTTAATGACAAGTGCAGATTGATCGCAAAAGGAAGTAGAGTTGTCTACATATTCACTTTAGATGTTGGAATTCCTACAATGAATGTTGCTATGTATGCTAAAGAAAAATGAGTGGTTGTAGGCATTGAAATATAGCATAAAGTATTGGACATGAAAATGTGCAAAGGTTGAAATTAATGTTGTCCAAAGGATTGGTTACATGGTTACCTTCTTTTAGAGTTGCAGAATTTCATAAAGTGCATGAAGCATGTCATTTTGGTAAGCAAGCAAGAAAACTTTTTTCACGCGATAGAGAAGTGAGCAGAAATATACTTGATGTTGTACATACAGATAGTTGGGGGCTTACACAGAATGTATCTCTTGGTGGTAGCAAATACTTTGTCACATTTATTGATTACTGTTCAAGGAAGCTATGGGTATATTTCATGAAGGAAAAGATTGATGTATTTAGGCACTTTAAATCTTTCAAGGCAGTTGTTGAAACAGAAATAGACTTGAAAGTAAGGTGCTTGAGATCAGATGGAGGGGGAGAGTACCTCTCTAACGAGTTTAGTGGCTTCTTAAGGTCTCATGGGATAAAGAGGCAATTTACTTACAAGTATATCCCACAATAAAATGGGATTGCAAAAAGAAAAAATAGGCATATTGCAAAAGTTGCATGGGCATTGATGGCTAAAAAGAATATCCCAAAACATTTTTGGTCTGAAGCTATTCATACTATTGTCTATATTATGAACAGAACACCCACAGGTACACTTCATGGGATGACCCCTGAAGAATGCTTTACAGGCAAGAAGCTTGATGTATCACACTTGAAAGTATTTGGTTGTATTGCATATGTTCATGTGCCAGATGATATGCAAAAGAAGATTGATCCAAAGGCTAAAAAATGTATTTTTATTGGATACTCTTTAGAGCAGAAAGGGTATTGTTGCTATAACCTTGTCACAGGTTAGTTCAGAGTGAGCAGGGATGCTATTTTTTATGAGATGGGAAGTTGGTATGCACCTATTGGCGATGTATTAGATGATGATAATGATCATGATAGCTATGTGCAGAAAGAAAAGCAAGAATCATGAAGCCTTAGTGAACCAGAAACAGCATCTGATACTACACCTACAGTTAGCCCTTGGTCTTGGGAGACTAAGGAGTAGCCCCACATCTTCAGGTGGATCTACAAGCGTTGCAAGTAAAGACAAAGGAAAGAAGAAAGTGTTGGATAGTAATGATACATCTACTAGTCATTTGGGATTCGATGAAGATTCTAGTGGTTCAGAAAGTTTGGATGATGAGCTTGGTATTTCTTCAGTCAAGACACCAAGTGTACAGAGAGTACATAGTAATGTAAAGGCTCCACAGAGGGCTCCAATGGTACACAGGTCTAGCAGGGTCAGGTATCCTATTAAAAAATTTGGTTTTGAAGGTTATGAAGCTCACCATTATGCTTGTATGTTGAAGGTATTTAAGGATGTTGAGCCCACTTGTTTTGAGGATAATGTTGGTCATGCTCATTGGGATGCAGCAATGGATGAGGAGATGGTTGCATTAGAAGCCAATAAGACTTGGGATTTGGTATCCTTGCCTAAGCGCAAGAAAGCTATTGATTGTAAGTGGGTTTACAAAGTCAAGCATAATGTAGATGGTTCAATTAGTAGGTATAAGGCTAGACTGGTTGCAAAAGGCTATGCTCAAATATATGGCATAGATTATGAAGAGACATTCAATCTAGTTGCTAGGATAGCAACTGTTAGATGTGTGATTGCCTTGGTAGCAGCCAAAGGTTGGAGTTTGCAACAAATGGATGTTAAGAATGCCTTCTTGTATGGTGAATTACAAAAAGAGATGTATATGAAGCAGCCAATAGGTTATGAGGATTTAGAGCATCCCACATATGTGTGCAAGGTAAAGAAGGTACTCTATGGATTGAAGCAAGCACCTAGAGCATGGTTTGACAAGACTGGAGAGTATCTTGTCAATATTGGCTTTTATACTTTCGAAGATGATCACTCACTTTATGTGAGAAGGGGAGACGTTAATATCTCATAAGGCCCAATTATTATCTTTTATGTATCTTCGAGGAGATCTGCACATCCTTGATAAGGAGGACATGAATCCTTATGTAGGAGATGTGATTTTATAGGTAGTCATGTATATACATTCTATTGAAATGACTTTGGTTGATGGCCTGAAGAATTATCATCGGCAAACATTGTGGTGTAGAGGCTATGCTTGGCATCCTCCTTTGGAGGATGATATTCTAGATCCTCGCCATTCAATGGAGTGTCTTTCATAAGTCTGATATTCAGCCATTGTGATCCCAAGTGTTGAACCATATTGCTAACAATCTCTTGTTCACTGAGGATTTCTTTTCAGCTTTTGATTTTCGATGTTCCATCTACCCATATGATCCTCATGATATCCTATCTCATTCTCTAATTTCTTATCGATTACCCTTGTATATTGCCATCCTCACTTCTAATCCAGATAGTATCCCTCGCTTATCTTTTACCCTTGCAATTTTCCCTCAAATTCCAGTTTTTACTTGCCCATTTATTGTTGATCCTACATATTTGCCAACTCCTATTGAACCTATTCATGTTGTCCCATCTATTCCCTCTATTTTTCCAATGGAATCCCTTCAAAAAATTTTACTTTCTTTCCCTTCTTTCCCATCATCATTATCCCCTCAAATATCTTCATTTTATGATTAATGTTACCCACCTCTTTACTATTCCCTCTTATTTCCTTACCATCCCCATCTCACTATATTGATCTTCGTCCACAATCAGTGATGGATACTCTTGGATATGACAGTGATATCCTCCATCAACGACAGTGGACATTGAATGATTCTTATAGGACCATTGTCTAATTGGCCTATCATTCCTGGGTCCTAGAATGCTTTTGCATAATGTTCTACTTCTTATCTTCAATTTTCTAGAGCACATTCTCATTCTAAGGATACCTCGATACGTTTGGCGCCTCATTTTTGTTGGTATCTTGCTTTTATGCATCAATAGTCTCATCTGAATACTCTGAAAAGTATTCCAAACTTGATAGTTAATCCTAATGAGAATGTGGCTATTGCTCAAATGGATGTCATGTGTTATTTTGCACAAGCTTTTCCTACTAGGTTTATTATCTTGATGGAAAGGATATGTTATTTATAGTTTCTCTAGAATGTGCCTCTGCATTTTATGAATGAGAATAAGAGTCTAAGCTGTACGAAGTTCAACAAAAAATATATTCATCCTACATAGCATGTGGATACTCTCTTGGTTATACTAATCTTTTTAATGAAAATCATTCTCTTTGCTCTCCATTTTTTGGGAGCATGTGCCATTTAGACTACATTGTCTTATGTCTATGTGAGTTCTGTGTATGTTTTGTGATGTATATGTAATGTTTTATCCTTTTTGTGTGGCATTGAAAATGAAGAAGGAGCTAATAAAGAAGTTGATTGATGGTAGTTTGTGATTCTATTCAATGGATGGGTGCTTATTGTGAAAGCAATCTCTTATATCCTTTAAAAGTTTCTCATACTTTTCTGTTCCTAAGCTATGTTAATGGATAAAGGTGTTTTTCTTTCGTTGTAATTCTTTATCAGATGCAAGTTATAAGTTGAAGTTGTCCTTGGATGGTGTTTCCTAAAATTGCTGTGGAAGATTAAGCTAAGCTATATTTTGAACTTCTATTCTCTTTTTCTAGGTTGTAAGGACGCTCCCTGATTAAGTGTGGGGATATGTTAGTTGTTTTTTGTTGGATTTTTGGGCAATTTTTGTGTGATTTTAATGATAATTGATTATTTTGGAAGTGTTTGGGAGTTTTTTAGGTAAGTTTGATTAGGTTTGAGAAGCTCATTATGTTTTTCAGTGGAGATATGATATGCTGACAGGTTCTGTTGAGTGTCTGATAGGTTCTGATTGGTTTTATTAAGCATCTGTTTTGTTTTGATTTCTTTTTATATGAGAGGATGGAGTGATAATTGGTGGATTTTAAGATTTTTGTAATCTTATTGAACGATTCTTGATGGTTTTGAATGGTTTTAGTTGAGCTAAATGCTTTCTAATGACCTTCTGTATGGTACTGTAGACCCTCTGTTGAGCTTTTGTAGACCCTCTATTTTTGTTCTATTTCTATTTTGTATGCCTCTGTAAGTGTTTTGACGGATGAATGTGTAGCTTGGAAAAGTTTTCTAATCTTGGAAAGAGATGAATACAAATTCAAAATAGCTCAAAGAAGTGGAAGAAGTAGCTGCTGAAGACTCAAGTGAAGATTGAAGTGACAGTGACATTGTCAAGTTGCAAAAGGATACTGTAGTGGCTCTGTTGACCCTTCATATCAGGCATACCTCTTGGGAGGGGTATCCATGACCAAAGAGGTATTTTGGATTATTATTGATTATTCTAATGTACTATTGAGAGAGTGCATGTATGAGAGAGAGAGAGAGAGAGAGAGAGTATATGTGTGTGTGATAGCTAGTTTTTCATGCAAAATGATGTATCTATGAGTGAGAGAGTTTATGAACTCTATGAAGCTATTGAAGATGAATACAATGTGATGATTTTCATTCAAAGTGGAACATTCTTTTGTGTTCTCTTGTTCTTTTGATGAAGAATATGAAGAACGTGTTGAAGTTTTGTTGTGATAAATACATGGGTGAAGATTGGTGTTATATGATGTTGGGTGAAGATTGGTGAAGATTTGAGAAGATTGGTGTTGTTTTTCTTCTTGTGATTGATTAAAATATGAAAAATATGCTTGTTGATGATACAAGATATATTTTCTTACAATAGATTCCCCATTTTCTTGGTGTTTCTCTTGGAGCTACATGATTGGAGGATATTGTTTTAGCATACTTATAGGATAACCCATGAGCATGCAATTCTCATATCTTATCACTAGGTAGGTTGCTAACTCAAGTAGCATCAGACCAAATTATGCCCACATAATCATCTAACTTTCAATCATTTTCTAGTTCATCAATAAATCTAACACGTTGCTATCCCCATATGACCTAGGCCTTCGTGCACAATTTTTTCAATGATTGCATTAGGTCTTCTTGAACTACTACAATAACCATGGTAATCAAAGTAATTCTTGTTGTCCCCATATGACCTAGGCCTTCTTATATGACAACATTGCCATTAAGATTTTTGAGAGCCTCTATAAGAAATTTTTGTACCAACTAAGGAACATGCGGCATTAAATGGTATACAAGTACCCATTCGATCATAACTGTATTTATGATTTTTGCTGCCATCATGGTATCATTAAATCTCATAAGTGCATATGTCAATACAATAATCATGTTAGGCATTTGAGCATCTAGCTTGTTGAACTAAATTTGTTATGTGTCACTTATAATTACAACTGACGAAAAACATTTGTCGAAGCACCCATTGGATTTTCTAGTAATACTTAAGTAAGGTTTTCCTGTTAAAATAATGAATATTTTAACTATATACTTGACCACCTTTACACAAGTATATTATAAATATATTCTTGATTTTAATGTCCCATTCTACTCATTACATTGGGGAAATCCAAACCAATCTCATCAACAACATCTTCAATAGCCCAAGAGCTATCCCTAAAAAACTCTAGTAATCTGGAATTTTCTAGGTCCATAGCAAAATTATACTTGTTATTGCTCCAAGAACTAACTGCATCATAATATTCACTAACACCTGACTGTTAGGATGCCCCATTAGGGGCATAACTAGAGATCTCCATCATATCATGGAGTAGGGCTACAACTCGATCAACAAAATGTGGTATGGGTACAAATGGCAGACAAACTAACATATGACCCTCAGTTGCATCCATGTAATCGCAAATACAAGTGTAGTATTGATCCGGGTTTTTTACAAATTGGATTTCTACCACAAAATTTGGCCAAAACCCCTATCAAGAGCCTTACCCATAGCTTAAACCCTACATCTTATCACTTTGGGTTTACTCTTCAAGCACTAGGTATGCTACATTACTTCTGAGTTTTATGAGAACTCTAGCAAGTGGGAAAACAAGTTCTTAGGAGGGATATCAATGTAAAGGGTAAAACGGATGGGTTATCTTAGTGAAGATGGAACTGAATTACACCTAGGGGTTGAGTGAGTGCATAGATTTTTTCAAAGAACTAGCCTCCAACTACACTTGGGTTCCACCTACATCACCAAGATTCGGGATCTATCACCATCATTAGAGGACACCTCACCCTTGTACACAAGTCAATGTCCACATCATGGTGTCATTTGGATCTTACACAAAAACTTACAAGCATGGACCCCCTCTGTCACATGCTTATATGTATTTATATATATATATATAAGGAAGTAAAGTCAAAGTAAGTTTTGGAAGCCGTTTTTAATCATTTTAATAAATCCCAGTAGAAATCAAATTTCAAGAAAATTTTCGCATAATCCGACTGTATTTCAACCTAGTTTACAAAGTTGCAGAAGAAACTTTTTTTAGATTCTTTACCGATTTGAAGTTACGAAGACACAGACTACAGCTGCAAGAAATTTTCTTCTCTCTTTCACCCTTATCACATCAAATTTCCATTTTATCCTTCTTGTAAATATATTATAATAATGTACTTTGGGCACCCACCTCTTGTAATCTAGCACCCTTTCTCTAGCTTGTCTACCACCACCCTTGGCTTCTTGCATGATGACCAAGGTGGGGACTTGTCCCATCCACTATTTTCCATATTATCAAAGATTACATACATCATCTAGTATTATGTTAATCAAGAAGATTAGCTTAATCTAATCCTCATGGAGGCTATATAAGGTACCCATGGAGATGTAAAGAAAGAGAATCACAAGCACATGAGAGCACTCTAGATCATCAAGCCCAAAGAGGAGCCATTAAGAGCACATTATGTAACACCCTCATGCTAATCCATCTCTTTGAGATAAGCTATGAGTGAGTCTCATTTTTTTTAATGTAGCATTCCATGAATACATAATGACAAGCTTCCTCTACCTCTTCTCCTCTTGTCTCCCTCTCTTCTCATCCCTCTCCCTCCTTCTCATATTCTAATATGATGTCTAGATCTTATGGTATCTAGATCATATATACTCTCTTCTAATTCTCCCTCTACATTCATACTTAAACTTATTAAGTAAGACTTACTATATGCTCTATTGGTTGGGAATCCTTATTCCCTCATGTTATATATATATGTTCATGGGAGAAATTAGGAGCCACCACCTCTCTTAACCTTCCATCATCTTCATTTCCCTTAAGATGGGCTACAAATTCTCCCTTCTTGTGAAGTTGTGTTTTGGTTCTTTCCACCCACTTAGGAAAGGGATGTCCTAGCCCATCCTCCCTTTGGCTAGATAGTGCCCTTCTTTAGCTCTCTTAGTGAGAATTGGACGTTGGGTGGGTAAGAGGCAACCCACTCATCTCTTCAACTCTCAGTATGAATACCTATCATCCAACTAGAGATCCACATATGGAGTAAGGTGGTACACAACATCTTGAAATCTAGCAAACTCTTGCTACTCTCTACCAATCCTAAGCTAGGCAATACTACATCATGGGAAAAATACACTATCACAGTCATGGCATTGGTAGGTATAATCTACAGCATGCTACATGGAAATGGTACCATATCATCAAAAATAAGCGTAACATTGCCAACATAAAATTTGTCCATGCACATATAACTGCTATTGGCATGGCCTACAACTAAACTATGGATAAAAATTGCAAATAAAAAATAATCACAAATGATGAATTACAACACACCTAACCCATCGATGTATAAAGAAATCAATTGTGCATCTAAAAACATGGAACACGATATGGTTGATTTGCATTATCACGGTCTGGACTATCCATGTCAAGATGTGGTATAAGCATTTATCCATCCATAAAATTTATGTGCCTATATCCCAACAAAACCCCAAACAAAAAGAAATCTCAAATATTAGATTAATTAGAGGTTAGCCAAACCATTAACTTAACTATATCTCACTAACCCTAAGTTACAAAATATGTGAGTCGTAAACCATTAACCCTAAAGATCTAATTTTTTGAATTAATATCTTGCACATCAACACATAACCATTATCATAAACTTTAACAACCTTGAAGGGACCTAGCTAACAAATTCCAACCTTTCTAGGAAATTTATAATAGTGACTATCGTAAAGTAATACTAAATTAATCTCTTTCAAACTCACATACTTTACTATATTGATCGTGCCATGACTTTTGGCACTTTTCAATCACCTCCAAACTTTGCAAGGCAAATAAACACTCCTCATCTAATTTAACCAATTGTAAAATCTATTATTCTAATGATTCAATTTCACATAAACATAACGAGAGGGCTACTTGTAAAGTAGACAACTACTACTCAATACTAAATATAGCATTGGTTCCATATATCAAATTGGTCAGTGCATTTCACACAGTGGCCTTATAAGTGGTGCCTCATAGAGATGCTCGTCCCAAATGATTCTTAGGGCCTCATAGAGATGCTCATCTTAGTTGCATCTATTAGAAGAAATCAAGTTAGTGAAAATACCACAAAGAATCCAATTAGTTACTTCTACTTAACCATCAGCTAAATACCATGAGTAATTTATGGACCTACCAAATATGCATTTGGTGGTTACTTTTGGATGCATGCTCAAAAAATCATGCATGCAATACACTATTTAAGGTGGTAGTATGTGGCTCATTTTTGTTGCTACAACCACATTTTTCTATATTTATAGTCTTTGCTCTCATCTATTTCATGTGTGTTGTCAAAGCTTTCTAATAGAGTAGATAGCAAGGAAGCATTAGCTATCTATTGTAATCAACTACAATAATCAAAGTTTTTGATTCTTCATATTCTCTATTCATCACTTGCTTCCAAATTTCTTATACTTTGCTACATTCTATTTCCTTATATGATGGTACTAGAGCATACTACTAGCATCGGCTCTAAGCAAGTAGACATGTGAGAGATTTGTGAGATTTGGAGAGATGGCATAGTGTGCTACTACAAAGCTACCTTCTCGTATTCAACTTCCTACATGGTCGAGGGAATCTTGATGGCACAAACTATACACTATGAAGATTTAAGATGAAGGCCATCTTGAATGCTTATTAGCTATGGGATATTGTAGAAGGTCAGGATGTGAAGCCTCCATACCCAAATCCCAATTATCAATAGTGTGACAATTTACCCCAACCGAAATGATGTGATGGCATGGAGGAGAAGGGATGCAGATTTCTTGTTTCAAATTGTTATTAGCATCAAAGACCCAATGTTGACATCGATAGAATATATTGATATTGTAGCATAAGCATAGGTAATTCTCAAAGTCTAGTATGAAACAACAAATGAGACAAGGAAGTAGAACCTTGAAAATCATGTGGCTCTTGAGAATGTATTTGATACTAAATATGTTGAAAAGTTCATCACTCAGGTCAAGGACTTGTTGAGAGATTAGATGGTGGCTATTGGAATACCTATTCCAATTGAATATCTTACACAACGATGTCTTCACATGCTACCACCAAAATTTGATAGTCTGATTACTTTTATGAATACAAAGGTAAGAGTTCTTCCACTCAAGTTTGAGGACTTCTGTTCTATCCTACAAGAGGAAGAACTATGACAAAAGACAAGGCGACAAAATGTAGGGTGAGGATGCAGCCTTCTCTATAAATACAAGGAAAAGAAAAGGACTCGAGTAACTCTCTTCATCTACTTCAAAAAATAAAAAGAAGAAAAAGATGAAGTGCTTCTACTACAAAAAGATTGGATGCATTTAGAGTGAATGTAAAGAAAGCTACAAATGAGAAGAATGGCATGGCCAAATCTACTGGACCAATCAAGAAAGAATCTAGTAACAATGCTCGAGCAAAGCTTGAATTGTGAGCTAATATTGATTAGGTTTGAGCACAAGTAGATCATTCTTCAAAAGCAGATGATCATTGGATCATTGACAATGGTGTCACTTGTCTCGCTAGTCATAAATATTGATATTGTTTGTTACAACTAGTAGGAGATGACATCATGATTGGTATGGTCAAAGATGTAAAATATCCAACAAAAGGCTCAAATACTATTTCCTTTCAATCAAGTGGAGCTGCTAAAAATATGTCAAATGTAGAGGAACTTACGTTCTATTGCATGAATCCCTGATCATGACATGAAGCTCCACTTTGATGAAAATGATGCAAAAATAACAAATGTTGATGGTGTAGTTGTCAAAATGGAAACTCAAAGTAACAACTTATATCAATTCGCAGCTTACACTATAAAAGTTGGGATTAGCACACACAAGCTTTAGCACAAGAGGTTTGGTCATCTAAGTATTTTTGTTCTAAAAGAAATGTTTTTAAGTTTGGATTAGTTGTAGATTTACGTGCAATAAGAGATTTCCCAGATGCATGTGATGCTTTCATGATGGGAAAGTAGCATCAACAACCCTTTCCACAAGAAGCAAGTAGAGGATAAGCTCTTCTAGAGCTCATACACACAGACCTTTATGGAAAGATGAAGACAATAGCCTTAGGTGGTTCCTCTTACTTCATGACACATCAATGATTGTAGTAGGAGGACATGGGTATATTTCTTGAAAACTAAGGGTACATGCCAAAAGAAACTCAGATCAAATAAAGGGTGTGAATTCACTTCAATGGAATTCATAAGATATTGCAAGGATCATGGGATTAAGCATCAACTTATTGTGGCAAAGAAAACAATGTAGTAGAGCAAAAGAATCATTTCAAAGTGGAGATGGACAGGAGTATGCTCAAATGAAAGAATCTTACAAATATGTATTTAGTTGAAGTGATAAACACTACTATTTACATCTTAAATCATAGCTATACCAAAGTTGTGAAAAGAATGACTCCTCTACAAGCCTTTATTATTAAAAATCCTTCTGTTTCCCATTTTACAATCTTTGAAATTGAATGTTTTATGCTTGTGCCAGATGCTCCAAGTACAAAGTGGGAGGCAAAGAGTCAAAAATATACCTTCCTTAGTTATAGTGAAATTCAAAGGATTACCGACTCTTCTACCCTTTCGAAAAGGAAGGTCGTCATAAGTCATGATGTTGTATTTGTTGAGTGACCACATCAAGTGGAGGAGGAAGATCCTTCTTCAAACGCCCAAGAAATCCCTACTCAACAACCATAACCACTAGAAGTAGGTCACCTAGCCCCTATAGTGCTAAGGTAGCCTTAAGAACTTCAACATGATAAGAAGGATGAGCCTCAGGAGATTGACACAAGGAAGCAATTGCCTAAGTGGGAAACTCAACTCTTGAATGGTAGGGATCGACCAATAATTGAGGAAAGCCAAGATGTGCCACATCAATCCAAGAGGATAGAGGAGCAAAGAAGAGCTCAAACACATTTAGTCAACTATGCATGAAAGTACAAGAGCATGATAGCCTTGAAGAGGCTATGGAAGGTCCAAAATGAATAATAGCTATGTAGGTAGAATATGATTCCATCATGCGTAGTCGTACTTTAGATCTCATTGATCATCCAAGAATCACAAGTTAGTCTGTACCAAATGTGTCTATAAAGCTACATACAAGAATAATGGATCATTGAACAAGTATAAGGCACAACTGGTAGCAAAAGCTTTTGCACAAATGGAAGGATTTGACTACAAAGATACTTTTCCTCCTACAACTAGATTGAGTACTATTCATGCCATTCTAGCCCATGCTACACAAACAACATGGGTGGTCAATGATGCAAATGGATGTTAAATCAACCTTCTTGAATGGATATCCTAAGGAGGTACGCTTGTTTTTGCAACTTTGAAGTACTGAATAAAAAGTTTATAGAATTTATAAGGCATTATATGGGCATAAAAATATCCCATGTGCTTGGACTAAGCAGATTGATAGGTACTTGATAAGTGTTGGTCTTAAGCAAAGTCTTTCTAATGCTAGCTTCTATATGTTTGAGGATAATGGTAGGTATATAGTCATTGAGGTATATGTGGATGATCTCACTCTTACTAGAGATCAAGATGAGAATATTTCTCAAGCAAAGGCGGCTTTATGTAATGAGTTCAGATGATAGATCTTGGACTTATGCACTTTTGTTTCGGGATTGAAGTTTCGCAAGAACCTAACAAGATCTTCATCTCTCAAAGGAAATATGCTAATAAGCTGAAAGCCTTTGATATGGTTGACTATAAGACAATGGTTACTCCATATGAAGTCAACTTGAAGCTTTTAAAAGAAGATGTATCTACATTTGTTGAGAGTGAGTTTTTGCTTGTGGGAGGCCTTCTTTACTTGTGTAATATACACCTAAAAGCTATAGGTATTTTAAGCAAGTTCTCTAATCATCCAAAAGAAACTCCTTTGATGCAAGGAAAGTCAGATCATCCCACTAAGCATCAACTACATACATAAAGGGATGACAAGAGCATGTACATGTCACCAAGTCCCATAGTCTCACTATAAGACCCTCATCAGGACCAATAGGGATATGCTTTCACGAATAAAATAGCATTCAACCGCCCTACTTATTACAGGAGTATAAAAACCTCTATAAAACTGAGAAAAAGAGTGCTCAAACCAATCCAATGCCGTCTCACACCATGCCATACAATTCCCCAAGTATCCAACATCAATACATAAGCATACGAACATGCTAAGAAGCATGTACAAGCTCCAATGTTTGAGAAAACTATGTTCAAACCTATTTACAGCAATTCTATTTTTTATGACAATAAGGAATGGAGGTTGGGAGCTCCAAAACTCAAGTAGCCAATGTCGAGGAGTGTCACAGATGATTGTCAGGTGGCCGTGGGGGCAATGCCTCCAATTGGATAGAGGTGGGCAGGTATGTGAGTATTGTTAGTATAACTAATGCACAGGCAGCTAGGTAGAGGTGCCTTTACCCCCAACAAGGGGGCCCATCCCCCTAGCCCAAAGGGATGTTACACTAAATACCATGTGTAATTTATGGACCTATCGAATTTACATTCAATAGTCAATTTTGGATGCATGCCCAAAAATCCATGCAATGCTCTATTTGGTGTAGCCGTGTGTGGCTCATTTTTGTTGCTATACCATGCTTTTCTATATTTATAGTATTTGCTGCCATCTATTTCCTATGTGCCATCAAAGCTTCCTAATAGAAGCACATGGCACGAAAGCATTAGATATCTATTGTAATCAACTACAATAATCAAAGTTTTTTGTTCTCCATATTCTCTTTTAGTCACTTGCTTACAAATTTCCTATACTCTGCCACATTCTTTTTTCTTACACTAGTGTCCAAGAGATTTCATTTCCATCTATAGGGTTTCATTGCTCTTCATCCTTTGTTGGGTTGTGTCCTCAGTTATATCATCCGGTCAAAGAGAATAGTTTTTTATTGTGCCTAATGTTTGCATGCCCTATTAGAACCCTTGAATTCAATCTCTCTTATTGAGGCACAATTTCTCTCGCTCTGATTTATCTTATGTTATATAGCCCTTGTTTTAGTTTTACCTTAGTCTAGCTAGTCTCTTCAAGGTTTTCACAGCTTTAGCAAATTAGTCAACAACTAGAATCGACAACTAGACTTAAGCACTCAATTCCACACACTAGTTGTGCCTCTATGCTCACATATCTCTTCTTTTGAAATCAATAACCTCATCTGTAGAAATTTTTTGTCACATACTATTAAGGAGAAGTTATTTACCTTAGGGTTTCATGCAAAGAAGATCATTCTAATGTTGATCAAGGATGCTTAAGGTCTTTGTGTTTGTACAATATCTTAGCTTCCATGAGTTATTAAGGGGGAAACCTTGGAATTTGGCTCTCAAGATCTAGAAGTTTCCTAATCTTGGGCCTTTCAATTGTGTTCTCGCCAACAATCACTAGAGCTTTCATGTTGTCAACTAGGGTTCCAATGTCAAAAGTATGATAAGAAGCATTCCTTTGTATTCGAATGCCAAGTAGATTGTATTTAAGGGCCAAGTACGATAAGAAGCATTTCGATGTCACCATGGATCTTAGATAGACACATTAGGATTGTTGGCATCAAAAAGGAACTTGTGGTGGATCATTTAGATGACACTTAAATATGAAAGCAAACTTCATTTGTTTAAGCAAGATCGGTCTTCTAGTCGAAATCTTTTCTAATCAAAGTAATTAGGTTTTAGCTAGATCTATTAGTTAAATAAGTTACTCTATTTGATTAAGCCATCCAATCAAAAACTATAGGGTAAGTACAAACAATAATGATAGGAGAAAATCCTAAGGACATCTAACATGCTTATTAGGTAAATGTCTTTTTTATGTGCAATCCATTTTGATTTGTATACTATGTCAACTTGACATGGATATGCTCACTTCAAAACATACAATTATTAAGAAATTAGAAAATGAACTTGCAAACAAGCAACAAAAACTACTGAAAAAGAAACTTGTAGACTCCAATGAAAACGACTAATAAAATAACTTGATTTAGATGAGCTTATTCCTTTTAACTCATGAAAATGCTTAATTCTTAAAGTTAGTATTATTGATAATTTTTTGACACTTTTCATACAATCAATGGTGTATGTTGTATTATTGTTGCAAAAAGTTTGGATTCAAATTGAATATTGATCATAAATAAATAATGCAATTACATGGGTAGATCATATCAATTGAGTAACTTAGTAAATAGACAAGCATATGGCGAGGGTAAGCATGTTCATAAAGCTCAAATTTCCTTGTCAATGGAGAAGATGTGCAACCAATATTTTGATTTTGCAATAGGTGAGATTTTTATGTATTTTATCGAGAAGATTCCTTCAAAAGAAGATTTCTTGAGATGGTTTGTGTCGGCTTTTCAAGCTCAATGCACTATTGAGCAATATAGGTTTATTGGCAAGGTATTCTATCAAGTTCTTCTTGGTTCTATGAGGGAAAGAGAAAGAGAATTGCTACTTCTATGGGATTAGAGGTGATATTGTACATCATTTGACATGGTCAACCGATTTCTCTCTTGAGGGAATCCTTATGCCTAAGTGCTAGGTTTCAATTTCTTTTCCCGTGTTGCATGCATTATTGGAAGAGGAAGTTAAAACCATTGCAACATATTTGGACAAGGTTCTTTATGTCCCCCCCTTCCACTCAATCCTAAGAGTTCAAGGAGAGCTTGTATTCTTTGGGATAGGCATGTGGAGCCACTTGAGGTTCTTGACTTGGTGGATGCAACCGGCATTGAAGTAGTTTGTGCAATTAAGTTTTCTAATATCCTTGATTCGTGTTATGTCTGTCATGAAAGTGGGCATTTTGCCACAGATTGTCTGAAAAGAAGCAAAAAAACAGTATGAAGAGAAAAAGGATGAGATGGACGTGGAAGCAACACAAAAGGTTGATAGTGAGACACTTTCTATTAAAGATTAAGGTAAGGGGGTTCTTCTCTCTTGGAATGTCAAAAAATCAGTAAAGAAGAGTGGCGATCGCCACAGGTCAAAGAAATACCTAACAAATAAACTAAACAAACAGGTAAGTTTGTACAAACTCAAATTCTAGGAGGAAAAGAGAATGCTAATCCGAACTTGATTGGGTTTACGGACTCATGGCAAGGTTATGTCAAGGTTCATGATGGTGAACCATCTTCTCTTGGAAATTTGGCCGAAAGAAGGCAAGGCTTTGTCAACATCTATGCTCTGTTGGAGGCTTTGGATTCAAATACTTAGGTTTTTCATGAGGAAGTTAAACATCATGTCATGGAATGTAGGAGGATTATTAGGGGGAGATCCTAAAAGATTTCAAGTACGTGAGTTAATAAGGAAGAAGAAACTTGATCTACTAGCCTTGCAAGAGGTAAAGTGTGGTGTTGATTTCCCTTTTATCTTGAAAGATTTCGATGTCTTTTTAGATTCCCCAACTCGTGGTTGTAGGGGTACTATCATCCTTTGCAAAAGGATGTTAAAGCCTTCCCTTATTGCTAATAGTGGATCACATAATTATCTTTCCATAAGGCTTAATTTTGATCGAGTGGAGACAAAACTTACGTTAGTTTATGCTCCTAATGTCTAATCTTTGAGATCTCAAGTGTGGGAGAAATTAGATCAACTTCAAGCAAGTATTGTGTCCATTTTTCTAGGTGATTGGAACGTGGTACTTCATCATGAAGTTCGTCCTTATGAGGCAGAAACTAAGGGAGCTAAAGACTAGATTATTTCTATCTACTTAGGACAAGCAACCCCAAGATACCACCAAACCTTGGCTCCTACTTTTACGCATTTTACATTTTCAATTGCCCCTTCAAATTTGGCTTTGTTCTTGGATTGCCAAATCTCTTTTAGGGTCATGATTATGATGAGGTGGAACATCATCTCCTATTCTTTTGGCAATCGCTTACATTCCCCAAAAATGCATGCACAAAAGTCTGTCCCATTCAAAAGCTAAATTGATGTGAGGAAAGATTTCAATCCATACTTGAGCTACAATGCATCCATCCTAGAATACATGTTGAAGTGTCTCTTCCCTACCATAAAAACAAGTGCCATCCCCAAGGCCTCTTTTATGCATCATGTTGGCTATAAGCATTGCTCCCATTGTGACTCGCCATGCAAATACACTATCTTGCAATATTGCAAAAACTTTGTTCACATTTCCCTAGACAATTGAAAGGTGAGAAGGATCAAAGCTTGCACAAGGAGCTACGGTGGGAGAGCAAGAGCAAGAGAGAGAGAGAGAGAGAGAGACTCACAATGTGGGAACTCCAACAGCCACAATGTGTGACCGGCCTTCCCTTGATTCATCTATCACTAAAAGAATAAAGAATAAAGTGACAGTGACGCGGGCGGCCGCTGTCTGTAGTGTGCAAGTGCGGGTACTGTTAGTATAGTAATACACGGGCAGCTAGGCAGAGGTGCCTTTACCCCCAACAACCTCCCACTTAAAGGCGAATCTGCCCCAGTGAGGAGTGAAAAAGAAAAAGAAAAGACAGTACAACATGTACACATGTACAACAGGATGAAAAAAGACGTTATCTCATCCCACGCCCATCAATCTCGTGAGAAAGGCAAAGCGCTCTGTAGAGAGGCTTTTGGTGAGCAAATCTGCAGGATTCTAGTCAATCAAGATCTTGACAAGGTCAACAGACTTGTCCTCAACGACCCCACATATGAAGTGATACCTCACCTCAATGTGTTTCGTCTTCGCATGGAAGACCGGTGGATTCTTGGCTAACTGAATAGCACTCATAGAATCCGAATGTAGTGTAGGGATAGCATCAATACCAAGGTCATGAACCAAATGGCCTAACCATATGGCCTCCTTGCAAGCCTCAGTGGTGGCTGTAACATACTCGGCCTTAGTCGTGGAAAGAGCCGTACACTTCTGCACCCTCTGGACATCCAAGAGACAGCACTCGAGCATAGGTGAACACATAGCCAGAAGTGGACTTCCGACTATCTGCATATCCTACATAATCAAAGTCAATGTACCCCACAACTCATGTATCCGGGTTGCCATAGCATATGCACATATCTGCAATGCCCTTCATGTACCTCATTATACCCTTCACGGCATCCCAATGCTTCTTGCCATGTGTAGCCATATAGTGTGCCACAACACCAACTGCAAAGGCAATATCTAGACGAGTGGCTATCATGGCATACATAAGACTACCCACTGCGGATGCATAGGGAATCTTGGCCATCTCGACCATCTGCTCATCTATCTGTGGACAATCAGCCTATGATATCTTTCACATAAGAAGGCAATGGACTACAAATAGGCTTCACGTCCTCCATGTGAAAGTGGTCAAGGACTTTATGAATATATTCCCTCTGTGACAAGTAGAGAAGTCCCTAATGCCTGTCACATCCAATGTGCATACCAAGTATATGAGAGACATGTTCTAGATCCTTCATCTCCAAGCTCTTCTTGAGCTGAGCCTTAAGAGCATCTAGCTCATCATGAGCTTTCCCTGCTAATAGCATGTCATCCACATAGAGTACCAAAATAAGCAAAGATCCATCATGGGCTTTCTTCGTGTACAAGCAAGGATCCATAGCACTACGGTTGTAGCCCTGTGACTGCACAAAATCATCGAACGTATGGTACCATTTCCTAGGTTCCTGCTTCAAGCCATAAAGACTTTTCTTCAACTTGCATACTAGGTGCTCCTTGCCAGGCTCTGCAAAGCCATTAGGCTACTCCATGTAAATCTCATCATGCAAATCCCCATGTAAAAATGCCGTCTTCACATCCATTGAATACAAGTTCAAGTCAAGCTGTGGAACTAAGCCCAAAACCAAGCGAAGGGTGCTCATCTTAACCACATGAGAAAAAAATTCATCAAAGTCAACTCCATGCTCCTATTTAAAACCCTTAGCAACAAGTCTTGCCTTATAAGCCGGCTTGGGGTGTCTAGGGTTACTCTTCAACTTGTACACCGATTTGCATGGCAGAGCCTTCTTGCCACTAGGCAAGGAAACCAAATCCCAAGTCTCATTCTGATACAAGGAGTCTATCTCAGACTGCATAGCCCTCTCTCAGGAGTGACTGTCACCCCTGCACATAGCCTCATCATAAGTGAAAGGCTCTCCTACATCTGTAACCAATACATAATACGTTGAGGGCTGAAATCTGTTAGGGGGCTGTCTACCTCTAGTAGAACGCCGCATTGCATGCTCTGTTTTCTACTCAGCATTCTATCCAATACCCTGGCCATGAGTACCTGCTACTGTTGTAGGCTATCTAGCTGGATGTACGGGAGCTCTTGGCTCCTCCTAAAATATAGCCCTGCGTATCTCCACTATATTCTCCAACTGCCTATGCATCTTGTCTTCATGGAAGACTACATCATGGCTACGAATGACTTTCCGCGCCTACGGATCCCATAAACGGTAACCCATCTCTCCTACATCTCCATAGCCAAGAAATATGCATTTAACACTCTTAGGATCCGGCTTGTTGTTACGCTTGTCCTTGGGCACATGGCAAAATGCCTTGCATCTAAAGACATGTAAATAAGCATAAGAGAGAAGCTTTCCTGCCTATACCTCCTCTATAACCTGGAAATCAATGGCATTACAGGGTGATCTATTAATAATATGCACGGCAGTCGTAACTGCCTCAACCCAAAAGTGTTGGGGTAGGCATGCATGGCTAAGCATACTACAAACCCTCTCCTAGATAGTCATATTCATCCGCTCAACCCTTCCATTTTGGGGAGGGGTACAGGGGATAGTCAACTGACGCTTAATACCCCTCTCATCACATAACTGCTCAAAAGCACATGAGACATACTCACCTTCATTATCTATCCTTAGGCATTTCAACCTATGCCTAGACTAGTTTTCTGCCAAAGCAAGCCATCTCTAAAAAGCTACCAATACATCGAACTTCTGTTTTATGGGATAAGCACATACTTAACGTGAAAAATCATCTATGAAAGTAACAAAATACTTCGCACCACCCATAGACTAACAGGACATGGGCCCATAGACACCAGAACGAACCAAAGCCAAGGGCTCACTCATGCATGACATACCAGACTTCTTATGTGTAGACCTAGTCTACCTGCCATAAAGACAATGATCACAAGAATCAAAATGAGAATAGTCAAGGGGACGGTAATTACTACAAACCAGAAAGCATTTTCGTTCCCTTAACGGACATGTGCCCCAAACGGGCATGCCAAAGAGATACATGAAGTAAAGACCCCACAGGCAAAGCATGATCAACTATAGATCCAGAAAAAACTAAGGGGTAGAGGTTGCCAGTCTCGGCACCTCTCGCAAGCACAAGCCTACCACAAGTAATCTTCCATGCAAAGTCTCCAAAAGATACATGATATCATGCATCATCAAACTATCCACTAGACATGAGACTGTGTGTCAATGCAAGTACATGACATACATCGTGCATAACAAAACTGCTGCCACAAGGAAACAGCAACCTTACATCACCAATGTCGAAAATCTCAAGAGACATGTCATTACCCAAGCGCACGAAACCCAAAACAGAATGATATGAATGGAACCACTCTCGGCAATATGTCACATGAAAGGACGCCCCTGAGTCCAAGAGCCAACATTATGCATACATAGAGTGTATTTCTATCATCTACAAAGCACTAGACGAAGCTACTGCAAGGATATAATCCCCATCACTATCCTCGGGCTGCATAACATTGATCTCTTCAATTTTAACACTTGACTTAGCAGGTACTATGCTGCAGTCAGAAGACTTTTCTTGCACTTTCTCTTTCCCCTTGTCTTTGTGCCTTTCATTGCGCAATTCATGACACTATGGCCTTATGTGGCCTTTCTTCCCACAATGATAACAAGTCATATTTGCATTTCTCCCACAAGACTTAGTGTGAGTTGCCGCGCAACTTGGACCGAGATTTCTACGAATCCCATCCATGGCCATGACCACAGTAATTCTTTGCATTTCCATCATGTCGGCCTCTAACTGTTAAAGCATGAGACACACGAGGGGCATCCAAATTCTTACTATTTATCTCTTCCTGCAAAAGAGAGCTCTCAATATTAGATAGCTTCAAAGTAGTGGTAGAAACACATAAGGAAATGCGAAATACATCCCAAGACTCATTAAAAGTTTCAAGCAAGAACAACGGAGTGACATCCCCTTTGAAATCAATGCCCTGTGAAACCAAGTTCTTAAGAATAGCATGAAACTGGCTCAGATGAGCTGACATGGTCACATTCTCTTTCATGTGGAGATCCATACGTTGTTTCAACCAATACATTTGACTTGCAGAACTTTGCTTGTCATCGAGGTTCTTAATCTTATCCCAAAGCTGCCAAGCACTCTATGCTTCCTCAACCACATTGTAATGCACATTTTCAGTGAGAGACAAGATGAGGATGGACTTGCATAACTCATCATGCTCCATTCATTCGTCATTAGTCATAGTTTCAAGCTACTCTCCACTCAACCTTAGTGTCTTTATCTGCGATTTCTGTACCAATACCTACCAAACTTGGCTCTCCCAATAGGCATAATTCGTACCATCAAGCTTAGTGATGTTGAAGATAGCACTGTCAATGGAAAAAGATGCCATACTGCAAACTGAAACAGTGTAGACAGTTTAAAACTGCTTGCTGTAAACTACATAAAATGACCAAAAAACCATGAAAATCAAGGCAAAATGAAGAGAAACGAGTATTTAATTATGTTTTCTACCAAGTACCATCAAAAGTACATCAAATCAGGATGACTCGGCATGAAAAATACATCACAGTCCGGAGATATATGATTGCTATAATAATTTGCAACAATGTACAATGAGAGCTAACAGTAGGCAAAAAACAATATTCCAAGTCAACCACTGATTGTCAATGAAAAACCAGCATCAAGTGGGCATAAACAAGCATAACAGTCAAACTGACATGAGCCAACACCCAAGCATGTTAGACAAAGTCCATCAGTAAAGTTGATACACCCCCCAATCAATAAAGCAAAATGTACATACCACTGCCAAGACCTGACACAAGTCGATGTCTGCTCAATGAATACAAAGCCAAATCAACCCAAGTACATCTACACGGACCAAGGTATATCAATCATACATCATCCACCAAGAGATCCCGGTCTCAAATATCCAAAAGCTCAATATGCATAACCCGCACTACTCAATGTCTAATAAGCGTACAAAGATGCTCCCACTGGCACAAAAGCCGTAAGTGTCAAGCAAATAAGCTCAAACAAAGCATGTAAAAGCACCAGTGATGGAGTATCCAAGATCATACATCAGTAAGACATCCAAAGCATATGAGCGGTCAAGTATCCAATGATAGCATCCAATGTCATAAAGACAATCCCAATCAATCTGTGACGAGCTGAAGCAAGACCAAAGTAAGCTCCAAAATATCCAAAGTCAAGCCCAAACGAAGCTCCACTAGCATTCAAGTCTAAACAATGTAACTAGCATGTGTAGGTGACATAAGCATCAAGCATGCACCAATGGGTCATACATAGACCGTAGGTATAACCTCTGTCACAAAGCATGCCAGTGTAGACCAATGTCAAGTAAATGCCAACCAATACAGAGCTCAAACAAGGCTCAAAATACATTCTGAAACCATCCAAAGCATTTTCCAATCTTCATTTGCACCCTAATAGTCATATGAAACACCCGAGAAGCACCCGTGACCAATAGACAAAGCATAAAATGACTAAATAAGCTTTAGCCATGGAGTGTACATCAATGATTTACTGTATAAAACTGAGTATTTCACGCCACTAAATCAACTCCAAATGATGAACAATCAATAGGCATACATTCCCCTAACATCCGAGGACCCTAACCGAGCATCAAATGTCAATGCCAACCAAGCTATAGCATCAAATGTCAATGTAAGACTGTTTATAACAGCCTGTGGAGTGTTTTATGATAATCCCAAAACAGTGCTAAATCAAACCCAAATAAATACCAATGCTCAATGCTTCAATGCCAAGGTCCAAGTATGCTTCTAGGCATCAAATGAGACCTATCCAAGTGTCCAATGGTTGGAGTAGCTAGAAAATATCAATGTCAAGCTGAGAAAGATACTCCTGCAAGTTACGCGATGGCACAAACTGATATGGGGCCTGTGGAAGGGCTGGGCAAGGTCAAGGCAAGGTTGGGGGGGTAGTCAAGGACCCCCAAAAGCTCTCTCTTGAAGGGCAAAGTCACCGATAGAGTATATGCATCACAAGCAAGAGGACATGGTTGCCCTACTTCACAAAACCTATGGACTGAAGTAAAATAACAAAAGAGAGATCCAATATCTCTGAAGGAATACCCTGAGGGTGCCCAAATGGGCTGGGTAGATGCTCGAGAAGCCAAGTGATTAGAGCTCGAAGGAGTCAAATATGGCTCCCAAAAGTGAGAACCAATGGTATAAGGATTCAAATGAATGCTGATGGAGTCACAAACCACGCTTGAGTACTCAAGCAACCATGCTTTGATACCAATTGAAAGGTGAGAAGGATCGAAGCTTGCATGAGAGAGCTATGGCAAGAAAGCAAGAGTTAGCGAGAGAGAGACTCACAATGTGGAAACTCCAACAATCGCAATGTGTAACCGACCTTCCCTTTACTCATCTGTCAATAAAAGAATAAAGAATAAAGTAACCATGACGAGCACCTGCCGTCTGTAGTGTGTAGACACGGATTTTGTCAATGTAGTAATACATTGGCAGCTAGACGAAGGTGCCTTTACCCCCAACGTCTTGTGCATAATCTCATGAGCACGTAACTATATGTCATTCATTAAGCAAAGATAGTTACAAAGTTCAAAGATAACTATCAAAAGTGGAAAGCAACTACATATTATTCTCAACATTTGACGAAAATGTCCATGATATCATCTAGAGTATCCATATCAAAGTCACAAAATCTAGCTCCCAATTTGTCATCTTCTAGTTGATCTAGTTAGAATCAACTCGAATACCTACACAAACTAATAGCACATATACAACCACATATGTCAATTCCATAGTATCACCACCACACACTGGTTGAAATGGAAGGAGGCTCTTTTTTCTTGTGCATGCTTATTGTCAAAAAGACTCTTATTTCCCTTAAGCCTCTTGCACATCAATTGACAAATTCCAACCCAAATCGATTTGGAACAACTGGTCCCACAAGGATCATTATATTGCAATGACCACTAAATGCTAATGGAGCATTAGAAGGGTACACTGTAAAAGACATATTTCAAAATGAGCACAACCATCCAATAGAGACTACTCTCTATCACAAGGGATTACCACCTCCAAAGTGCAAACTCTTGTGCGTTGTAAAAAAGGTATTAGAACATCATGAGATCATTATTCTCACATTAACTCATCATTCATTCATTCAATTAGATTAACAATTCATGCAACTTCCCTAAGACCAAGGACAAAAGTGAACCCTTCCAAGGTCAAGATATCCTCGTAGCAACCCCCACTACCACCTCAATTGACCATCACTCTTACAAGAGTCAAGACCACAAACAAACAAATATACATGAGTTGATTTCTTTAGCTCTTTCAAATATAAGTCGTCTTCAAACACATGCTTCGCCAATCTAGAGTGGTACTTGTACACATCAACGAGTTTATATGGTGTTCCTACATTCTTGAATCACATCTTCCCAAAGGCATGTTTATCCAATCTAGGATGATACTAGGAGCAGTGTCTCCATGTTTGAATGTCTCATTCATTTTTCCTCAAAGTGATGGACATGCCTGCCTTCCAAAGGCCCCTTGTGAGGATCCTCTTCTTCACAACCTTCAGTGTGTCAAGTTTTAAGTAATAAACTGCATTCATACATCACAACTTCCCAAGCACGGGAAATACATGCATCCTCTTTCTTCTATAGTAACCAATTCCATCCTTGGAGTGTGACTTTCTCACCCACATCCAGAATCTCTCTCCTGTTACTAGAAATTATGTCGATTGCTAATAAGTATTTCTATGCTCCATATTTCTAGTGTAAATTAGGTGCAAGTTCCAATACATTGCCAGCTGAAACCCTCTCACAAAATGACATGTAGAAGACCAACAAACGGCTATAGCTCACAATTTTGCGAGAAGATACACGCCTCTCCTAACCACGGACATGGTACTTTTCAATGAGCCCCGAAAAAGGTGTCAAAACATGATGAAGTGTAAATGCAGTAACAGGTTCAAAG
The DNA here is from genome assembly GCF_053477565.2 of Lygodium microphyllum. Taxonomy (NCBI): domain Eukaryota; kingdom Viridiplantae; phylum Streptophyta; class Polypodiopsida; order Schizaeales; family Lygodiaceae; genus Lygodium; species Lygodium microphyllum. Next base: position 79,239,269 of record NC_141158.1, read on the forward strand.
GAATGATGATTCACTACATTGTATCCATTAAGCAAGAGGGAAATGTTATTTGAAACTTGAGAAATCTCAATCAGAACTCGTGTAAAAAGCCACTGATGTATTGCAGAAACCTTGTTGTATACAGTATGACACAGCAATCATCCACTAGTACTATGTTTACTGGGTAATAGAAACAGCTTGATTAGCTGCAAGTTGGCCCAGATAGCTTGCAAGCATAGACAAGAGCATGTGGGGTATAAAAATTGCTCATAGAATGTTGGGGATATAAAAATTGCTCTGAACTATGTGGAACTAGAGCACATCCCCATGCCCATGAGCATATAGAGGGCACAATGAGACATGATGTTGCATCCATGTCCACATTTTAATTGGAGCTTCCAAGTCTTTCGGTGCCCATGATAGTACCGGAGAGTAAAAAGGCTGTCAATGGGCATTTTTACAAGTGATGTCTGTAGGATTGCAGACATGCTTACTTATAGTGCACACATGTCTCTCCACTAGTACAGCCTCATTACAAGAAAAGAACCTGAATAGGTCACAGACAAAATTAGGAGCACATCTCCAAGAGCTCCAGAAGAAAACTCAACTGTTGGCATGAGTGGTACCATCAGCCAGAGAGGCTTGCACAGTTCATTGTGTCCAGCAGGTTCAAATCCTTACATCTGTGTAACATCCCATACAATTTTTGTAAAGCATTGATGCAGTGATGTGTGAGGGACAAGGATTAAATGTTAGGCTCAAGGAATCAAGCAGGGCCCTTGCTTAGACCAAGTTTGGACCAGTTGAATCCATAATGATTTGATGCTGTAAAAGCACCACAGATATTATGAATTCCTCATTACAGCTCTCAATCACTACCATGATTCAAGCAACTTGTTGCAAGTCAACCCCCACCAGTGCCCGCTTGCCACTAGGCCTTATGAGAAACCTTCTTGTGCAAGTGAGGTTCAACTAGTCATTGACCAGAGCTTTGGTGTTTCATGTGATCTTCTTTATGATCTGACAAGCATTTTTGTAAGGAGCGATACTGCAAACGAACACTCTCGCCATTATCCAGTGTCCTCAGCAAGTACCTGAGGCAGAAACACAGCAGTTAGATTGTACGATCATCTCTTTGAAGCTAAGGCTAAAGAAAGCATTGCTCACCAGCCATTAAGACACTTGGATGTAACAACTGCTTCCCTTCCTACAAACTTTTCAGGTGTTCGCTTGTTTCCCTGCAAGGACCAGACAAAGTATGAACAGCCATTAAGAAGCCATTTATAGTCAAAATTTGCACATGAATCTGGCCATATAACTATCTGTGGATAGGAAGCCTGAATATGAACAAGTTGATCGAGTGCTCTACCTTGATAAGAACCTTCTCACTGACATTGAATGGATATTGTACACCTCTCGGATGTCGACTGCCATTATAATTAGTAACGACCTGATTAATTTGGAAAATTCCATCAGCTCAATAATCCACATCCCCAATGTTCATTACATGCTGATGCCGAATGTTTAACATACTTTTAATCTCTTTACCCTGTCATTCTGATCCGTCATTTCTTTCCGACGCTTTCGAGATGCTATTTGCAACTGCCTCCTACAATCTTCACGATTAAATGCAGCTGCTGCTGCCCTTAATGCTGATGACAGAAAGTTTTCCAAACAGCATTCATCAGCTTCAAAGAAGATTTGCCACAACCTGGAGACTTCTTCACAAGCAATACATAATTCTTCATGGAATGAAAACCAGATTTTCCTAAAATAAACCAGACTACAAGAAACTACAACTATACAGCTTTATTCGGATCTCCTGACTTCCACTTTTATTCTCTTTTAAATGAAAGGAAAACAGACGTACAATAGTTAGGAACCATGCGGCCAATGTCGACTGGTGCACCACATGTGGTACATGTATGCTGCATGAACAATCCATAGTTACTCTCCCTGACACCCTCTCTATCTTCCTCCCTGCCTCTCTCTCTTTCCCCCCCCCCCTTCCCCCAAACCAAGATATAGAACCAAAAAATAAGACAAGACAATCTAAATCTTTCATCTAGGTGACTCCTATTTATTAGAGTTCTTATAGAAGCTAGAAATATGATGATGTTATACATTGACATGCCACTATCATCATTGATCCAACATAGCTAGGACTTGTCTTTTATCCCATATCTAGTTCGACCAAAAATAAATTGCCCAACAAATAATGTTTAGACAATAGTTTCAATCATAAACATCATACATTCTGAGCAATGGTTTTCAAAAAACATGCCCTTATTTTATTTTCGAGTATTGTGCCAGTGCATTCTCTACAAAAGCATTTGCTTCTACACACAATCTATTTTAAAATAATGAGCCTGCTCTCAGAATTAGAAAGGTTGCCTCTTCAACACCTATCCATCCCCTAAAAAGAGATTTTCTTATTTGTGAGGTCATAAGATGTGAGTGCAGATCAGCAGTGATATAAATGCTGATAGACAAGGTATAGCAGTTTTACTCTTGTACTTCAAAAAAGTCAATGAAAAGGTCAAGCAGGGCTTTTTTAGAGGGATTGTGGCCCCTCTAGACTTCTCAGTCATCACTTTATTGATCAGCCAGTAGCAACGGAAGACAAGGGAGGACTTCTGTCTGTGGAGATTGGTTGGACAATGCTGTCCCCTTGCCCTGCAGTATGTTGGGAATAAAGGCCCTTGTGCCTTTTAATGTGCTCGGGTGTGAACACACCCTTAGCACTTGTACTTTCATATATATATATATATGTATATATATATATATATAAACCTAAAGTGGTACACTCCTCATTGTACCTAAACAAATCGTGCACACCCTCTGCTCTGCTCTCTCTCACTCTCTGTCTCTCTCTACTGCTAACAGCCACTGACTGTCTCAATCTTCGCACTCTCCGTCACTACAAACTGGTATCAGAGCGGGTACAAAGTGCACGCTTCCCGATGTAAAAGGCAGCTCGCGTACAGCTGCTGGGCGTTTTGTCCGTCGGCAAACACGAGAGTGGAAACAGTCACTTCAAACTGGCCAGCAAGTGACAGGTCAAGCCAGGCAGGCAGGATCACGGCAAGATCATGGCAGGTCCAGCAGGTGACAGGTCCAGCGTGGACTACTGGGAAGCAACAGGCAGCACCAGGCGCGACGGCCAGCAGCAGGGCTCACAGACGGGACCAGCCAACGAGATGGTGGGACCAGCGGGCAACTAGCGGGCGAGCAGGCTGCACTGACAAACAACCAAGCGGCGACCACGCAACTGTCAACATGCAACAGGACGGGCAGGCAACCAGGCGCAACCTACACGATGGGTCAATGGACCCGTCCTCCAACATTTTTTTTCCTCTTCAAAATCTTTTTTTTAAACTCCCCTACCGAGGATTCACGCCTGGAGGCACAGCTTCAAATTTTCGTACAATCTAAGCCCAAAAATTTGGGGCTTTTACTATATTGGTGAAATTCTATTCAACTAAGTCAGATTGGCTGACATTGGTGTACATTTGGACCCGAGAAATTTGGGCCTTTTGCAGAATCTTTGGAATTTTGCTAATTTTGCCCGCTTTATGCTTTCAGGAACATGTATTAATGCAATTGGGACAAATTGGTCAGTGAAATTTGGGGGTTTTGCTGAAATTGCTCTATTTTGGCAAAATTGGCCTATTCTATGCATGTCAAAGACAGTGCAGATGTATGGTTAATGCTTTGAGCACAAAAATTTTGTGGCTTTTGACCGTGCGTGTCAAATTTTATGCCCGTGGATGTACAACAGAAATTGCAGCTAAAATTTGGGATTTCTCATGTAATGTGATGTATTTGCCCTTGGAACAGCTGTAATCAGTTGTGGAATGTTGTAGCACATGGTTTGATGCTTCTGAAAATTTACTTACAGATCTGAAATTTCTGCTTCTACGTGGTCATTTATTGCTGGTTGGTACTTGTTTGTAACTTGGTCACTTGTGTGACAGTTTGGGCCTGCATTTGCTAAATTTTTTGGCCACATTTGGGCTGAAAATCATGGCTGGCAACAGTGACAGCAGTAATCTCATGCACATAAAGAAGCTTGAAGGAGCACATAAATTTGCAGTTTGGCAAAAACAGTGCTACAATATTGTGTTGCAAAAGAAACAGGCAAAGCCGATTAAGACAAAAGGGGCAAAACCCGCAAATATGGAACAGGACGATTGGGATGAGTTAAATGAGCTTGCACACTCAACCATTGAGCTATCGATTTCTGATGCCTTGTTGTTTAACATTGAAGGTTTGGATTCTGCATATGCTATTTGGACTCCACTGAAAGAATTGTATGCACAAAAGAGTGCTACAAGCAAAGTGTAATGGCTGAAAAAGCTTATGGATTTGCATATGAAAGAGGGTACAGCAATCTCTACTCAGTTGAGTGAGTTTAACTCCATTTTCAGCCAGCTGGTTGCCTTGAAGTTCTTGATTGATGAAGAATTTAAGGCTACGTTCTTGCTTTGCACTCTTCCAGAGAGTTGGAATACATTCAGGACTGCTATGAGCAATTCTAATGCCATTATTTTGTATGCTAATGTAGAGAGTACTCTACTCATGAAAGAAATGAATCGGCAAAACAATGCATCTAGTAAGTCTTTTAGTGCTTTGCATACTAGGGGAAAATCACAACAGAAAGGCAAATTTGATAGCAAGGGACGTAGTATCACACGGCAAAGACGTTGAATGCCATCATTGTGGCAAGAAGGGTCACTTTAAATGTGACTGTTACAAGTGGAAGAAAGAGAAAGGAAAGGGCAAGAAGACAAATGATAGTAAGGAAGAGAAAAAAGAGGGTCGACCTAAGAAGGGCAGTGTTAAAATTGAAGAGGTGAATGTAATCACTCATGACAGTGACAGTGGAAATGACGTACTCTTTGTCTCTTCACACTTTGGTGCACATGCTTTACTTGCAGATATAGATAATGACATGCATACTTGGATTCTCAATTCAGGTGCTTCCTTTCATGTTACCCCTCATCGTGAGTGGTTCTTCACCTATACAGAGGGTAGACATGGTGTTGTCCATCTTGGGGTCAACTATACATGTGACATTGCAAGTATTGGCAATGTGTAGTTGCAGTTTCAACATGGCTCTGTCTTCACACTTCAACATGTACGGCATGTACCTCAGCTCAAGAAAATCTTGATTAGCACAAGGCAACTAGATAATGATGGATTTCATACCACCTTTAGTGATAGGAAATGGAAGATCTGTAAGGGATCTAGAGTGATTGCCATCCTCTCCATGTATCTAGTGTGAGTGATCATGTTGTTGCCGTGACCGAGCAACCAAGTGTTTCTTTGTGGCATGGCCAGTTGGGACCCACCCTAGAATGGAGTTGCAGAGTATATGAATCAGACCATACAGCATAAGGTCCATACGATGCTGTCTCATGCTACATTACCCCATGGTTTTTGGACAGAGGCTGTTATGATAGTCGTACACTTAATTAATCGGTCACCAAACAGGTCTTGGGAGGGGAGAGGGGGACCTAGCATGGTTGGGAAAGCCACCTTCATATGCTCACCTGAAAGTGTTTGGCTGCGAGGCTTTTGTGCACATTCGTAAAGAAAAATGCAGCAGACTTGAGCCAAAGTCTTGTAAATGCATTTTCCTAGGATATGGTGACAAGGATGAAATGGAGTATAGATTATGGGATCTCGAGAAAAGGAAAGTAGTATGCAGCAATGATGTTATCTTCTGGGAAGATCACATGCACAAATAGCCCAAAAGAACGGAGGAAATCCATAGGGTTGTATTCTGGGAAGAAATACCTTTTGGACAACAAAATATGCCCGCTGTACAGCAACAAATACCTGCTATAAATGAGCCTGTAAATGTAGAAAATAATGCTGAAAATGATCGGACAGCTATTGCCCATGATATTGAGTCACTACATGTGTAGGAACAGCCAGGACAACAACCTGTTAATGTTGATTTGCAAGCTGAAATACCAAGACAGCATGCTGAAAATGAAAATTTATACGAACAACCAGCAAACAATCATCATTGGGTTAGGAGATCGTCTAGGGCTACTAGACAACCCGATAGATTCATTCCTGATGCAAATAATGTGGCTGATTATGTCATGTTGACAGACTGTGGCAAGCCGTCTTGCTTCAAGGATGCAATGGACAGATAGGACAGCAAGAAATGGTATAAAGCCATCTTGTCGGAAATGGAATCTCTTGAGAAAAATGGCACTTGGGACTTGGTGCAATTGCCTAAAGAGTAGGAAACCCTTCCATGCAAATGGGTCCGTGCTAGCATGACAACACTCTGACTATCACAATGGACAACAGGTAACTCTGAGATGCCAAGCTCTCCCACAAGACGTGAAAGCCATAAAGTCTCCTTGCATGCCTTAGTGGCAGCCACATACTCTGCCTCTGTAGTAGACAATGCAACACACTTTTGTAGCCTGGAGATCCAAGAGACTGCTCCTCTTGTGAAAGTAAACACATACCCAGAAGTGGACTTCGTGAAGTCCGCATGACCAGCACAGTCTGCATCCGTAAAGCCAACAACAGATGCCTTCTGCTTTCCAAAGCAGATGCACAACTCCTTTGTGCCTTTGAGGTATCTCATAATACCTTTCATTGCATCCCAATGCTTCTTGCCAAGGGTTGCCATGTATCCGCTAACCACTCCCACTGCAAAGGCAATGTCACGACGTGTAGCAACCATAGCATACATCAAACTGCCAACAGCTGAAGCATATAGTATCTTGGCCATTTCAACCTTCTCATCATCAAATGTAGGGTTGTCCTCTGCACTCAGTTTCACATATGGAGACAATGAAACCCCAATTGTTTTCCCCCCTCCATATTGGAACGCTGCAAAACTTTGGAGATATACTCTTGCTGAGATAGATAGAGTAAGCCTTTCGATCTATCTCTGAGTATTCGCATACCAAGAATGTGATTTGTATCACTAAGATCCTTCATGTCAAAGCTGCCATGAAGACTTTGCTTCAATGAATCCAAGGCATGAGTATCCCTGCCAGCAATCAGCGTGTCATCAACATACAAAACCAAGATAATCACGCTGCCATTTGCTGCCTTCGTGGTGTACAAACAGTGATCCACTTGACTTCTATGAACACCTTAAGACTGCATAATGTATCAAACTTATGATATCATTCTCTTGGTGCTTGTTTCAGCCCATACAGACTCCTTTTGAGTTTATATATCATCTTTTCTTTCCCTTTTTCCACAAACCCTTCAGGCTACTACATATATATGTCTTTATGCAGATCACCATGTAAGAATGCAGTCTTTACATCCATCTGTATGAGCTCCATATCCTCAACTGCAATCAAGCCCAAAATGGTTCTCAATATAGTCATCTTGACTATATGAGAGAAAATCTCATAAAAGTCAATTCCATACTCTTGCTTGTACCACTTTGCAACCAATCTTGCTTTGTACTTTGGGGAGGAACCTGAAGTGACCTTCATCTTATAAACCCATTTGCATGGAAGTATTTTCTACCCCTTAGGCAACTACACCAAGTCCCAAGTGCCATTTTTCTCAAGAGATTCCATCTCTAACAACATGGCTTTATACAATTTCTTGTTGTCCTATCTGTCCATTGCTTCCTTGAAGCAAGACAATTCACCACAGTCTATCAACATGACATAATCAGCCACATTGTTTGCACCAGGAACAAATCTGTCAAGTTTTCTAGTAGCCCTAGATGATCTCCTAACCCAATGGTCATTGTTTGCTGACTGTTTCTGCAAATTTCCATTTTCAGCATGCTGTCCTGGCATTTCAGCCTGCAAATCAACATTAACAGCTTGTTGTCCTGGCTGTTCCTGCACATGTAGTGGCTCATTATTGTGGGCAATAGCTAGCTGATCATTTCCAGCATCATTTTCTGCATTTACAGGTTAATTTACAGCAGGTATTTGCTGTTGTACAGTGGGCACATTTTGCTGCCCAAAAGGTATTTCTTCCCGGAATACAACCCTACGGACCTCCTCAGTCTTTTCAGGTTGTTTGTGCATGCAATCTTCCCAGAAGATAACGTCATTGCTGCGTACTACTTTTCTTTTCTCGGGATCCCATAATCTATACCCCATTTCACCCTCGTCGCCATATCCTAGGAAAATGCATTTACAAGACTTTGGCTTAAGTTTGCTGCGTTTTTCTTTACGAATGTGCACAAAAGCCTCGCATCCAAACACTTTTAGATGGGCATATGAAGGTGGCTTGCCCGACCATGCTTCTTGCGGAACTCCCCCGCCCAAAGACCTGTTTGGTGACCGATTAATTAAGTGAACGGTTGTCATAACAGCCTCTGCCCAAAAACCATGGGGTAATGCAGCACGAGACAACATCGTACAGACCTTGTCCTATATGGTCCGATTTATACACTCTGCAATTCTGTTTTGGGACGGATTATGAGGGGCAATGAGCTCCCTCTTTATCCCTTTGCTGTCACAAAATGCCTTAAAGGCCTTGGACATATATTCCCCACCATTATCAGAGCGAAGATACTTAAGTGTCTTATCTATCTGATTTTCAGCCAATGCCAAGGAATTTTTTAACTTGTCAAGCACTTCATCCTTGCTACGAATAGGGTAAACCCATACCTTCCATGTAGCATCATTGACAAAGGTGACAAAATATTTCATTCCCCCTAAAGATAATCCTGGCATTTGACATACATCCGAATGTACTAACTCTAGAGAAGAAAATTTCAAAGAAAGAGACTTTTTATGACACGTCTGTGCATGTTTGCTATAAATACAATGATCACAATGCTCAAAATCAATATAACGAAGACAAGGCAAGTAACCCAAACGAGAAAGCACTTTCATTCCTGTTTGACTCATGTGTCCCAACCGGCCATGCCACAAAGAAACGCTTGGCTGCTCGGCCACAGCAACAACATGGTTACGCACACTAGATACATGAAGTGGATACAAAGTATCACTCTTGCAAGTTTTGGCAATAACCCTAGATCCCTTACAGATCTTCCATTTTCCATCACCAAAGGTGATATAAAAACCATCATCATCTAGCTACCATGTGCTAATCAAGCTCTTCTTGAGCTGAGGTACATGCCGTACATGTTGAAGTGTAAAGATAGAGCCATGTTGAGACTGTAACTGCACACTGCCAATACTTAAAATGTCACATGCATAGTTGTCCCCAAGATGGACAACACCATGTCGACCTCCTGTATAGGCAGAGAACCACTCACGATGAGGGGTGACATGAAAGGAAGCACCTGAATCGAGAATCCAAGTATGCATGTCATCATCCGTATCTACAAGTAAAGCATGTGCATCAAAGTGTGAAGAGACAAAGAGTACATCACTCCCACTATCACTGTCATGAGTGACTACATTCACCTCTTCAATTTTTACACTGCTCTTCCTAGGCTAACTGTCATTCTTCTCTTCCTTGCTATCATATGTCTTCTTGCCTTTTCCTTTCTTTTTCTTCCATTTGTAGCAATCACGTTTAAAGCGACCCTTCTTGCCACAATGATCACATTCAACATCTTTGCCACCTGATTTATTGCATCCCTTGCTATCACATTTGCCCTTTTGTTGTGATCTGCCACTAGTATGCAAAGCACTTGAAGACTTGCTAGATGCATTGTTCTGCCAATTCATCTCTTCCATAAGTAGAGCACTCTCTACATCAACATACAAAAGGATCACATTAGAATTGATCATAGCAGTCTTGAATGTATCCCAACTCTCTGGAAGAGTGCAAAGCAAGAAAGTAGCCTTGAATTCCTCATTAATCATGAACTTCAAGGCAACCAACTGGCTGAAAATGGAGTTAAACTCACTCAAGTGAGTAGACATTGCTGTACTCTCTTTCATAAGCAAATCCATAAGCTTTTTCAGACAATACACTTTGCTTGCAGCACTCTTTTGTGCATACAGTTCTTCAAGTCTAGTCCATATAGCATATACAGAATCCAAACCTTCAATGTTGAACAGCAAGGCATCAGAAATCGATAGCTCTATGGTTGAGCATGCAAGCTCATTTAACTCATCCCAATCGTCTTGTTCCATGTCCGCGGGCTTTGCCCCTTTGATTTTGATCGGCTTTGCCTGCTTCTTTTACAACAGGATATTGTAGCACTGCTTTTGCCAAACTGCAAAGTTATGTGCACCTTCAAGCTTCTTTATGTGCATCAGATTACTACTGTCATTGCTGTCAGCCATGATTTTCAGCACAAATGTGACCAAAAAACAGCAAATGCAGGCCCAAAACTGTCACCCAAGTGACCAAGATACAAACAAGTACCAATCACCAATAAATGACCATGCAAAAGCACATATTTCAGATCTGCAATTAAATATTCAGAAGCACCAAACCATGTGCTACAGCATTCCACAACTGATTACAGCTGTTCCAAGGGCATATACATCACATTACATGAGAAATCCCAAATTTTAGCTGCAATTTCTGTTGTACATGTATCCATGGGCATGAAATTTGACACAAACGGTCAAAAGCCCCAAAATTTTTGTGCTCAAAGCATCAAACACACATCTGCAATTTCGTTGTCATGCATACAACAGGCCAGTTTTGCCAAAATAGAGCAATTTCAGCAAAACCCCCAAATTTTACCAAGTGTTGATGTCCAAATTGTGTGGAATTCAACCTGCATGTACATAAAATGCCCAAATGCTGCACAAATTTTGCCCAAACTGCAAAAGCCCCAAATTGCACAGGGTCCAATGCGCATCAATGTCGAGAAATTGGGTAAATTTCAGCCCAATTTGTGCATGTACATAAAAAGCCCTAAATGTCAAGGACAAAATGTCACAAATTCCTGCAATTTCTAAGACAATTTTGCTTGTCATGCATCAAATTCCCCAAATCTAAGAAAAGCCCCAAATTTCTGGGCCAAGATTGCACAAAAATTGGAAGCTGTGCCTCCACGCATGAATGCCTGTTAGTGGGCAAAAGGAATTTCAAGAAGAAATTGATTTTGTAAGAAAATTATGACGGGTCCGTTGACCCGCCAGGCGGGTCGCGTGACTAACAGCCCATTGGCGACCGTCCCTTGGTCGCCCGTCACGCATCGTGTCATCCGCTACCAATCACAGGTCATCGCTAGTCGCCCGCCAATCGCGCAGTCCTCATTTGCAGGCAGCATGCTATCCGCTGCCCGTTGCACGCCCGGTGCCCCACTGGTCCTATCGCACACTCTCCTTGCTAGAACCTGGCCCTGTCACCTGTGACAAAACGCTGCCTGCTCGCGAACTGGAACTATCACCTTGGCAGTTGCCTCCTCACCCAGCTCACGCTTGACATCTTGAGAAGCGAGCAAAACCTCGCTCTGATACCAGTTTGTAGTGACGGGTTGGGCACGGAGATCGAGACTGAAGATCGTTACGTGTAGTGAGAGACAGAGAGAGTGAGATAGAGCAGAGTCGAGAGTGAGCCCGTTTTTAGGTACAATGACGAGAGAGTACCTTTAGGTTTTTAGATAGATATATATGTGTAAGTACAAATGCTAAAGGTGTGTTCACACCCGAGCACATTTAAAGGCATGAGGCCTTTATTCCCAACATTCAAATGTGCACCAATGTCAATAAATTTAGCTCAACTGAGCAAAAATTCACTGATACATGAAAAGCCCCAAATTTTCAGAACCAATGTGCACTACGTTTCAAATCTCAATGTTATGCATAAACTACATCGAAACTAGGAAAAGCCCCAGATTTCAGCCATGAAATTTCTGAAAAAACTTGACTATGCTTCCACACATGAACTAGCCTTGTGTAGATGTGCCAAGTCACCCAAAAAAAATGTCAAACAGACTGTCAACTGGCAGTCAAGCACTGTCAGGATCTGCCGCCAGCTGTTATGAGCTGTCGCCTGATCCACGCTGGTCAAAACTGACTCCCACCAGCTGTCATGAACTATTGCCTGCAACCTCGGAATTCTCGTCTGCAACCTGGGAACTGTCACCTGCACACACCTGATCAAAACGGGCTGAAAAGATTGTCACCTACACAAATTTAGGGTTTCTGACCTGTCATCTGTCTATCTAACACACGCACATGCCTGAAGCTGACGTTTCTTCACACGGACAGGTTGAATCTGACACACACAGACTTCAGGAAGTGCGACCGCGGCTCTGATACCCATTTGAAGGGATAAGTGTGCAATGGGAGTAGGAGTTAGCAGTGGAGTAGCAATGTTGGGTGTGAGAGAGTGAATCCCAAGATGAGTGTACCAAATGTTACGGTACACAAAGAATAAAATGTACTTACATATTAGGGTACAACTAAGGGTGTGTTCACACCCATATAACTTTACACGGAGACGAAAGGACTTTACACCCAACATAGAAAATGATGACAGCACTAAAGACGGTGCTGGAGCCTGCAGCCAGCAGTCCTTGCAATCGATGGAGAAGAATGGCCAAGTTAGAGTGTGCACCTGCAAGAGGAATAAGAGAATGATCTTCCCAAGTAGAGGACTGGCTATATATAGCCAATAGGCCCTAAAACTGGCCAACCAGCAGCCTAGAGGCTCTAAAATTGGCTGACCGAAAGGTAAAAACTGGCCAACCAGTCCCCTCTGAAGCACAAAATGTTGCCGCCCTATGAAAGATAGACTGCCCTACTCGGATCGCACACATACTGACTACTCACCACTGCGAAGACTCAGAACTTGCTGCATGCACAATATGAACACACTTAAACCAACTAAAAACGAAATGTATGCTCTAAATAGAGCTGCCTCCTCCATCAAAGCACATGACATACATCTGAGAGCTCCTAATGTCCCCCTCCAGCTCAAACTGAGGCTCACAAGCAAGAGATGATAGTGCATGACAAACATGACCACTAACAGATTTATCTCAAATCCTAGACGTGACTGAAGTCCAAACAAGATGCAAATCCAAGGGTGACAAGAAGAGTGCCAATGCTGATGAAGTCCGTCTATGTAGACCACTGATGAAGAAGCTCCTCATGTTCCTAGGAATCCCCTTTGAAACACTAGGGGCCAAGGAATCCACAACCACATTACCACTATCGTCCCCCTATAAAAGGGATGGGGGGGTATGAGGGAACCACCAAAGGAGATGATGGAGGATGGGAAGGACCCTATGGAATAGAGAGTGCACAATACAAAACGGGTGCAGCAATAGACAACTACCTCGGAGGACTTTGCATAAGAGAAGGGGAATGGAGCCTATAAAGCCCTCTCTCCCACCATCCTTTAGCTAAAATAGCTTCTGAAGAAGAATGCTCAATAAAGACAGCCTGGTCACTAAAGACAATTTGAGTACCAAGACTAGTAAGGTCGTAAATTGAGAGGAGTGAAAAGCCCCCGTCTCAAACATGTAGGACTTCCAAAATGAAGCCTGATAAACGAGCTAGAGATAACAACAAAGTGCCAACACCACTAATAGGCACCACACAAATGTCACCAAAATTAATAAGACCCTCAAATTGACGATCCAATAGCAAATCTCCTCGTGGAATCATATAACTCGAAGCACCGTTAATAAGCCAAGGTCTCTCGAAAGATGAAGTATCCACTGAAGAAGACAACTCCAACACATGGATATGAAGAAACATAGACTCATCGGTAATAGTTGGTATAGAGGTAGAGGAAGGCTCAAATGATTTAGCTCTATCCTTTGCTCCTGAACGAAGGTGACGATACGTCTACCAACATTTCTCCTTGGGATGTGTCCCCTTCCCACAGTGTGAGGATCTTAGCTTCTCTAAATTTGTGTCAAAGCCTAAAGAACTCTCCTATTTCTCCTTCTTGGGCTTGACCTTTGATTTCTCCTTCTTCTTCCCCCCTCTCCTACCTACTCATAATCTCCTCCTATTGGACTGCATTGACTCTATAGGGTGGCTAATTAGGTGGGCTACTTCCAAGGATAAGATCTTTGCCATAATCTTTTGGCCTTTCAAGTGGTAGCTGCCCTAGAAGTAACTAAGAGAAGCAATCAACGTACATTTTTAAAAATGACATGAGATCCTTCTCTAACTTAGACATGTTTTCAACATTCTCACTATCATCTTTATCCTTAGTAAAAAACCAAGTACGTTAAAAGATGATTTTTCATTACTTAAGAAATTGCAACTACAAATACGACAGGGACAGGTTCACCTTTCAACTTTACATCAAGTGTGAGTATCTTTCCCTTGTGCTAAATAGCCACTTGTGATTTGTGCACACTTTAAACAATGTTAACAAAATGCGAAAAGAGGTGCAAACCTTTGCAGCTTGTCATGTGTCATCTAACATGCAAGAGTGTTCTATCTCTTCTATTCAGTGAATATTTTGCTTATTTTGCTGTTTTATTTCATGTGTGCACAAGTTATTTTATAATCACCACTCTTTAGATTGTTTCCAAAGGCCACTTTCAAGATAAGTAACGACATATCTCTACACTTGTAGTATACAGAACCACAAACCATTGGAGATATTGTGCCTAAAAAGTGCAAAAGCAAGAGAAAAACCATCCACCAACATTCATCAAATAAATACTTTGTAGTTGAAGGGAGTTTTGTTGAGCTAATCGACCATCACCGTTGATTTCCACCATTTCATACTTTTACAAAAACTCCAAATGGGACTACCCTTGTGTGTCAATCAATCTTGATACCTAATAAGCAAATGATGAACTAAATTAACCAACGTATGCTCCAGGTGCAACCGTCCCTTAATTCTTCAATCTTGGCAAGGACTATCCAAAAGAAGTCTAGGAAATGACTAACAATCATGCAAAGATGATGAAATAGTTTCCCATACAACATGATAACCTTTGGAAAAATGTAATATTCTTCAGACCAACCAAAAATACATCAAAGTTTGTTGTGTAGACAAAATGACATTAGTAATAAAAATCAATCCAAGTCATGCCATTCGATTTAGCTTAGGTCTAGCTTGTCACTTCCCGTCCCATGAAATAACTACAGACAACTAGCAAATCAGCCTGCATAGAGTTGGCTTACAAATGATCATCACTTGGATGCCAATCAAATTTCTAAAGCACCATTTTCCATGAGTGAATCAAGTGATCAACTAAAACAAAAGATTTGACATTGACAGGCTTGTCGATATTGAGTACATGCCACTAGGAGCTCTATATTTTGGTATTTCTATGTGTGATGGCCCTATGTTCAAGAAAGAATCACGCAATGGACATTGGAGACCCAAGACTACTGACACATAGCTTCAAACACTAACCATTTGAGTGACACCATGTCAGTTTCCACATCCAAGATTGCACCATGCCCCATTCTTTTTGGTGTACAAATATGACTTTGACCAAGGTAACAATGGCAAATATTATGAAATCATGGGCCGTACCATTGTCTAAGCCACTTTAAGATGCTCATGAAAAGGCCACACTTTCAACTTTCAATTAAAAATTTGTTAGCCATACATGTAGAGATCCAATCCAGGAATTGCTTAGACAATGCATTCACACACAAAGGACAGCCAAGTGCCTTGTAATACTTCCTTTAGTTACTACCTCTTGTTACCACCCCAAAGCTTGCAAGTCTCGTTCCATACAACTGATGAGGGTAGATTTGGTGATATTAATATGCAGCCCCAAAGCTTGTACAAACAAATCCCATATGTCTAAAGCTTTGCAAAGGTTATCCCAATCAGCCTTCAAGATCATAAAGGTATCATCAGCCAAGACTTTGACCAACAAAATGTTGGTGTGAAGGAAGGGATAAGCCTACCAGCTCCCCATTCACAGCCAAGTGCAATAACATTGTCAAGATAGTGTGCATTGCAAGAGCCAAAAACAAAGGGCTCAAAGGGCAGCCCTATCTAACAAATCAAGGAAAAACAAACAGCTTTGTAACACCACCATTAGGCATGATTCTCTCTTCATTGAAGACAAATTGTGCAATCAACAGTATTGTATTCAGTATTCACATCAGGTACTTGGTGTTGTCATTTATTTGAGAAAGACTACAGCCTTCAACCACTTAATTCAATCTTCGTTTGTCTCTTATAATGTCGGGTAAAATATATTCATTTGTATGTTAAATTCTAGCACATCTTCTCCTCTTCATTTCTTCAAATCAGCAAGAACGACATGTTCAATTCTTCAAACTAGCATTCCAAGTAGGCAGCAAGCTATTATCTTTGTTATTGAGCACTTCTCTATTTCAGGATTATATACTCTCTCTCTCTCTCTTTTTTTCGTAAATATACTCTCTCTTTTTTTCGTAAAAGGTAATTGTATTAATTACGAAAAAAATACAAGATTACTTGATTACAAGATACATGATGACACTAAGCCATCATGTGAAGAGGTTCTCTCACTCTTTCTCTCTCTCTTTTTCTGATTACAAGAGACACGAGGGCCCTAGGCCAACGTGTGGGGAATCCCCGTAGTAATGCACTAAAAAGGTTACACCAATCATGGCAACGACCCAGAGGCAATTGCCATATGCCAAGGATGCAAATCCTCCCGAGGGAGCAAGTCGGAGTGTCGGATGAGATCTAGCTGCCAATGCAAGAGCCCTTTAAGCCTAGCAATGTGTCGCGGTACATTAGAGGCCGAATCAAAGAGGAAAGCATTGCGCGTGGTCCAAATGTGCCAGCATCCCCAGTATCTGAAAAAGTGAAATAAGATCTTCACATGCAACTGTAACGGTGTGGGATACTTCGGGCGCACAAAAACCCAGTCGAAAGGAGTTAGTGAGGACCCCACCACCGCGCGCCAAATGTGCGACAAGAGTGACCAGATATTCTTGGCGAGCGGGCAAGAAAGAAAACGATGTCGGGCCGATTCCGCCGGTGTGGTACAGAAGAAACAATTGCCATTCGAGATGCGACGCTTGGCAAGGGCCGAGGCAAGAGGAAGACCACCAATCATCACCCACCAAAGAAAGACCTTGCATTTGAAAGGTGTCTTATTCAGCCAGCCCTCCATCAGCGTTGTCTGCCACCATGACAGCGATTTCCGCAGTCCCCAAACAGTATTAGCTTTCTCACCCAACCATTGGTGATCTTGAATGAGAAGATGATACACCTGATTAGTAGAGGCCTTTTCCAAACTCAACCGGCCTGCAAGGTCCCAGTCCTGCCAAGGGCGATCCACAGCCAGGGCAGGAAAGGGTTGCCTACCCTGAAGCTCCGACGAAAGCTTTTGCCATAAATCACGGTATCCGCGCGGGATCTTGAAGAGTCGCCTAGCAGTCCGAAACGATACGAGGACATTGCGAGTGGCAAGGGTAGCATCCGCAACCGACGTCACACCTAAACGGGCCATGTGGTTAAATCTTGGTCTGAGCTGATGTTTATCTTCCCATGAAAGAAGTCTCGATATTGCTAACAATTCCAGCTGAAAGGAGTTAGTCTGCAAGCGGTCCCCTACTGGGTGCCAACGGGCCTTTTGTAGCACCACTTTCCAAGAGCCGACCAAGTGCAGTAACAAAGAGGAAGAGGGACTGGAAAAACAAGAGTCAGCATTAAGGACATGCCACCAGGAGGCCCGAAGCCGTGTGTTACCATGGCGGAGCCCGCTGTCCTCAAGAAAATAACGGGCTATGATGGTCCACGGGTGATGATCCACACACATGGCACGAAAAAGGGACCAACGGAGAGCTAGCATATGAGTTTCTGCATCCAAAATAGCTCCACCATCCATGCGCTTAGGGGTACATGTATGTGACCATGAAATCCACGAAATGCTTGCCTGCAGTGAATCCTTCTTCCATAGCATGAAACGGATGGGATGAGAGCCTTCAAAGTAGTAGGCGTCCATGGCAACAAAGGCAGGAAATACGTTAGCATTGGTAGCATGATTGTCAAGGCCACTTTGAGGCAAACATGGAATGGCCACGCTTGCGACTTCCAATACATAAACTTCGCCGCCAGTTTTTGTGAAATCCACTCCAGCAGGTCTTTTGGCCGTACATCCACCCCCAATGGGTATCCAAGATGCCTGACAATGGAGCCACGGGAAACCACCTGGCCTTGCCAGCCTAATGACTGTAAATCAGGCTCCGTACAACTGAGAATGGCTGACTTAAAGGCATTGATGCGAAGCCCAGAGGCCTGACCAAAGAGTGTCCAAACATCTAAGGCCCTTCGAATGTTGTCCCTGTCCGCCTGCAAAATCATAAAGGTGTCATCAGCCAAAGATTGGCTAACGAAGTGCTGACCCAAAGGGAGAGAGAGGCCTGCCAGCTGAGCAGAGGCTGCCATGGAGGATAACATTGAAAGGACTGGGTGAGTCGCCAGGGCAAAGAAGAGAGGGCTCAAAGGACAACCCTGTCTGACCGAGCGTGCAAGGACAAATGGCTCTGTAACCCCACCATTGAGCATAACTCTGGAGGAAGCCGCAGCACTAATGGTGTAGATCAATCGGGACATCCGGGTACCAAAGCCCATAGCAGACATGAGATCTGCAATGAAAGACCAATCCACATAATCAAACGCCTTTTCCAAGTCCAATTGAATCAATACCAATTCCTGACCGGAGTGCCGCGCATAGTCAATAGCCATTTGCACATTTAAGATATTATGCAGAATGTTGCGGCCCTTAATGAAGCCATATTGGAGAGGATGCACAATAGCTGGAAGGTGCTTGTGTAGCCGATTCCCCAGCACTTTGGAGTAGATTTTATACATGGAGCCCATCAAAGAGATTGGTCTCCAGTGTTGCAGCTTTGACGGCGAAGGGACCTTTGGAATTAGTTTGATAAGGCCTTCTTTCCATGAGGAGGGCATGGCCCCTGTTTCCCAAACCTGCTGAAACATGACCACCAATGGCTTCACCAACTGCGTGGCCGAGGTCTGAAAGAATTCATTAGTGAGACCATCCCAGCCAGGACTTTTATCCTTCGGCAGGTGCAACAAAACATCCATAACCTCCTCCTCGCAAATATCGGCCTCCAAAGTGGCTTGCATATCAACTGGAACCTGCTGGCGGACCAGATGATAGAAGACCGAGGGGCATGCGTAACCTCGCTAGAAGGCGAGGGAGAAGAACCAAGAAGTTCCATAAAATAATTTCTGCACATAGTGACAATGGTCTGCGGATCAGTGACCATGCGACCTTCCGAATCCTGGAGTCTGGTCATATTTTCGCGAGCCGGAGACACATGCAAGGCGCGAAAGAACTTATGAGACTGGCAGACACTATCTTGCAATGTGTCAGTCAAGTTATGCAGCTTGGCCTGCTGATAAGATTTCAACTGAAACACTTGAATAAGATGGGCCAAACGCCTCTCCAGTAACAGCAGAAAATCATCATCTCGGGAATCCAGGAGCAAGGAACGGACCAAAGCCAGTAAGTCCTCTGCTGCATGTCGACGTCGGCGACAAAGCGAGGCATGATGGATCCCGTACTGCCGAGCAACCCGCTGCACATTAGAGAGCAGCCGTGCAAATGAAGGCAAGCCCTCAGAGGCGAAGTCCAATAAGAACCTCTCAATCAACTGCTGCATGTAGCCCTGGAAAATTGAATGCTTCAAATAAGAGGAGTTGAAACGTAAAGGGAGCCTATCCAGCAATTGCACAAAAGGTGCAATAGATTGTGCCCGCATCTCAAGCTGGAGGGGGAAATGGTCCGACAACGCATATTGCTGCAAGACCTTCATTTCCAGCATCTCGGGAAGAAAATCATCCCCCTGCATGATATACATTCTGTCCAGCCGCGACCAGGTAGTTGCATATTGTGCGGAATGAAAAGTAAACCCCGAAAAAGAAGGGTGAAGCCACGACCAAAGATCTTGCTTGAGTACGTGCAAAGCAAAGGAACTCCACACCCGGCTTTCCGGCGTATCCATTACCGAATGCCCTGAAGTGGACTGAGAAGAGTCAACACAAATATTGAAATCACCCATCAAAAACCCCCTTCGGCCGAGTGACATGGAGCCCTGCAAAGTGGACCAAAGATCCCGTCGGGATGCGGGATCATTCAGAGCATAGAGGCCCAACAACCATAAAATCTCTCCTTCAAATAAGACTTTGATTACCAGAAAGCGGCCCTGCACATCATTTTTAACAAGGACAGGCTGATATTTCTCATGGACAATCATCAACACGCCCGAATAGTGCGTAGCATGGGTCCCTGCATAAAACAGACGGAATCCATGACAATCCACAACTTTTCCTGCTTCACCGTGACTTTTGTGCTCAACTGCACACAATACATCCCATTGGTTCTCATGCAAGACGGTCCACATGGCATGTTGCTTATGGCGAGAGCAAATGCCTCGCACATTCCACGTGGATATCTTCATGTATCCTCAAAGAAGAAAGTCAGGAACGAGGCGCCTGCTGCCTCGATTTCACCTTTTCCGCGAGAGCATCCAGGACACCCTCATCCAGAAAATCAGCCAATACTGCAAACGAATTCTGGCGACCTGCTTTAGAGGTAGAAGGGAAATCCACTGCCTTGGGAGAGGGGCGGGGATAACGCCGATCCTAGGGTGTAATAACATTACCTTTGGCATCAAACGCCAGCTTAGCAGGTGGGCCTTTGGGGCCGTCGGTATAGACTCTCCTTGGAGACTGATTACGGGGGCAGACGGGACCGTAGGACGCGCAGCCTGCTGTGAAGTGACCAGTTCTTTCCTGCACGTATACGTGCGCATTGAATCCTGGGAAGCAGTAGGCCCAGGATCCGCCAGGCCTGCATCCAACTTTTTACCTTTTTTGGGACGTGCCTCAATCCAGTCAGTGCGACGGGCATCCATACTCAGGACCTATTGTTTGCCTTTATCCATGACATGAGGAGACTGAAGGGCTTCCTGAGGCGTGGCATCAAGCACCATGTCATCCTTGGGCAGCACAACCTGCGCATCCTCTGAAGACGGTTGCCTTTCAGGGCATTCGGCCATGAAATGCCGCAAAGGATGCATGCCTGAACAATTGAGGCGAAGCCACACGGGCCTTTTCCTGGCCGTGTCCCATAGCATGCATAAACGGTTTCGGTTCATCGCCCTGAGGCTTGGGGGAACCAGCACTGTTCCCACAACCGCCATCGCATCCTTCAACATGGGCCAATAGACCGCCGGACAATTTTCCACCTCCACCCACACCGGGCATTCTCGTTGAAGCAGACGCTGGAAGTCGGCCATGGGGCGCCATGGCACAACATGGACCAAGCAACGATCAAAGAATAGTGGCAACTTGGACACGAGCTCAGCTCGATGCGTTTCCGATTTCAACAGCACCTCATAAAAGCCGCGAGGTCCAAGGAAGATCTCCTCAACACACTCCCCTTGCAATAAATGGTGTATCCACTGGCGAATATGCGAAAGCACTGGGATCCTACCAGTGAAGAAAAGTATAACTGCACGGTCATAAAACACCGAGAAGGATCGCAAGACTGATTTGGGGTCCACTGTGGCTTCCAGCACATCATCCGTTGCCGCATCAAAAAAAGATTCATTATTATGCTGGACATAATCGCCAAGTAGAGTATTGGCAAAGTCCAGCAAATGCTCCCAGTCAATTTCCTGCGAATCCACAGAATCAGAGGCCACTTGCGCATAGGAACGTTCCGGAGGACCCATTGGCTCATCAGAAGTATGCTTGGAGCGTTTGCTGGCAGGCGGCAGTTCAGAACCCGGAGGCAACTCCTCCGTGCATGGCACCATATCCTCCGGCTCCTCTGCATCTGAATCAGGGCCAAGGGCTGCCACCGTCCGGTCGAGCAAATCCATATCCAGGCCAGCCATACTACTGTCTTCGCGTTCGCGCCCGCTCTCTCTCTCTCTCTCTCTCTCTCTCTCTCTCTCTCTCTCTCTCTCTCTCTCTCTCTCTCTCTGTGCAAGTCCCGCAGACTTGGCGGCCTCAGCCGTGGCCTATCCCGAGGGAGCTCTCTCTCTGTGTACAGAGCAACGAGCACACTGGACGGGACACTGCCTCTCTGACGTCTGTGGGGCTTAGGGTTGACCGCAACTAGGCGCCTCTGCAAAAGGGAGCAAAACGACCAGGCGCACCCACGAACAGAAGAGAGGTTGAAGGCAGAGGGGCGTCTTCTATAGGCTGTTGTGCTTCAGGTTCTCTGCGCAAATCCAGAATCCGAAAGAAGAATAGGACACCACGAACAGACCCTGCGCAGGTCGGATGGGGAGCCACGATCCACAAGTCAGACGACCTTCGAAGCCTGCCAACAGTGGCAAGGACACAGGCGGGCTCCCTGTGCAGAAGACGCAGGTACCCTTCTATGCTATGATGGTGCTGAGAACGACCGCTGCAAGGGTAGAGAGCCTACGCCCAACAGGCAGCGCAGCGTAGGCAGAAGACGAAGCAAGGCGCACGCTGACAATGGGCTGAGGGCCAAGGACGAACAATCCGAAAGAGGTAGGGCACAAAAACCCTACGACAGGTCCCGTCTCGCCATCGCTGGTCTCGTTCCTCTCAGCAACTCTCCTCTCTCTCTCTCTCTCTCTCTCTCTCTCTCTCTCTCTCTCTCTCTCTCTCTCTCTCTCTCTCTCTCTCTCTCTCTCTCTCTCTCTCTCTCTCTCTCTCTCTCTCTCTCTCTCTCTCTCTCTCCATTTATTGGCTATTATTATTGGCTGATCAATCACAATGACACATAACAATAATGATCTCTTTTAATGCTTGGGGCAGACAATAAGCTCAATGGCACAAATTATCCCATATGAGCCTATAAGATGAGGCATCTCCTCATCACCAAGGATCTATAGAATATTGTATGTTGCATTAAGTAATGGATTGTGTCTGACACTCTACCCCTACCCTCTGACTCTACATCAAGAAGTGGCACTCATGATGTCTTCTACTTCAATAACTCCACTTGGAAAATGAGTTCATTCTCTTTGAGCTCACATGTTCTTTTGTTCAATTCTTTGTGTTTACAACAGCTCCATATGTTTGCTTCCATTGCTCCACACCATTCTGACATGATTGATATCAAAGTCCAAGCATCTTGGTTCTAGTGTTGGTAGTTGTTTCTAACTATTGTTTCAGGTCTAATCCCTCTTTCTGACTGCTCCAAACCTTACCTTTTGTTGCTATCCTGATCCAGCTGGTCTGGACACCTGATTTGACAACTGGGGCTGGAGTATACAGCTATTGGGCAACCTG
Source organism: Lygodium microphyllum (assembly GCF_053477565.2). NCBI lineage: Eukaryota > Viridiplantae > Streptophyta > Polypodiopsida > Schizaeales > Lygodiaceae > Lygodium > Lygodium microphyllum. The sequence goes on from NC_141158.1 coordinate 79,262,327, forward strand.
TTTTCTTCATGTTTTTGGTGCTGGACCCTGCATTTTAACTACTCCAGCCTGCATTTTATTCACCCCAACCTTTGTTTTTCATCTACAACTTGTTAGAGTGCAGCGATGCGGAAGCGTAGGACAAAGACTAAGAGAGAGTAAACACAGAGAGAAGAGAGAGAGAGTGAGAAGGAGACAGTGTAAACGCAGAAAATCTGCAGTGTAATATGCTGTATAAGAGTGCAGAAATACACAAGGGGGCAGAGGAAAAATCTGCGTATGTCTCCGACTTGATGACCTCAATATCCGTCAGCCCGAGCACAGATTGTCTCAGCCAACAGATCTCAAGATCAGAATCTGAATAAAGAATGCTGGAGTGTGCCACGAACTGGCTATAAATAGCCAAAAATAGGAAATCCCCAGCACCAAGTCGGCTGCATTAAATGCAGTCGACTGCAGTAAATCTGGCCGACTGTACCAGTGCCACGTGGCATCCTGCCGTACTGCTGACGTGGAACCTGTTGTACTCTGCTGTCCACCAACTGTCCAGGGAATGACTGTCTAACACCCCCTCTCAAATCCTGGATGGGTCAAAAGACTGAGGAATCTGGAATGCTGCCGAAGAAGAGCGTGGGGAAGCGCCTTCATAAACAAATCTGCAGGATTATCCTCTGTTTTGCAGTACACCACATCAATGGTCCCATCCAGAAGCTTCTTCCGAATGAAGTGATACTGGATCTCAATGTGCTTCGTCCGGGCATGGAATACTGGATTCCGTACCAAGGCAATGCAACTCTCATTGTCGCACCGCAGAAGAGTAGGACGAGTCTGGGGACAACCAAGCTCCTCCAACAATCTCCGACGCCACACTACCTCACATGTGGTGGAAGACGCAGCCCAATGCTCCACCTTAGTAGAAGAAAGGGCTACCGTGGGCTGCTTCTTGCTACTCCAAGAGATAACACCTGTACCCAAGATAAAACAGTAGCCTGTAGTAGACCATCGGTGGTTCACATCTCCAACCCAATCCGAGTCACTCCAACCTGCAAGAACCAAATCGGAAGCATCTATACCTGCGGGATAAGAAATCCCTAAGTCAGAGGTCCCCCTCAAATACCGAAGAATCCTCAGGGCAGCCAGCCAATGAACCTATTTGGGTTCGGTCATGAACCCTGCCAAAAGACCCACAGCAAAACAAAGATCAACACGAGTGTTGAGAAGCCAAATCAAGGATCCAATAAACTGACAGTAGCGTGAAGCATCCATCACAGGAGAATCTAAGTCTGAAGTGGCCTTCCAATGCTCTGTAAGGGGTAACATGACAAGAGGCTAAAGAATCCAACAGTCAATCAAAGACATAGGCATGATAATTGAGCACATAAGATGTCGGAAAACTAGATGATAGGAGGACATGCTCAACTATATCATCATGGGTAACTGCATGTACCTCACCACTAGAAAGAGTAGTAACACTTGCTGCATCGCTGACTCTCTACTCATGTCAAGTCCGTCTCTATCTCTATTGCTCTCTAATCCAGATTAGTAATGGGCCAACAAGTCTCCATCTCAAAAGTCACCAAGAGCTCCTGAATGTACCTCTGCTGAGAGATGAAAATCCCCCTCTGAGACTGATAAATCTCGTGACCCAAGAAGAAATGAAGAAGCCCCAAATCCGTCATCTCGAATGCCTGATGTAAAGCTGCCTTGGTCTCTCAGACCTTCTGTACATAATCCCCTATCAAAATCAAATCTTCAACATATAACACGAACAACACACGACCAACCTCAGAAGTGTGCACATAAAGCTGCGGATCGGCCTTGGAGCGCCGATATCCCAACTTCGACTGAAGAAACAAGTCAATCTTCTCATTCCATGCACACGGAGCCTGCTTAAGGCCATACAAGGTCTTCTTCAACCTGTAAATTTTCCCATCCGAGGATCCAAAGCCAGGAGGCTGCTCAACATAGATCTCCTCCTACAAGTCACCATTCAAAAAGGCTGACTTCACATCCAACTGATAAACAGGTCATCTCCTATGGCCAGCCAAGGCAAGAACAGCCCGAATAGTCGCCATACGAGCAATGGGGACAAAAGTATTATGGAAATCAATGACTGGGCGCTGAGCAAAACCTTTAGCAACAAGGCGATCCTTGTGCTTGTCCAAAGAACCATCGCTAAGGTACTTGGTCTTGAAGACCCACTTGACACCAATCACCTTCTTGTGAGAGGGACGAGGCACAAGAGACCAAGTGTCATTCCTCTCAATAGCCTCCAACTTGACTTCCATGGCCTTCTGCCAATGATCAGACTGCAAAGTGTCCTTCACTGAAGTGGGCTCTCGATCCTACATAACACGGGTCAGCAAACAATAGTTGGAGCAAACAAGCTCCGAAGAATGTGTCTGATTCCTCCATGACCTCTGTGGTCCATCCTGCGGTTCCCACTCCTCAGGAGCCCCCTAGATCCCTGAATCTCGGAGGGTGTCACGGGCCCAACGAGGAGGAGGACGAACCTCTCCCTATCGCTCTCCATCTGCTGAAGACTCGGGAACATCCACTAGCGGAAGCTCCTCAGGGGTGGCCGGTGGAAGAGAAGACTTTGAATCCGAAGAAGAATCTCCATCAAGAGGCTCTGGCTCCAAAGAAACTGTCTCGGGAGCCCAACTCTCCCCTGGATCTCCAAGGACGGGGTGCTCCTTACCCCCCTCTGTGGCCGGTACTTCCATGAACTGCACATCTCGGCTCGTGTAGATATCCCGCTTAACGGGATCAAACAAACGATAACCTTGGGATTGGAAGCTACAGCCAACAAAAACTTGTCGTCGGGAAGCCGCCTCAAACTTATCACGCTGCGGCTTCGGAATGTGTACATAAGCGTCACACCTAAAGATCCTGAAATAAGAGACATCAGGCTTAGTCCCGAAGTAAGCCTCAAAAGGTGTCATCCTGTCAACGGCCGAAGTGAGAGATCGATTAAGGATGTGAACTGTGGTAACCATTGTCTCAGCCCACAGAAACTAAGGTGTCTGGCGATGCGTGCCATCTCGATCACACTTCGATTCTTCCGCTCCAAAATGCCATTCTCTTGGGGAGTGTTGGTGTTACCAAACTCTTGGTGAATGCCCCTATCTGCACAAAAACAAGCAAACTCATTAGACATAAATTCACCTCCCTTGTCTGAACGCAAGGTCTTCAGTCATCAGCCAGAACGATTCTCCTCAAAAAGAAGCCAATCCTTGAAATGAGAGAAAGCCTCCAACTTCAAAGTCAAGAAATAGACCCAAGTCATCCTGTTGTAAGTCATCTACGATCAACATGAAGTACAAGCTCCCCTTCAAGGACTCGGTCCTCATCGGGCCACAAAGATCCATAGATACAAGCTCCATGGGTGAAGTAGACCGCCTAGAAGCTTTGTTGGGAATCACATCCCGATGCAGTTTCCCACGAATGCAGGAGACACATGGCTGATGGCTCACCACTATGTCCGGCAAGCCTTGGACAAATGACCCTCGCGACGCCTTCCGAAGGTACTCGTAGTTCAAGTGGCCAAACTGAGCATGCCATAGCTCGGACTGTGTTTGAGAAGTAAGAAGAAGAGAAGTAAGAGCTGAAGAAGACTTCAATTTGTAGACTCCATTCTCCTCATACCCTACAGAGAGAACCTTCCTCGATCCACAATCAAGGACTCGAACAGTATCACTGTCAAACTCCACCAAGAGACCAAGAGCACAAATCTTATGAACCGAAAGTAAATGATACCCCAATCCTAGCACATGCAACACCTTAGAGGTGTGGGTACCACCACGTCCATCTAGAATAAGCTGAATCTCACCCCGCGCAGTAATAGACACAGAAGAGTTATCTCCAATGAGAATTTGCCCACGCGAAGGTTGCAAATGGGCAATACCAACAGAAGGAGTCATATGCCGTGAGACACCACTGTCCACAATCCACTCTCGAGCCTGGGGAGCTATCATTGCAGCATCAGAAGTTGTCGGTGTAGAGTCCTCAATGATTGCTAAGTGAAGAAAAGCAGCTGATGAGGGTGCAGCCACCGCTCCAGAGTCCTTCATGTCCTTCTTCTTGGTATCCTTCTTGTCTTTGTCAAGGCAATCCTTCTTCCAGTGTCCGGTCTTACCACAAATATGGCAAGTTGATTCCTTCTTCTTGTCCTTCTTGTATTTGTTGTCCTCCTCCTTCTTTTGGTCATTCCCCTTCTTCTGAGCGGCTTGGCCAACCAATGCCTCCAATTTGGAAGCATTCTGTCCCTTCAATTGTTCCTCCTGGTCCAAGACCATAGGAACCAACTCTTCCCACCGAAGAGTCGACTCTCGCCCTGAAGCAATAAGAGTGGAATAAAAAGTACCAAATCGTAGAGGCAACTGGGATAGTAAAGTGATCGCCATGTCTTCGGAGGAAATAAGCTTCCCCGCATTTTCAACCTGCATCTGAAGCTGCGGAAGCTTGTTGATGTGTTCCCGAAGCGACGAAGACTTGTTCACGGCTAAAGTCTGCATTTGCACCTCCAAAGGAACCCTCTTTATCAGGGTCATCTAGTTGTACATCTGGTCGAGCTCTAGCCATATCTCACGAGCCACCATCAAGTGCTCGATGTGAGTTATCACGACTGTGGTGCAAGACAGAAACAGAAAAGATCGAATCCTAGCATTCAGTTTGTCCCAATGAGATTGGGCCTTGGTCAACTCCGCACGAGCATTGGAAGAGAGTTTGGACTCATCCCTCACCAAGGGCCTGTTAATCTCCTCCATCACCAATTCCGCCAAATCATAAGACTCTAAAATGGCCAACATCATCACTCGCCAGATGCGATAATTGTCACCATCAAGCTTTTGATCCGTTGGAAGAGCCGGTAGGACAGGCACATTCCTATCCAAGATCGCCTGGAACTCCAAACCAATCTTTGTAGACATGTTAACCTGCAATACCTGCACAAACACAAAAGCAACCCCCTCTGACTGTAAAAACGCAGCCTTCCAGGACTGATTCCTCCACTACCCAAACCTTCTTCACCCGCCAAAGGTGATGAAAAGGTAAAATCTGCAACGGAAGGCCTCAAACGCAGCCTTTCTCACCTTCGAACAGCAATAACCTGCAGTAAATTCACCGATTAGACTCCTTTCCCACACGCCCACGCTCGCTCCAGCCTTGATCCGATGCGCATCCCTCCCGCTCGCCCTCGAACCTGGAAACATAGCCTTATGTCGCGATGAAATCTTCTCTTCAGATAGGTTCAGCCCTTTGCCCTTGGTCAGTCCATCTTCACCACTCTGATACCATGTCAGAGTGCAACGATGCGCAAGCGTAGGACAAAGACAGAGAGACTGAACATAGAGAGAAGAGAGAGAGAGAGAGAGAGAGAGAAAAGGAGACAATGTAAACGTAGAAAATCTGCGGTGTAGTATGATGTATAAGAGTGCAGAAATACACAAGGGGGCATAGGAAATATCTGTGTATGTCTCCGACTTGATGACCTCGATCTCCATCAGCCCGAGCACAGTTTGTCTCAGCCAACAGATCTCAAGATCAGAAACTGAATAATGAATGCTGGAGTGTGCCACGAATTGGCTATAAATAGCCAAAAATAGGAAATCCCCAGCACCAGGTCGGCTGCATTAAATACAGCCGACTGCAGTAAATCTGGCCGACTTTGCAGTAAATCTGGCCGACTGTACCAGTGCCACGTGGCATCCTGCTGTACTGACGTGTCCTTCCGTACTGCTGACGTGGAACCTGCTGTACTCTGCTGTCCACCAACTGTCCAGGAAATGACTGTCTAACACAACTGATGTTTTCATCTTCTCTTACAGTGGCAAATGGCTGCATTTTCATCCTCTGTGTTTTCAGCCTGATCTACACAATCAAGGAAGGTTCACACGTATCAGTTATCGTGCCTTTGTTCACTACACTCATTTCACATCTTGTTCCTCTCTCATTTGAACTGTTCTCTCTTGCTTGAATTGTTGAACTCTTGATTTTGGGCCTATTAACCAAAAGTAACCCAAGTATTCTCTCTAAAACCCTACTTATCTTCTCTACATATCATCTCAATGGCTCCTCCATGTTACAATACTAATGACAAGCTTAAAGGCACTACTACCTAACTTGAACCGTGCATGAAAGCCTAGTTTGCGCACAAGCAACTCTGGTATATTGTTTCAGGATCTGCCTTGTGTCCCCGAAAAACATATACCATTCCATCAAATTGGGGCAAAGACAATCATGAGGAAGCAGTCCCTGACTGGGACGACGACAATGCCAAAGCACACTCACCAAAGGTTTGCGAGAAGCTCCAGCTTATGTACAAGGCTCCGTCAAAAATAAGAGCTGTTACTCTCTATGGTCAGGTCAACTACAGAATATTCTGTCGGAGGCATCTCTTATGATTCAATCATTCATTCTCCAAGTGATCCAAATTCAAGATCAACTTTGCAACATGCAGTCTGCAATTCCCGAATCCCATCTTGTGGAGATTGTTCCCTACAAACCACCTCCGGAGTTTGATGGTGTTGCAAATGCCTTACAAGCTTAGATATCGAATTCACCTATCAATTTCCAACACACACATCAATGCTACTTGAGCATGAGTCAACCTTACATTTACAAGGGATGTTTCTATCTCCTTCCAGAGACACTCATTCGAGTGTCTTGGGTGCTTCAAAGAGGAGTGACACAAAGAAGTCATTCATATACAGATGTGGTGGACCCTAAGCATGGCTTTCTACATGCACCAATGATGTTTAGTAAATTCAAATCCTTGAGCTGGTTTGCCTTTCAAGTTCATGATGGGAGGATGGGAGGTCTTTGCTTCTAGTTTGTTCCCACATGAGGAGACACTTTAGCGGTCTAGCCGAAGGTGGGGAATCCATGGTCATGGTAGTGCTTTTCGCCAAGCTGGTTCATAATAGGCATCGAGATTCAGTTATTCCTACTCTCTATGGTTAGGGATTGGTATAACCAACATCGACATCAATGTCTTTCTGAGGCACCTTAGTGGTGGCTTAATCACCCACCATACTCATGGTTCTATCTAACATTTGTTGTATGTACTATGGTGTGCCTTTCATCATTGTATTACTTTATCGGACTTATCACCCATAATCTGAGAGAGGGTGTTAGCAGTGTACATATCCTGCATGTACCTACTCATAGGCTGAGTGCACTTCATTTCCACATATTTAAAGCTGCCTCTCCTCCATCTTACAATCATTTGATACAAGCACATTGCATCCTCTTGGAGGAAGGGAGACCAAAATGAATCTGCCGGTTTCCCACAGCCAGTGCCTCTGAACACACTCTTGTGCCTTGGCATATAAATTCCGTTTCCCGAGTTCATTCTCTTTGAGTTCATGTGTTCTTCTTTTTCTGTTCAGTTCTTCATGTTTACAGCAGCTCTATCTTTTTGTAAAATAATCTATAGGACCTCTTCTCTCTCAAAACAATAAACACAGATATCCCACCATATGCACCTCTGTCCACAACTTACTAGGCCTGCCAACTTGGCACCCAACCCCATTGGATTTGCCAAATAATTAATAGACTCAATTCCTAATTAGAAGGTATTAATCCTTTTGTTAATCATGACTAGCTGTCACAAACACAGCAGAATCAAATAAGAAATGTGTGTTTCCTATGCAAGAACGATATGTCAAACTCCCATCCTCAAGTGAGAGAATACAGAATTTCTCTGCTTGTTGTAAGATTTTACTTCAAGAACTAAAAGCATTAAGAAACACAGTATGGTCTCATGCTGTGCACAGCTATTGTTAAGTATTATGTACAAACACTATGGGATTTCTCCAAATGCTTTACAAAGTCAATCTTGTCATAAGAATGCTATTTCAAACACTAGAATAATTTTACTAATACTGCAAAAATTAAACTAAATTATAGCTATGTCTTGCTGGAATGACCAAAGAGCAGCTTGGGAACATAGCCAAAACAAATATATACTCTTAAGAGTTTAAGAAATTTTACCGTCTCCGTTACCCTCGATAGAGTCCCACCCCCAAAAGAGTGTCCACATCCAAGAGAAGTGAATGCATCTTCCAAGACCTTGCCTCTGCACCCATCAACAAATAGGCAATAATCTTTGATGTGGACAAAACAACAGAAATCTCTAACTCTCCAGTTCTTGTGAAAAGCATCCAGTACTGCTTACGTCAAAGGGTCAGTTAGTATGCTTTGAAGTGAAGGTTCAGACACATGTCGCCCCTTTGTCTCCTGCATCCCAGTCCAAAAAAGCAACAGGCTGAAATTTCAACAGATGCAAGCTTCTCCAATCTAATCAGAACTTGTGTCTCACTTCAGAAATGCTCAATTTAATGCTAGTACAAAACAAAACAAACTCATTGAAGAAAGACATCAAATGAAACAGATTCCACATGTAACAATCCTTTGAGGAATGAGGGACTCACAACAGTGTGCCCTGATGTAGACCCTATGACCTTCTACAATGAATTTTCTATCTATCTTAAACCTTCTCAATGATTAACAAAACCAGTCATTCCTTGTTCACACTACAGTGCCACTCACCATCAAATTTTCTGCATTGTTTCCCGGTAGAGAATTAGCACCACTTAAAGCTTCCATGAATTTGGAAACCAGGATAGGGCCAAAATCTTCAATCACAACATGGCCAGCATCTGCCATAACTGAACCATCCAAGGTCGCATTACCTCGTGGCATGAGTCTAAAAGTTAAGGAAGTTCTGCAAGCATCAACAAAATCAATTGTCAAAGGCATACAATTTAATATCTAGATATAAAGGTCTCACATTTTCCAATCTCCTCAGTTGCCAAAACTCACCTTCCACTAGATCCTGGAACAGCTCCTGAAGAGAGTGGAACAATCCTGTATTGGCAGGCTCGCCGAAGTCCTGCAGTTACATGCTGGAGTGCTTTACCTGTCACTAGAAGCAGCTCTCCAGCTCTTAGCCCTATATCTGCAAGGTACCAACGACCATTCATATCACAGACCTGCAAAAACAAAAGACAACAACAGAGATTACAAATGCTGCCAAAGCAGACCAGTGACCTTCTTTAAGCCTGCATTATAACTGTCACTACTTCTATCTTTACTTGTGTCTCTGTAATAATCAGACTCCTCCCAAGCATCACATGAGAGGAAGCATAAGAAAACCACATGCAACTCAACCTGCGTGTTATGCACTCACATGCAGTTATCTTGTATTCACCTACCAACAAGTAACAAGAAGACCCAAAATCACTGTAAGAATGAAATACTCGATCTTTTCAACTTTAATGCATGTTAGCAACAAGCATGTATAATTATCTAAGGAAGTGGCATAAAACAAAGTCTGCACTGCAGCTAATGCTCCATTCAAGATGTCCCAAAACATATTTCAAAACTCACTTTAAATGGGCAAAAATATTCAACTACAAAATTATAAACGCACATGAATGCAGGCAGAGGCCAAACTTCATAGAGGAGAAATTGGGGTTCTTCCTCCTTCAATACAACAGCTGAGTACAAGCAAATCAAAAAACTCAAGAAACTTAAGAAGCTTTTAAAAGCAGGTCAACACGCAATGCACCAACACATGAAGCTTTCAGCAAATAAACTGTGAAGCTTCAAGAATATAACCAACCTGCAGTCCAGGACAGTCCGATGCAATTAGTGTTAGAAGTCCCTTTTCACACTCTTGAGAAAGTCCTTCTGGGCCTGGAGAACTCTTAACACCATTATGAAACTGGGTCGCCACTAAGACTGATGATGAGGCATCATCCTCAGGCAACGGACAATCATCCAAAAGAGAATAAAAAGCACTGCACATAGTCAACGACCATCCAAACTGTCAAGCTCTGAAGAAATTTCACCAAACATCAAACTATCAATATCTAAAAAATCTTGTCACTTACTCGCTTCGTAAATGCAATTGCCGAGAAATGGCTCCCAATGCAATCCGCGAAGCTTTCCCCAAACACCGAAAAACATCAGACATACAAGGAGGTGGATGCTCTACATCTTCCCCCATCACATCTTCTCCCACCGAAGTCCTATACAATCAAAATGATTGACTCTCTCTCTCTCTCTCTCTCTCTCTCTCTCTCTCTCTCTCTCTCTCATCCTCATCAGCTATGTATTGTTTATTATCCATATACTTAGTCATAGCATTAGATAACAGCTATTTTTGGGACTTGGAAAATTCCCTGACTCTCAGATGTAAGATTTTAGACTCATAGGCCAATTTGACATTTTGTAGACATTAATATCACACACACACACACACTCACTCTCTCTCTCTCTCTCTCTCTCTCTCTCTCTCTCTCTCTCTCATTTCGACCCCTTCCCTTGACATGAAAGCTCACCCAAAGTAGGTAATCATGGATCGAGCTCGAGAGCTGTGATGCAACAAGCAACCCCCATCCCTGAGGCCCTCAACTACAACTAAGCTGGCAGGATCCATGCCTTCATTACCTGCTACAAGAGCCAGCCAGCATGCGACTTTGACTTAAATACCCTATTGTCTGTTGTAATCAGGGATTTACCACCCTATCCGAGGAGGAAGGCTGGATTCAAAATGCTTCAAATTTGTCACAAGAAAAAGCTTTGGTGAAGATGTTTGCCACATTACTAGTGGTAGGACAATAGACAAGGCTGATATCACATGTATGTAGCGTGTCTCTTACAAAGTGATTGTGGATCTCTGTGTGTTTCGTGCATGTATGAAACATTGGATTCCATGCCACTGCAATGGCACTTTGACTGTCAGTGAAAAAAGGAGTAGGCTTCGTGACAGATACATCTAAATCAGCTAACAAGCATCTTAGTCATACGCATTCAACTGTGGTAGTGAAAGCTGCCTTGTAGTCAACTTCACATGATGATGTGGCAATAGTGGATTGTTTCTTGCTAAGCCAAGAGATGCAGGATGAGCCAAGAAAGAAACAATTACCACTAGTAGAGTGATGTAATCATAATCACCAGCCCAATTTGAATCATTGTAAGCATGTAGTTGCAGTGGTCCCCTCTTGGCATAAAGCAATCCAGGAGTCCTAGTGCCATGTTAAACAGCAATAAGCATTGCTTTCAATTTCCTTTCATTTCTGTCATGTATCATGATTCATATAATGAAGGCATCATTCATGAACATGCATGCAAGGTTTTGGGTCTCACGGGTCAGTCTCAACCTTTTTTAAGGATGTTAATATAGTACAACCTGAACACACCTATGATGCAGCTCAGCCATGCTCAGCTGAAACCAAGTCATCAGAATGGACATCACCAAGACACACAAGCAACACCATTTGGCATGAAGATACCATCTTATTCATCTAATGATGGCTTCCTTATTAGGCCAGAATACCTTGATATACATGTGTTCTTTAGGATGAGATTGTTAGAAATCATGTCATTCCATGTCTCTCTCTATATGACATATGATCCCATCTCACAATATGTCTATACAAGGCGAGGTGTGGTTCATGGAGTTTTCAGCTTCAGCATGGGGTGAGGGGCACCCTATCCTTGGAGATCCATGTGATAGTTGGGCACCTAATCCAATTAGAGTGGAACCTATTCCTCTTAAGGCTCCATCTACAGGAGATTGCTTCTCCACATGCTCACCCACTTGTGGATGTTCCAGAGACTTCAGCAAAGGCAGAGTGGCGAGAGGAGTATATGCCTCCTTGCTCAGCTCGTGAGACACTCCGTGATGTAAGGATTGGGGGGCTTCCCGAGGAGTGGCAACCACAAGATGGCCTGCAGAGATCTTACAGAAAAACCAAGCACATTCCATAGAGCTTGTTTGTACTAACCATGGTTTGATGGCTCGTGCCATGAAGGCTAGGGAGCCGACATCAGTAAAGAAGGCATTGCAGTCTAATCATTGGCAAAAGGCCATGAAGCAAGAGATGGAGTCTATTGAACAAAATGCCACTTGGTAACTTGAGTCTTAGCCTCTTCATCACAAGAAGGTGATTGGAGTCAAGTGGATCTTTAAGACCGTGTACCTTAGTGATGGCACACTCAACAAGTACAAGGTACAATTGATTGCCAAAGTTTTGCGCAGAGGCCAAGTGTTGACTTCCATGATACTATTGCATCCACAGCTCGTATGGCCACCTTTTGGACAGGATTAGCTCTTGCCACCCATAGAAGATGGCTGGTTTACCAATTGGATGTCAACTCTACGTTCTTGAACGACGACTTAAAGGAGGATGTCTATGTAGAGCAACCTCCTAGCCTTTCTCCCTCAAATGGTAAGGCATACAAATTAAAGAAGGAACTCTATGGCCTCAAAAAGGCTCCTCATGCTTGGAATGAGAAGAGAGACTCGTTCCTTCAAAGGCAAGTTAGGTTATTGGAGATCCACATTCGATCCAAATTTGTACATCCATAAGTTAGCTAGAGGGCACCCAATGTTTGTGATCTATGTGGACAATCTCATCTTGACACGTAACCATGCCTAGATGGTCAAGCAAACTAAGGAAGCACTCCATGAGAAGTTTGAGATAACAAGTTTGGGGCTTCTCCATCTCTTCCTAGGTCGTGAGATGTGGCCAATCGAGAAGGAGATCTCTCTCTCCCAGTAGCAATATGTGCAAGAGCTCTTGACTATTTTTGAGATGCTCCTGATTACTTTTGAGATGCAAGAGTGTTGGACCATTCCTACTCCCATGGATCCGAAGAGAAAGGCTACAGCTCCATTGGCAGATGCTTCCCGATGTAGACAGTTGGGTCGTTGATATGGCATTTGAATACTTGGATCCATTTGAGGTTCCCAATTGGTTTGCTAGCAAGATTTATGAGTGAACCTAAGAACGTTCATTAACAAGCTGCGCTGAGGATATTGCGGCTCCTTTGGGGGGGAGGGTACTCCTAACCTTGGCCTATTTTGTCTAATAGATACGGATGATTCAGCTTTGGTGTTACAAGGCTAGACAGGGGACTCAGACTGGGCTAGAGATGTTGACCACCAAAGGTCAATAACAAGTTACTGCTTCAACTTGGGTACAGGTGCTATCTCACAGAGTAGCAAGAAATAGCCCACAATTGCTCTATCATCTACAAAGACAGAGTATAAAGTAGCTTGTACTACCGATTGTGAAACCACTTGGCTTCAAAGGTTGTTCAAGAAGCTTGGCTAAAACATCTACCTAGGATCCAATCTGCACACGAGACATGACACAAGCCACATTCATGAATACAAGGAACTAGGCATCATACTCACCTCCCAGCCATAAAGCCAAACAAGCTAACCCCCAAGCCTGGAAGCCAGCAGCAGTTTAAGTCACAATCATGTCCCCAAGAGTTGGTGTCTCATACCACCAACCAACACCATCCTTGTATATGGATGTGTTAACCATCGAGCCAAGAGCTCAAGAGTGATGATCACACAATGAATGTGCACAATAGGGCCTTAAGTCCTATGAATAGGACTCAACTGCCGTAACCCCAAAGTGTCCTTAGTACATACGCACTAAGTCACTTCATAACCACTATGACCAATGCTACTAGTACCCATTGAAATGTCCAAGGATGTAACACTTCCCCCTTATACAAGCCACATTCATGAATACAAGGAACTAGGCATCATACTCACCCCCCAACCATAAAGCCAAACAAGCTAAACCCCAAGCCTGGAAGCTAGCAGCAGTTTAAGTCACAATCATGTCCCCAAGAGTTGGTGTCTCATACCACCAACCAACACCATCCTTGTATACGGATGTGTTAACCATCAAGCCAAGAGCTCAAGAGTGATGATCGCACAATGAATATGCACAATAGGGCCTTAAGTCCTATGAATAGGACTCAACTGCCCTAACCCCAAAGTGTCCTTAGTACATACGCACTAAGTCACTTCATAACCACTATGACCAATGCTACTAGTACCCATCGAAATGTCCAAGGATGTAACACTTCCCCTTATAAATGATTGTTGTCCTCAACATTATCCTTACGATCGAAGTAGGAAAAACAACTCTTCAATGAACTTACCAACTTTCAAGTAGCTTTCACCTAGGGGCAGTTTTTGCACTTGGCCCAAATACTCGAGATAAATAGTCTAATAGGATCATTTAGTCCTAAGGTCAAGAACTGATTCGGGTTCGAGTAGAATATATCAAGCAGTATCCTCAAGCCACGAGACCTCCTCAATCAGAACAATCTGTTCACCTTGTCCCAATCATTCTTTCAAATGACTAACGTGGAATACAGGGTGAACTTGGATTTCCAACGATAAATCCAACTCATAGGATACACTACTTATCTTCTTGGTAATCTAAAAAGGTCCACAATGCTAACTACCGCCCATCCAAATGTCCAAGGATGTAACATTAGCTATATAAAACCAATAGCTACTTCACAGGGACGTGAAATTTTAGAGATGCTTTGCTTTTGTTAGTGATATTTGATTGATTTAATAATCAAATGTGCAATGTTGTAAGGCACATGTGATGCACATGGCAATTATTTCATGGTAACACGCCAGGGACCCTGGGAAAGCAGCAGGTGCCAAACCCAAAAAGTTGTGATAAGTTATGCCAGTAGGGTTTTGGATGTTAGTTGGTGTTAGCTTGACACTAGGACAATTAATTGGCCAGTAAATGTCAGTGGCGATGCTAGGGATTAGGCACTAATTAATTAATTTGTGCATGTCCAGGGGTCAATTACAACTAGGAACTAATTGGGGTTGCAAATGGCCTAGCCAATTAAATTGTAGATGGGCATATCTACTTTTGAGCAAGGTCGAAAGGACTGAAATTAATTTTCCAAATTAATTAATTTTGACAATTAATCAAATGGCTGAAAATTGCTAGAAAATGGGATTAATTAAGTGCTTGATCAAGGAATTACCACCCTATCTAAGAAGGAAGCCACATGAATGAGCTCTTAGAAAAAGGGCTCATTCAGCCTAACTCTTCACCATTTTGTTCTCCAATGTTTTTGGTGAAGAAAAAGGATGGTTCACAACGTATGTCATTGACTATCATGCTTTGAATAAAAATTTAAATCACGATAAAGAATAAATTTCCAATCCCTCACATTGATGATGTCACGAATAAATTGCATGGAGCAACCATATTCAGCTATATAGATTTGAAAAGTGGGGATCATCAAATACACATTAGACCACAGGATGTGCCTAAGCACAGTTTTTTCATACGGCAATCATACGTCAAACGCAAACAAGTATGAAAGTATGATTCATGCCTAGTATGAAAGTATGATTGGAGTATGATTCATGCCTTCAAGCTGAATCATTCGTTGCCCTAATTTTAATATTAAAAATTAGTAAAAATGTAAATAATCTAGTATTAGGCTAACATGTTGACTAAGAACTAAAATTTCATTGTTTCAACAACTTTAGATTCTTTAAAAGAGACACTGCAATCTACCAATAAGCCAATGAATAATTAAGATTAAAGACAACAACTCACAAACTCACAACATTGATCTACCAAAAAGATTTCAGATTTTGATTTCCAATCATTTGAGCCAAATACAATTGAAGCATTGATGGCTATGGCCTACAAGTGAAAGTAATCCAAAAAGGGATAGATAGATAAAAGTTTATAAAAGACTACCATAAAAGGCAATGGATGGATCATGGCATAATAGGAGTCCAGACTCTAGACAGTAGTAGAAGGCTAAAGCAAACCATATGGAAAAAAGATTACACATGACGATCATGGGCAATATGCACCCTCCTCATCCTCATCATTCTCCTCTTCATCTTCCTCATCATCATTATCATGATCATCCTCTCCTTGCTTAACAAGAGAAGCATTGCTTACTGTAACTTTGGCATTATCCAACTCTTCTTCTTGCAATTCTCGAATTGCAAGAATCCTATCATCATCCTTTTCCTTAGAATCCTATCATCATCCTTTTCCTTATTAAGCATTTCCAAAGTAACCTCATTTCTTTCCCACCTCTTTCTTCAAGATGAAGGTTATATGGATATAAACAAGTTTCTCCATATGCTTTGGAAGTAACTTGTTTCTGCTCTTTGTATGCTTTGCTACATCATGAGGAGTGTACCTCTCAATCACATTCATCCAACCTTTATACATTTCACTATCACCACTTGGATTCTTTGATCTCCATATTGAATGCAAAACATTAACAGTTGCATATAAAGGTGAGTGCAACATATCCCATCTATCAACACAAAGATCCTCAACCTTCTCCAATTTACTAGCATCTACACCCTCAATGTCATGTGTCTTCTCAATCATACGATCTATCAACTCATACACAAGCCCCATTATTATACCTTCCCTATCTACAAGGCAAAGGATCTTTAAGATAGGTGCACATATCTTCAAAAAAATCCTTGCATCTTGCCAAAAAGTGAACCCCAAAATTATACTGGCCACTTGCACTACAGCTACAAGTAGTGCCGCTTCATATAATGTTCAACTGCCAAGCTTAAAGAAGCAAAAAGTGGGCAAATCATAGGGAGCTTTGGAGAAGTCTTGGAATATGGAAGTAAGGCACAATGTTGATGTTGCCCTTCGCAAGTTTTTTTATACTGAGGACATTTCTCATTGAAAAGTGAGGAGTACATATTTTTTAGACATGGTGAAAGCAATAAGGGAAGTTGGGCTAAGCTATAAGTCCCCCTCTCCACATGCTTTGCACAAAGAAACTTAATGATAAAGACAAATGCACTGATAGAGCATTGCTTGACATTCGAGATAAGTGGCAGGAATATGGATGCACTGTTTTATGTGATGGATAGTTAACACTCGTCATAGATCCATTATTAATGTCATGATATTTTCCATACATGGTTTTGTGTTGATGAAGACAGCAGACACAAGTGAACAATATAAGTTAGAAGAGTACAACTATGAGATTTCAAAAGATGTAATCTTGGATGTTGGGCCAAAAAATGTAATGCAAGCGTATATGGATAATGCAGCAAATTGTGTGCGAGCTGGACAATTGATAGAGGCACAATGGCCTAACATTTTCTATACTAGGTGTGCTTGTCATTGCTTAAATATCCTTTTTTAGGATAATGGTCGATTGTCTTAGGTTACTTCTATATTTGCTTATGCCAAAAAATTTGTCATTTTCATAACTCAAAAATATACAATTTTGGCTTTATATCGCAAAGTTAGCACAAAGGAGTTGGTAAAGCCACAATAGGGACACCTACAATGCTTGTCTCCTCATGTGAACTCTCTCCCAAATCAACCATAGACTCATCAATAGCCACGAAAGAATCAACAAATCCTGCTTCTAAATGCAAATGTCAACATGTCTCCTTCATATGTGAAGGTGGCTGTGATGGTTTATCTACACCAAAACCTTTAAGCCCAAGAAAGTGGGGTCTTATGTGAGACAAGCCTCCATCCCAAGTATGCTGACACCACTTGCATTTGCAAGTAAGTTGCCCCCTTCAACATTGCTTAACAATTGTTACAAATTCACCCTCCTCTTTTTTCTTTCTTCCCATTTGTGTTAGCCGGATGCATAAGAATGGGGATGAAGCTTTATCACATGAAGACATAATAACTAATAAATATTGCTGAAATGTCAGTTTCAGTTGTAGAAATCTGAAATTTCACAGATTTTTAAGCCAACACCAAAGGGCAAACGAGTTCAATGGCTATCTCAACTTGTTAATATCTAAAATTTCAGATACTTTAGACTTCTAATAAGAAATTTCAAAAATTCTCGACCCAATATTAAAGGGCAAAAGCAGTCAAGGGCTGTCTCAGCCTAGTAATGTCTGAAATTTCTGAAAATTTGATATATTCAGACTTTGAACAAGAAATTTCAGAGATTCAAAGACCAATACTAAAGGGCAAAAGAGTATTTCTGAATAATTTGAGAGTTCACTGGCTGTTAATAATCGAAATTTCAGACTTTTATTCAAGAAATTTGCAGGCTGCAACAAGTCGCTGGTGGTTCAGTGTGATGCACGTGTAGGATGGCCGACTTGTGGCTTATGAGAGCGGTCTTCTCCGCGATGCAAAAACGAATTTGCATGTCTATGACAAAGAGCTCTTGGTTGTAATTCATGCACTGTCTACATGGAAACATTAGTTGTTAGGGGCTGATTTTACAGTGCAACAAACACATCATCAAACATTGAGGTACTTTCTAACACATGCAAAGTCGTCAAAGAAGCATATGAGATGGGCAAATTTTCTCTCTACATTTCATTTTCAAATTATACACATTGATGGTAAAAAGAATGTTGTGGCTGATGTATTGTCACGTAAGCCTCATATTTTAGCCGTGAGTATGGTTTATCACATTGAGTTGGATGCCATGAAGAATCAATCATTGTTGATTCAAACTTTGCCAATGTGTATGATCAGCTTTGCTATAGCTAGAGGCATGAGCACTTTGTGCTTAGAGATGGTTTTTTGATGATGTATGAATGACTGTGTATCACAATGCAATTCAAGCCAAGAGTGATCACTGAGAGTCATGCTCATCCTTATGCAGAGCATAAAGGGATTGATGCCACAATCAAAGCAATGGAGCATTTCTTTTATTAGCCAACTTTGAGGCATGATGTAGAGCAATTTGTCAGGTAAAAGATATTGGGTTTGTCGCAGCCCTTGCCTATTTCAGACAAGAGTGCAGGCAACAGCATCCTGGAGGCTCTAGGCAGCAGGCACCAACATTGAATGCTGATCAAGGCAGGCAGCATGCAGATTTAGGGGTTTTCCCACATGGAAACTCTGAAATTTCTCCCTCTTCATCTTGCTTGCAGCTCACCAGTCCATTCTTTAAGTACCTCAACATTTCTCAGCCATTTGAAGAGTTTCTCAGCTAGATCAATCAGATCTCTGTTGTAAACCCTAACTCTCAGTAGAAATTAGGGTTTAACGCCACCTCGGAACTTGTGCCAACAGTTAAGAGACATCATACACTGAAATCAGCAGCCGGAATTCAAGGAATTGCTAGGGATTTCAGATGCCAGCCCATCCCATATGATTTAGGGCAGCATTTGGCCAGTCAAGGGTCCAATTTGTACAAGTCCTAGGTGAAGATCAAGGGGCAAATTGCCTGGAAGACTTGCTGATTGGTCATGAAAGCAAGGGGCTTTTGGATCAGCAGAGGAGATTGAGAAATCTCAATTGTACTCCATCCAATAGCAATACAATTTAAAGAAATACCACAAGGGGTGCCAGTTTTGGGGCCAACAAGGTATCCAATATCCAAGCATGTTATAATAAAGTGTGCATTTCAGTTTATGTTCATTTGTTTATTGTTGTAATGAAGTGATTGATCAGGTTTTACCACCCTCTCCAAGAAGGAAGACTGGTTTCAACACTTTTGTTTGACAAAGAGAGTTGCATAGATTTGGCAAAGAATCTCACTTTCTATGTGAGAACAAAGTACATAGAGATACAATATCACTACAATTGCAAGAATTCTTAGACAAGACCACAGATGTGGAGCATAATGTGGCAAATTTGTTTACCAAAGTACTTCTTCAAGCTATTCTTCATCAACACTCCAAATCCTGAGCCTTATGCCATGTCCAAGATCTGAGAGGGAGTGTTGAGATTTGGTCATTTCTAGGATGGCATAAGTTGTGACAAGATAATTTAGGGGGGAGTCAAAGAGCTCGAGATGGTGATACTTTGACAGCCATTATACTGATTCTTCGTTGGTCTTCAGCATTCATACTCTGCAATCTTCAAACTTCTACTCTCTCTCCTCCTATAAGGACGACCAAATATCATGATAGCCACAAGGCACCCAAAAGTACTAACGAATGCACTGGAAAGAATAAAGATGGGGCTGCCCAAGAATGACACCATCATGGACAGTCTGCAACCCCAAGCGAGCCATCCAATTAAACTTATCTCACTACAAGTCTTTATCAGGCCAGTCCAACAACCCAAGTAGCTAGCACTTCTCCTTGCAACGAATTCTCCTCCTTGTGAAGATCAAGAGGGCGTCAAACTACGAAACGCAAAATCTCTTGCTAGGATGCAATCAAATGAGAAACGAGAAAAGACGGGGATACCTTAATAGGCCTCGTGGAATTCTGCACATGCCACCAAGAAACTTGAATAACCATGCAACCATGTGAGATACCAGTCTTTTCAATGAAAAATTTTGCAATATCTATCCAAGGATGACTCTGCACACATAAAGCCTGCAAAAGTGCCAATCTCAAAGCAACCATATGGAAATTAACATCCAATAAAGCTGCTCCCCCAATCCTTTTAGGAGCAGTCACATGCTACCAAGAAATCCACACCTGGCCAAAACGATTCCCTCTCTTTTTCTACAACATGAAGCAGATCGGCTCAACTAGTTCCAAAAGAGACTTCTTAGCCAAAGAAGGGCGGGCAAAAAAAACGAGACGATACTGATCATGATGCATTGAGTAACTTTAAGTCGCACATGAAGAGACCAACCTTGAGATTCCCAATACATAAACGGATCATGTATATGGGATGATATCCAATCAAGCAAGGTGTGAGGAGCTACATCCACACCAATAGGACAACTGAAGTGTCGGGTAATATCTCCTTTAGAAATCACAGCTCCTTGCCAACCCAAAGCTTGCAAATCACTCTCTCTACAAGAAATCGGTGTAGATTTTTAAGCATTAATATGAAGCCCCGAAGCTAAAGTAAAGAGATTCCATATAGCCATTGCCCAATTCACATTAATCTGATTAGCCTTGAGAAACATAAAGGAATCATCAGCCAATAATTGACCCAAAAGTTGGGCACCTCTGGGAAGACAGAGAAATCGACAATCTCCCCTTGATTAGCCCACTTATCCAACAAAGGGAGAATTGGGTGGGTAACTAAGGCACATAGCAAAGGACTGAGAGGGCAGCCTTGCCGAAAAGAACGAGACAAGGCAATTTCATCAGTGATCCCCCCCATTAAGTACACTACGTGCCACAGCACCCTAACTAATGGTATCAACAAGAGAAGTCGTGAGGACCAAAGCCCATGGTAGACATCAGTTGCCACAAGAAAGAACAACTGACATGATCAAATGCCTTTTCAAGATCAAGCTGAAGTATAACAACCTCTTGGCCAAAGGCTTTGGCATAAACAATCCCCAATTGAAAATTCAAAATGTTATGCATAATATTCCATCAATTAATGAAACCATATTGACATGAATGAACCAAGTGCGGAAATACTTTATGCAATCTATTGGCAATGATTTTAGAAAAGATTTTATACAAAGAACCCATAACAAAAATGGATCTCCATTGTTTCAAGGAAGTCAAAGAAGGAACCTTGGGAACAACCGAATCACTGCAATCTTCCAATCTGAAGGCATCAAACCAAAATTCCAAACTTGCTGACACAAACGAGTTAATGGGTCCTTAAGCTACTCAACATGGGCTAAAAACAGCTCATTAGGAAGCCCATCCTAGCCAAGGCTTTTTCTATGTGGTAAATGGGACAACACATCCTCTACTTCAGCCTCCGAGATATCAACCTCCATCAAATCAACCCATTCAGGCTTAACTTGATTACTGACCAAGTCACAAATGTTTCGACGAGCAAAGAGAACAACATCAAAAAGAATCTCCTGTGGACCCAACAAAGTTTGTGAATGCTGCAATTCAACTCGAAAAGAAGAAGCATGTTGAATACCATACTATCGGGACAACGCACGTGCATTATCCCTAAAAACAGCCCATGCTTCCATACCCCCAAATTGAACCCTCCAGCTAAAAGAAGCAATCAATTGTTGGACACACTCCAAAAACTAATTTTGCAATAAAAAAGATTGATTGAAATGCAAAGACAAACGAGCAAGCAGAGTCTTAAAGGCCTGAACCGGCCTATGAGTCAATTCCAAAACCCAAGGGATAGTGATCTGACGAGACATGTTGTCGCTTCACCCACATATCAATCACTGCAAGAAGAAAAGAATCGCTCTAATAAATGTATATCCAATCAAGTCTGGCCCAAGTATCTAGATGCTAAAGAGAGCGATAAGTATATCCAAACCATGAAGGATGCATCCAAGACCACATGTCTTGTTTCAAAGAAATGGCTATCAATGCATCCCAAGCCAAACACTCAGGAACATCCATGATCGAGTGAGGTGAAGTCGCCTGATCCACAGATACACATGCATTAAAACCACCCATAACAAAACCTTGACAAACCATGGAAAGGTAGTGCAAGTCATCCCAAAGTTGAGGATGTTCCCAAGTAATAGAAGGAGCATACACACCCACCAACCACAAAACCTCACCCTCATATATGATTTCCAACATCAAAAATCTGCCACAAGCATACTAAGAAATCAAGAATGGTTGCAAGGAAGATCTAACAACCAACATAACTCCAAATTTATGTGGAATCTATCCACTAAAAAACATTGTATGATCATTATATACATAAGAAGAACCTACCAAAGCATGTTGTTTGTGCTCCACGGCACAAAAAACATCCCAATTATCAGCAAAAACAATTCTCCACAACCGATACTACTTACTGCCACAAGAGATGCCTTTAACATTCCATAAAGCAAGTCTCATGATAAACAAAAAAAGAGAGAACTACTAAATCGCCGCTTTCCCTTTAACATCCATAGGTTTAGTAGCCTGAAAACTCTCCATCACTACAAATCATGTCCACAAGATCCGCCCTTTGCAAACTAGCAATCAAAGCACATGAAGGGAATTGTTGTTTCTGACAACGGAAAACATCCGAAGGGGGCAAAAGCTTCCCATCAAAGTGCAAAGTAGAATCAATACATGCGAAGATTGAGGTTTCATGTAAAAACCCCTATCTCTGCAATTGAAAAGTCTAAGTAATAGGATGAGGAGATGGGTGAGCAAGAGTCAAACGAGATTCTTGTCAAGCATTGCATCTAACCACAGTGACCCTGGAATCATCCTGAGGAGACAAATCCCAACCAGCTGAATGCAAACGCTCAATACCAACCTGGGAAACATCCTTATTTCCATTATCATATCCATGCAAGGCAAGAGGCACAAGAGGAGTAATATCTTACTACTGAGTTAAAGGCAAGGGATCACGCACTTGCATATCCATGTTGGGGTCCAAAGAACGCTACAAAACCTCAAGGCTACTATCACATTGAGAGATAAAATGGCCCAATTGGCCACATCGAAAGCAGTATCCAGTAAATGTCCCCTATTTCAGCTCAAAAACCAACGTCTGCAACCCAAGGACCCCAAAACGAATTTTAGTAGGCCGAGGTTTCCCAATGTCCCAAAGCATATGTAAACGCCCCGAACAACGTAGTATGCTTAACAATTATGATATTCGCTTGTTTTCGAGATTTAATATAAAAGAGAATGAACATTTAAAGCTGAAAATGAAAATTACTCACAAAATTACAGCCATGGAAATGTAAAAGTAATGGAGACAAGATTGAGGGTTGAAGATGGGCAAACCCCCCTCCCCCCTCCCGAAGGAATGTATTTCTGCTCAACCCAAGTCCCTTAGGGAAGAGCTCAATTACAATCAACCTGAGAGTAAGGAGAAGTAATTCTCACTCTCACAAGATCATGCAAAGATGTACAAACACACATGCATTATCTATTATGCAATGATAAGAACTAATTTCTTTACAGTATGAGAAAAGAAAGAGGGAAAATCAGCCTTTCTTCATCGTTGATCAGCAGTACATAGATAGGGCTTGCTTCTTGTTGCTAAAATGGAAGAAAGAGCTCGAGAAGGAGGTGCTGTAATGAATTTACAGGCTTCTTGTCCTGTAAAACAGCAGTGATAGAAGAGGGAATATGGAGGAATTTGATAATGGAAAAGTAGGGGATGATGATGGGGATGGATGGGGCCAGTTTTTGGCTATCTGTGGGTGCTGTACATGAGTTTACAGCAAAGAAAAATGATACTGAATAAAGAAAAACGAGCTCTTATTTATAAAAGAGAGAAGAGCTAGTACAAAAGGGGAAAGTGGAGTAGTACAAGACAAGTGTCCAACCACATGTCATGAGATGTGACAAGTGGTGGGACTCTTGGAAACTTGTGTGATAAGTGTCTTGACACTTGTCTCTTCTCTATGGCCTTCCTTTTTGGGCTGAATACTGTCAAGAACAGAAACAACCAAATTTAGTAAGCACAGTCAGAATACAGAATTTACTATTTTTAGAATGACATCCCTATTTTTTAGGACTAGCAAATTTAGGCTAATTCGAGGATTTAGTAAGCACAGTCAGAATACAGAATTTACTATTTTTAGAATGACATCCCTATTTTTTAGGACTAGCAAATTTAGGCTAATTCGAGGCTCCTAAAATTTAGGGACCTCCTAAAATTTAGGGACCCCCCCCAATATGGATGTCATATGAAAGCTTTTTCCGTGTACATCGCAAAAACGGTATCAGAATCTTCATGTGACTTTCCTATGCAAAGAAATGTGCATTGTACAAGCATTTCATGATCATGTCATCTTGTTGATTGTAACTGTCTGTTCTGGCGGATCTAGCCCACACTTCAAGGCATCAATCCTTTCTGTATGCGAGTCTAACCCTGACATGCGTGAGTTCTGGTCACAGGCGCCCAATCGGCTATATAGGTGGAAGTGTGAACTATCTTTTCTCTAACCCACCGCGTGGGTCCACCATAACCTGTGACCACTCATCAGTGGCCAGCTCCAATGCACTTTTCTTTATATCTAATTAGTGCAAAGGAAACAAATTTAATAAGTCATTATATAGACAAATTAATGAAAAAGGATACAAATTCTGTTTCTATAGAGTTGTGACAGCATATAAGCCCTGTTCTGTTTACGGGAGGCCAAATGGGGCTCCACCAATACCTCGCCAAGGGATCTCAAACCAAAGAAAGAACTCTCCAAAGATGTGCAAGAAAATTAACTACCTCTGCCTAGATTGGGCATGCCTACCTAAGAATCTCCTAAAACTCGACCATAGGTCTCCATGGGACCATGTGGACCAGCTAAATGTCACCAGGTGGTGATACTTCTTGCAGTTGCTTTCCTTATTTACTTATATAAATACTTTATTTTTCTTTTCTTTAGTTGTTGCTTTTTATCCTCAGAGTTTTCTTGGACTAAGCCAAGATCTTTGCATAGCCCGAAGAGGCAACCACTGGGACAAATTGGACTACTGGTTTGTCTGAGCCTTGAAACCGGTTCCGTATTGAATGGGCAATGAAGAATAGAATGCCAATGGTTTGTGATTGTGTGCTTAGCCACTTGAGATGGGGCAAGACAATGAGCCTACCCAAGATAGAAGATACACATGTGAAAATACTCACGGAATAAAAGTCACCATAACTGAGCCACATTACACTTTTTGATGTGGTTACAATGATAAAAGTTGCTCAAAACAACTTGAGGAATATAGCGGTCACCATCCCTAAAATTTAGGGAGTTACTATTTTTGGACCCCAAAATCTGTTCGTGTCATTATCTTTGTTTTTGCACGAGGATTAATTCTCTGGTCTGTGCCGATGTCAAATTTTGCACCAATCATGGAGAATTTTGGACCGGAAGGTTTAAACGAGAAAATTGTTACGTATATGCCATGTGTCACAATTTGGGCACACATTCCCGAGAGAGAGAGAGAGAGAGAGAGAGAGAGAGAGAGAGAGAGCAATAAAAAAAACGTAATAGGAAGAAGGGGCAGATTTGAGCGTGAAGTTTTTTAGGGGTTGAGGGCAGATTACTGCAAGTACATCAGCTATAGAGAGTACTTCATCTCTAACTCATGTACAGAGGAACTAAAGAAAGTGATGACCATGCTACGGGAATAGGGATTTTCAGCTCTGATTTAGTGCTGTTTGTGGGACTGTTTTACTGCTGGAATGATACTGGGATCAAAGGGTTTTGCACGAGAATGGAATAAGGCTGAGAACAGGTCAAGAAACAAGTGAAAAACAGTAAATACAAAGTTCTGCAGATTGCAATTTCACACTTGAAATATTGAGTTATGCTCACAAAAGTGTTTTCCTACTTGGGATGTTGTTCTGGATATGTGGTTCTTTTCTTATGCAATTGAAATTTACTCAGAAAGGGATGTTGTTCTGGATATGTTGTATTGTCCTTATGCAGCTGAAATTTACTCAAAAAAGATAAAAGCCAACTGTTCACAGGTTTTTGTACTTTTGAACATTTCTTTTTTTTTGGTAACCTTCCATCTTTTAATTGATAAAGAAATACCGAGAGGGGTGCCGGTCTTCGGGGCCAATCTGTGTTGAGCGAGGGAGTTAGGTCTCTATTTGTGTGTGTATGTGAAAAGACCAGGTATCAATTGAAGGGACTACCGCTTTATATGAGTCATAGACCGGTTTCACTAACCATCCAAAAACAAAGGAATACGTTGCATAATGCGAGCACGCACATCCGGAGAACGGAAAAGACCTCAAAAAACCCTTTCAATACATCATAAATCTCTTCCACAAGAGGAGCCTACACTTGCACAAGTACATCATCATGACACACATCATCACAAGCATAGACTGCAGCCAAGTGTAAATCCGAGTAATCAAAGGAGTTCTACCCATAAAATAGAGGATGGCTGCCCTCTCATGAAAGGCACTAAACATCTGATGTAAAACCAGGTCAATTCCTATGATCCCCTTTCGGTAAAAAGCTCGCTTTACCCTCATTAGCATGAACATAATCAGACATAAGATTGTTGGCAGTGGCAAGCATGAATTGAAAAGACTCGTCAACCTGTGAGCAAGAAACACAAACACCTTGCTGAGTCGAATTTGGAGCACACAAAACTAGTTCATCAACTGTCATCTTACAGCAATTTTCCATCTCATCCCCCCTTCCATCAAATTGACCAGAATCCTCAGTCAAAGAATCACCATCCGACTCAACCAACTCTTTCTCATCCCCATGCCTAATATGTTGGTCAAGAAAAGCTACATAAATACCACTTGACGCCTACATATTAGCCATAATAAAAGCCCAACCTTTGTGAATGCTGCACAGAATAGCAGACGTGACAAGCACTATCCAAGGTAATAATTGCATATCTGCACCGGATTTTGGAGCTCGAATCTGAAGGTCAAACTGTGAGTAACACCTTGTTTGTACACACGCCCTAGGTCAGAAACAGGTCAATTTCACTATACACAGCAAAAGAAGAGCAGAGAGCCATCACTGTACACAGAAGCGTTGCGACTCTCTCCATGTTCACGTCTTTCTTTCAATCTAGTTATACACTTCCCTATTCATTGCACTCTCGCAAGTAGAGACAGACTTTCATTCTGTCTTAGGCAAAGTCCTTTCAGGGGTTGCTCGGGGAGGGGGGGGGGCACCATTAATTTAGGGTTTCCATTAAGCCATGATTAAGTCTCTTTAAACCACCCCAAAAGGCACATCAATGCTGAATTAATTAAATTAAATGGCTTATTTTTGGCAATACGTCAAATGCACTCCCAATCCTCTATAAAGTACACAGGTGCCTATGTGAGTGCACCCCCCACTCCTCTATAAATAGGAGCCTATGTGAGTTTATCCCTATCCCACTAATCATTATTCCAGCCAGCTACCATCAGCCATCAGCTTGCTCACAACTATCTACGCCCCTCCACCAGGAGATACATCAGTTCGTGGTGCTGCCCCAGCTATTTGCACAGTCTACCAGCAAAGCAACCTGATTTGGAGTGCTTCCCACACCTTCATCACTAGAAACCTCACCCAGGTGCCCCACACTTGTACCCACCCAAGCAACCTGTTCCAAATCAGTACGGCTGTGTTTTCAGCATTTTCCTCTGCTGTCAGCTTTCAGGAGTCACTCAGCCGCCATATGACATCAGATACCTTGCATTTTGCTGCTGATTCAAACAATCCGCCATCTGGCAACCATCCCACAG
This sequence comes from Lygodium microphyllum, assembly GCF_053477565.2. Taxonomy (NCBI): domain Eukaryota; kingdom Viridiplantae; phylum Streptophyta; class Polypodiopsida; order Schizaeales; family Lygodiaceae; genus Lygodium; species Lygodium microphyllum. Next base: position 79,290,103 of record NC_141158.1, read on the forward strand.
CTGTCACTGTCAGTTTCCAGCCTGCATTTTGCTGCCAGCTCATTTCTGACACTGCTGCACACTGCAATTTTCAGCCTAGCAGGTCACCCTGCTGTCATCGATCCCTTTGCTGCTGTTACAATCAGTTGATGTCATCATTTGATCAATTAGACCTGCATTTTCAGCAGTCTGGCCTGACTCTCAACTGTGGCCACTCCTCCAACATCATCAGAGATTGCCTGCTTCTTTTCAAGATCCATTTGAGGTACGACACACTCTTGAAGCTGTCATCAATGTCTCCAACCCTTCCAGCTCACCTCATCCCCAGCCGATCCATGATCCGAGACACAAAGGTTTGAGACCCATTCTATCATATCAGCATAGTTTGATTACTCAATTCTCTCATTCTTCACATTGACTTCTCTTCACCTTGAGTTCTACCACTTTCACCATGTTTGTCATCCACTTTTGAGTTTTCTATCTCTATCAAGCATTTTTTACATATGTAATTAAGCCATCAATCAGCAATTAGCATGCTCCATCTTGTGACAAAAGAGAGAAATAGAACAGAGAAATATTTGAAGTGTGTTTCTAGATATTGAACAAAAGAGAATGAAGCAAATACAAGGTACGAGGTTCCTATTTACATAGTCCAAGGTACACACCAACTAGCTTGCCTTATTAAATGAACCTTAAGGTTACACACATCGTGCAACCCTCTCTCTAGAAAGTGTATCTACACTTACAGGGGGAAATAGTCCCATTGATAGAGAAGGAAATCTACACTGCAGCTTTCTAACTTGACAGCATATGCACGCAAAGCAAGCAAGTTATGCAAATGGTTTATAACACAACAGCATGCTTTTAATGACACAGTAAGTGCTTAAAATATGACATCTTTAAACACACTGCATCTTATGAGTGCAGGAGACTGCAATGTGCTTAAGCAGGCTCTTGCTGAGCTATGTTCATAGGCCAGCACAAAAATGTGATAAAAGCATATCTACATTTGCTTCAGGCCATTTGCACCTCTTAGAGTCGGCCTATGACTCACAAGCAGCATAATCCATCCCAAAATTTGTACAGCTCTTGGCAAGCTCTTAGAGGTGCCCATATAGTTACCCTGCTAGCTTTCATCTATCTAATATGGCAATTTAGAATAACCGCCATCCTCCCTTCACACTCCTGATTTGTTACTTATTCTCTCTCTTGGAACATTCAACAGAGTGTACTGGAATCTTCAGACATTGAGACACTAAGCAGGCCCCACAATCTATTAGGCACACGCATTCCCCCTTCCCCTTGTTCATCAACCTTACTGCTCTCACTGCTTGAATGTGTTTTCCCAATTAATTAAAGAAACATACTAACCTTCCTGCTCTGTAATGATACATGTCTCGACATACTGTTGAAACATAGCCAGTTGCTTTAGGCCAACCAGATCCAGCCCATGCATGTCCAGAGTTGCCCATCTGTGCCCGTGTCCGAAAATAAAGTTTTGCAGATTCCAGTGCACACCTTACAAGTGCTGCATCTTCTCCATTGAGTTCCATGATGACTGCACCATGCTTGACAAGGCAGCTTGAAAGCCCTTCGACAGCCCTGATGTACATGGCTGATGGAGCCCCATCTTCTGGAAGAATGTCGATAAGCTTAATTCTTGGCAAAGGTCCTGCAGGTTCCGTAGTAGGAGCAAAAGGATAGCTTGCTGCAGAAGCTGGTGGTGCTGATGATAATGGAGTTGGCATAGGAGCAGAGCAACCTCCTGGTGGTACTGATGAAGAGAGGGGAAGGGCAAGGGACAGACCTGATACCCCTGCGGAGAGGTTTTGGGAAGGATGATTGGGTGAAGAAAAATTATGTGGAATGGTCTGAGGCTGCAGGCCAGGGGAGCTCGTAGTCCTCATAGAAGTAGATGGCGAAGGACCGGGCGCCATCGAGGGCATTGGCACACCAATTGCAGCCATCTCTACAGCTTAAACATGTTCAAGAAGACGCCAAAGACAGCGAAATGCGGTACGAGATGGTGGCTCGTCTGCCATGAGGCCTGGCGGGAGGGAGAGGGAGCAGGGGAGGTGGCCATAAACAGGGTAAGATGATGATGAGCTCTGTAGGATGATGAACTCTGCGACCGCCTAATGATCAACTCTGTGACTGCCTGATGATAAACGCGTATCGGATGATGGGGTTTTCTTTTTTTTGTCTTTTTTGTTTTTGTGTCAGTGTATCCAAGACTTTACGCGCAACAGAGAGAGGATCGTAAAGTATTTTTTCGCTGGGAAGCTAGGTTTCGCTGACAGATACCGCCATGCAACAGCAACGACGGTGATGATGGAGAGTCGGACACGATGATCCTGTGGCGAAACGGGCCTCGCTATGATTTTTTTTATTTTCTTAATGCCTTACTTTGAGCTGCAGAGGAGGCGCACCTGCTCTACTTAAAGCGGCCCTTCCATGAGAGAGAGTTTCCTTCTTGCGTCAATTCCAAATCTTAGCACAGTTAGCGATCCTGGAGTTCTTAAATGCCTTGTATATACAGAGACGCGGCCTGCCGATCGCCCCGAGAGAGTGGCCGGAAATGAGAAAGAAGAGCACACACGCCAGTCGACCAGTGAGCCTTGAGGGCTAGGGTTTAGTCAGAAGGGACACGCCGTGAGATGGCGTCCTGCTGTACAATTTTTCACGGGGATCGAGGCAGACACAGACACACACACGCACAGAGAGAGAGAGAGAGAGAGAGAGAGAGAGAGAGAAGAGAGAGAGGTCAGCCAGAGTCTAATGCCTCGAAGACCATGGCGGAATTCTACCCCCGGGGGGAGGGGGGCGGGGGTGGGGGGGAGAAAAAAATGGTTTTTGGATGAGAATCCCGAAAAGCCTTGGGGGAAAAAAGGCAGGAAATTCTCTGTAGAAGAGAAAGGGAGAACGAAAGAGACGAAAAAAATGCAGTTCGAGCTTTCAGAGAGACGAGAATTTTCTGAGGGAGACGGGAACGCAGAGAAAAGGGTGGGTTGGGAGAGCTCTCGGCTATGGCGTTAAAACTGAGAGAGAGTCTGTGTGTGTGTGTGTGTGTGTGTGCGCGCGCGTTTTGGAGAGAGAGAGAGAATATGCATACAATGTCATACAGACACATTGAGAAAGTCTGCATACACGTCATGCCTACACATTGAGTCATGCCACTCATGCATGCCCACATGCTCGCCCCGTGCGGCCCATTCATCCCACCCCCCACCCATACATCCCATGCCCACCACCCATCATGCCTGCTTGTCCCATCCGAAAAACGTACCCCTGAGTCACGTGACAACCCACCCGTACTTGGCCTTTTATTTTCCCAAAAAAAATCAGTATTTTCCATGGAATTTTGCCTTAAAAAATATTTGTCATATGGGTGCTCCCAAGTTCCCCCACACTTCCCTTAGCTCGATGTAACTATTTTCTCTACGATGTAAATATATTTTATCATATGTCTTCTCGCATTATTTAGAAAAAAAAAAGGTCTAACTATGTTGCATGTAATATGTTTTAATGCATAAAAATTAGAAAAATAGATTGACAACCAATTTTTATCGCATAGTCAAGATGCCATAGTTTGCTTAGCATCTCTTCTAAAAAAGAGTGCTAGGAGACCCCTCTCACACAAATGATGCCTTCGTTACATGATTTCCTTTTTACACATTCACACAGCAAACTTGGCCATCTTTTACAAACTTTTTAAAGCAAACAAATTGAAATTTGAGACTATATATTTAACAATATCGAGTTCATACATTGGGTCCCAAGGAAGTCTAGTTGCCACTTAGAAGCAATGTCTTAGACTACATAACCAAGCACAAAAGAGTGGTGACTTGGGTGACTCGATGGGTTGTTTAAGCTTTCTAGATATTTTGGATACTAAATGCTCGAACTAGGCATACTTTGGGAGTATTCCACACCATTTTGGGTACCGATCAACACTAGCAAAAAAGTTTTCCACGTGTACTTCCCATAACGCTTGTTGTGTCAAAGATCTAATGTTATGAAACCTAAGCTTGGTTGACTGGATGCAATCATTCATGAAGCCAAAAATGTAGGCTTTCACTAATACATTTCTATCTCCATTGATCCACATCTTGGAAAGGACCTCTTGCCAAATTCTACAACATAGCCATCCCAAAAAATGTGAGACACGGTCTCCTTTTCACCACACCAATAGTTGTCATCTATGAGACGTTTTCTATTAAGCTAATCCCTTGTGTGGAAGGCACCTACCATGACCCTCCATAAGATGATTTTTTCCTTCAAGGAAAGATACAATGACCAATTAGATGCTAAGAAGGATCCCCATTCTTCTACAGATATTTCCACAATCCAACATTGCCTTGTGCTCTTCCTAGTACAATGCAACTAGAACTCCAAATAAACTTAATGACTAGGGTGTGTGTTTTTTCCTTTGTATTCTAAGAAGGAAACCAAGAGAGCTTTTGGACCTTCCAAGGGTAGCACCTAAATTTTTGCAAAGTGATAGGCTACTACCTCCCAACCCACTTTGCAGGAATTAGAGAGATCCTAAATACAACTAGGCTCTAAAAAGCCTAGAACAATTCCTGAGACACAATACCAATTGGGTTGACTTTGTGTAGCCCTAATTTGGCTAGATGAATGTCTCTTCCCCCCAATAGAAAATATTTTCGTCTAGTTTGTTGTCTTTGTTCCATCAATAGTTCCTTAGGATGGTGGACTACAAGGTCAATAGATCTGAAATGATCCCAAAATATCTTACCTCCATAATTGTTTATGTTGAGAGTAAGTCTTCGCCTTTAAGCTACCAAATTCTACATGAAGCTTTGTTCTTCCTCACTAGAAGGTCCATGAGCATCAAGGACCATGGCATGTAAATCTAATTGACCCAGACATCCCTATAATTTTCCCTTTTTCATGTGTTCCTATGAGATCAGAGTAAGATACATGTTCTTGTTCACCTTCGCCCAAGGTAATCTCCCCAAAGCAAAATCCCATGCTATTACTAATGTACTATTCCTAGATATAAGTGGTAAGTAGAAACTAAGAGTAGGATTAATGAAGAGGCTAAGGATCTTTATGGGGAGTGGCCAAGTCATACAATTCTAGCTACTTAGTTTGCTATGTAGCTTCTCTAGAACCCAACCATATCTAAGTGGTTCTTTTGTTTTAATTGCTAGTTGGAAGCCTAAATATCAAAAGCATCCCCCTGTTAATGACTCTACCCTTCTGTCCCAAGCTAGTAAGTGTTTCCTCAATTATATTGATGAGTGCGGACTTTCTCAGGTTGAAGTTGAAACATGTGTCTTTTCTATAAGTACACAATAGCTTCAATGCATACTATAAGTTGCCAAATGATGCTTTCAAGATCATTAGCAAGTCATGTACAAACCCTTGACCAATCAACTACTTGCCTTTATGCTAGATGTTGGGGGTTAACGACTACTTGTGCCTAGCCGCCTATATTTATATTGTACTTAGTGTCTACACACATGTACACTATAGGTGGTGGTCGTGCCCATCCTATCATATTTATTCTTTATTCTTTCCTATGGAATAATAAAGGGAAGGCAAGTTACACATGACTATTGGAATTCCCATATATGAGTCTTACTCTCTTGAGTTCAAACCTCCATAGCTATTTCTCTCTTGCTTCTACTTGTGCTTCTCTCTCACTCTCACTCCTACTCACCCTTTCAATTGGTATCAGAGCAAGCATTCGAGGAGCTTCAACCAGTCTTCTTTAGCTCAAGAAAGAGAGCTTCAACCAAGCTTCCATGGCAACTGTTCCTTCAACCAACTAAGATACACATCAACTTTCTCACCTTCCCAGCTTGTTTCCCAACTTGCAGGAGGACCTCCACTCAATGCCAAAGCACCCCAAGGCATCAGGCACAACAAGAGTTTGACCAAAAGCAATCCCCACAATTTTTGGCGCAAATTTAGGGGCTACCCTGCTACTCCTACACCTAATTAGTTGTGCTGCAGCCTTTGCCTCCTACTTCTTACCTAGCCTTTGGGGGTTCATTCCAACATCTTAGACTCCTTTTTGGGCATCATTCTAAGTAGAGAAGATTTGTCATTGCTTCATTATTATGGATAGACCTATTTTCCATAGTTTGGGCTAGAAAATTCTTGAATGTTTATGCTTCTCTAATGCTTATGAAGCATCAAAGATTCAAGGCTAGGATGATGTATCAATGCTTGGAAAAGCTCCGCACATTGATTAAAGCTTGCTTTGATCAGCCCATTGGAAGGTTTATTGCTATCATAAACAATGGATAGCAAGTTTATCTATTGAATACCAATGAAATACATGCTTTTATGCCACTTGGGAATGCTCTTGGATTGTATGCATGCTTACCACTACCGGTTATGTTGAATATGCCCTTGCTTGAGTGTTTGAGCTTTGAATTCAAGCTCCTTTACATTCATACTTGGCAGATGTTGCATTGGTTAGTGCTTAACCACTTATAAGCTTTGATACTTATGTCTTTTGTATGCTCTTAGATATCTTACTTGGCATTATTGGGCTTTCGGATGTTATGGTGTATATGTATTGAGCTTGCTTTGCTCTTTAACACTCATGTTTGCTTCCCATGGCATTATTTTTAGCTTTGTATTATTGAGTTTGGCCCTTGGAGCCTGTGGGATCCCCCTGTATGCTAATTGGTTTATGCAAAGCTTTGTCCTTGCAATCATTGATCACTACGGGTTGATCTTTATTGATATTTGGTTCTCTAGTATTTCCTTCAATCAAATAGATTGTGAGTCCTGGATACATACTTCATTATATTAATGAGCTTCATTGTCCATTAATTTTGTGAGTTGGTTGCAATTTAGTAGATCTCACAATTGTTTGGAGATCTGTTATGCATAGTTAGCTTAAGTACATTGGTTATTCCATGATTAAGATGCATTTGTATTTGACACTTTTTTATTCTCTCATAGTATTTGGTATTTGGAGTTGCGTGCTCTTTTTTGGACATTGCTAGTTGCATTGTAAGTTGTGTTGCTATCCACACTTCCTTGGCAGTGGAAATACTCCATTTTGGACATTTTTCTACATTTGTCTCATTATTTACTGCAATTTTATGGGCATCATTGTTGAAATTCTATGCTTTGAGATACTTTACTAAGAGCAAACACTTGTATGAAGCACTCTAGTGCTTTTATTTTATGGACAATGACACCTTGGGTTGTTCTCCCCTAGTTACATTCGTTTTTTAGGTTGATTTACTACTATTACAGCAGCCCATTCTCTCTTTACTTTACAATCATAATGACAAGTGCTTCTAATGCCTCTAGGGATAGCATCATCTTTAATATCAATAAGTTGGATAGCAATAACTTTAATTATTGGAAGACCTAGATATGGCAAGTTTTCGTGTAGAAGAAGCAAGTTAGACCATTGAAATGCAAAGGTATAAAGCACGAAAATATGCATGCTAAGGCTTGGGATGATCTTGATTAGCTATGCAAGTCCACTGTCATTGTGTCTTTGTCTAACCATGTATACTTTAATGTAATAGAGATTGAGGGTGGTGCATGTTAGTTATGGAAGAAAATATGTGATCATTATGATAAGTAAAGCTCTACTTCACAATTATACTAGCTAAAGAAACTAGTGGACCATGGACCTTTGTATGAAGGAAGGTGTATGTATGTCTACTCATTTGAATGAGTTTATTAACCCTTAGACGAACAAGGTGGAAAAGTGAAAAATCCACAAAATCTAAAGCTGAAGACAAGGCCAAGGCAAATGTGGAATGGAAGACAAAGGGGCGTCAAGAAAAAGTGCAAGTCAGTACTTTTGTAAAAGAGCGCAAGGCACACCATGATTTATTTTAAGAGCGTTGGGCTCTCACCTACCATGCAAATTGTAAATGTAGATGGGCATTAGTAACGAATCTAGGAAGATAGGAGAACAATGGAAAAAAGGGCCTAGGCTATGGCCGGGCCATGTAAAAACAGGATGACCTCCCAAGGGAAAGAGGGCTTTGTATATAAAGTTCAAAAAGGGAATGAGAGCTCATTCTTTGGTATGTGGCAAAGTGGACTCTTTTTCTTCTCTTCTTCTCTTATTCTCTTCTCTTCTCTTGCTTGCTTGTGAGTGCTTGAGGGAGGAAGTGTGAGTGTGTGAGGATGAGGGATCTTGGAAGTGAAGCCCTCCTTCATCTCCTCTCTTCTTCTTCTCTTCTCTTCTCTCGTCTTGTTCATGGTTATGGAGGATGGAGCTTGGAGGTGGAGGTTTGAGGATGCTTGAGCTTGCATCACGAATCATGGGGCTATCGGAGTGCTTGAGGGAGGAAGCAACTCACTCGAACATCAAGGTAAGCTCACTACACTTGTAGAGATGGATAGCGTGTCGACTATGTGAGAGGTAGCCATTAATGCTCGCATGAAATGCTTGAACAATAAGCGGTTCGTGGGTCTTGGCGGTTGAGCGTGTGCTCGCCTCTACATTTTGGTTTCGTTTTGCTGGGACCAACGGATTCAAGCTTGAGCACTTGCGTGCTTCAAATCGAGCATTGAAGTAAGGGTTTCATCCATGAACTGGAGCTTGAGGTAGATAGGAGATTTAGGCATGTTAATCGTAAAAAACAAGTAAGTATTTTTGGGTTTGGATGTGTAGATGAGTAGGCTAAAGAAGCATGAATGCTATCGTGTGATTTTTGCTTACATTAAGTAGGATAGGATCAAAATAGCGTGAGCACTCAGTAGGGTTTTTGTTACTGTATAATAGGCTAAAACAGGGAAAAGAATGGCAAAAAATGAAATCTTGGGTTAAATGCTGGTAAGAGGAGCAAGATTAAGGTGAATGCAGACTTGGACAGAGCAATAAGAGGCCAAGAGTGGCAAGGGAGACCTCATTTTGCATTTAAGAGATTAAGGAGAGCTTGAGAGAGAGGGAGAGGGAGAGACTTGTTGACCAGAGGAGATTATGGCATTCGATTTTGGAGCTTTTCCTTGGATCCAAGTATGCAAAACCTTTCCTTGCTTGGCGTAGATGTGATCTAGAGAGCTTTCAGGCAGTCGTGGACCAAGCTTGAAGAAATCAACCAAAATTGTCGTGTGCACCCTATCGCTTTGTAGTTGAACTGTTGTGTCTTGGTCCAACTCTCAGAATCGGATAGTCGGACCGTCCAACTGCAAGAGTTGGACCATACCTTTTTGGTCTGATCGAACCAATTGTCCAGTCCGACCACCCATCAATCGGACCATGTGGTCTAATCGGGCCAAAACTCATGTCCAATTGGACACCCATTCTAGTCGAACACGCACGGTCGATGGACCAGCAGTTAGACCATCTTAGGAATCGGACCAAGCTGCCTGATTAGACCACTCATCGGAGTCAGACTAGCCCAGTTAGGACCGTTTGACTCTGAGAGTCGGACCACCCAGAATCAGACAGTCCAATTTTCTAGGAATCTGACCAACAAACTAGAAAAGAAAACACAAACCTAGGATCAGTTCCACAGCTCAGAGCCAGCCGGGATTGAAACCAAAACACCTATGGAAATCCACCTTGGCTTGCCAAAGCCAATAACTAGAGGAAACCATAACTATATGGCCTAGAGCTAAACTCTAGGAGCCCGGTCACATAGCCGACTAGACTATAACCTAGTCTTGATAAAGCATAGAGGGAGCATCATAGACCTCGGACAATCCTTAGGAGCAACCATAGACCGCACTTAGAGCCATATTAGGTCGTAGACAAGAAGGAGGGATAGCTAGAATTGCATAATCATTTTGTAGGTGCACCCCATGGGCACAATGATTTCTTTGACATAAGTGCACTGGAAAAGGACAGAAAGCCTAATTTTGCACCATGCTTTGAGTGTACATAAGTCGAGGACTGTCTTCGACAATAAGGAATACAATCAAAGTTAATAACCTGAAGGAACCCACTAATAAGAGGAGACTCCATAACATAGTCGGGTGCCATGGAGCCCAGTTGATGGGACCTTTGGAGATGGCGGTGGGGCTGAAAGGACAACAAGATCAAGGGCAAAGCGCTACCAGAGCTGATAGGACTGATTTGACAACCTCGTGGAGTGGAAAGTAGGAACGATGTCAAGACCAGATGCAGACCAAGGAGATGACCAGTTGGACTTGGGTGAATTCCCAGTCATGGTCTAGGACATGGTCAATGAGTACGACATACTAACCAGGATGGTGGTCCACGGTAGGCCAGTGAAGGAGGTAGTGGCAAGCCTGGAGGAAGAGAGGAAAGCGGTTAGGAGAGCATTGCAGGGCATAGCTTCTTACAACTGCGAGCGGAGAACTAGGAAGTTGCAATAAGACATAGATGTGCACGAGGCTCGTGCTAGCCTTAGTTGGCAAAAGCAAGGCAGGACCAACCGTGGAGAGAGAGAAAGTGCTAGAGGCAAACCTCACGCTAAGCGAGCTTGTGACCAAGCATCTCATCAACAACACGAATGCTAAATAGAGTGCGACAGCACTAGCGACCTCTCTACTCTTAGGACTAGGAATTACTCAAGTGGCGAAGAGCCAATAAAAAATCCCCATGGTAGCTAAGCAGCTGGACAAGTACTAGCCTAGTAGTGACCCATACAATTTCGTAGAGAATTCAAGCAAGTTTGTGAGGCCAATGGTCTCATGGACCTTGCATAACACTTCCAAGCTTTCTAACTTTGCTTAGGCAATAAGGGTAGGACATGGTACACCAGCTTAGACGTGGCAGAGTGTGCAAACTTTGCCGCCTAAAAGATCTCTTCATTAGGAGATTTTTGGAAGCAGGATACTATGACAACCTCATAGTTCGGATTGATGAATGTTAGTCAAAAGGATAAGGAGGACTTAAGAGACAACGTCACTCATGTGTGCAGCCTCTTCAAGAGAATCCCCACGAATGAGTGACCAAATGAAAGAGCAGTTTCCACCGTGTTCATGAACAGAATTCGCAGTGAGGAGCTATACAAGGCTTTGGTAGGTAACTCTAGCTTGTAGCGAGACGTGTTGGATAGGGTCTTCGACGAAGAAATTAGGGTGGATGACCAACTAAGAGAGAGAAGCTCTTGAAGTTCGAACCACGACAACTCTAGTCAGAGGACCTCAAACAGGACCACAACCTCTAGTGAGGGATCAACCCCTAGCATGCAAGACAGGGGGAAGAGTGTAGATCAAGGCCAGGAGCTAGCTGAGGTGAGAATGGAGTTAGCATGATTGCAGGAATTGGTGAGAAAATCAATGCGACCGCACATCCAATGCATGCATTATGGTGGCAACCACCTCCTAGCCAAGTGCTAGGATCTTAGATCTAGGCCTTGCACGAATTGTGGTAGATTCGGTCACAATGCCATGCATTATAGGTTGCCTAGGAGATTCCCCTATGTCCAGCAGTACAACCCACCTTACCTGTGGAACATGCTATGAAATTTGCCTGGAAGAGGAGCCTAGTTGGCACTTCCAACACCAAATGATGCAAAGCCCATCATCCCTAGGATCAACGGCCATACCCAGGCCACCAGGACCTTATGTGACCCATCCACCAAGTGATGCTCTAGTCCATTACATGGAGGAGCCTAACGAAGACGAAGCCTACATAAACCCTTATGTCTCATACGATGAAGAGGGAAATCTAGCCTTGATGGAGTATCGACCAATACCGGGATGGCGTTAGGTAGAGGTAGGGGAAGAAGATTCCCAGGGACCAACCCAAGATCCAATCTCGTGTTGAACTTGCAGTCACCTGGGCCACATCTCATCACGCTATCTAGAGAGAGAATCCTAGAAGCATAGTCCAACCACAACCATCACTTGCCACCCCATCTCTAGGAAGCCACACTCCTACTACAATAGTGAACACCTAGAAACTCGAGCAGCCAAGAATACATAACTTGTGACGGTTGCGGTAAAAAACCCCAACCAACCTATCGACCCAAATAGCCATGTGATACCCTGGAATCATCTAAGTCTGGAGAGCTTGGAACCCCAATGGCTGCGCAAGAAGAGAGCAACACACCATCTGTGCCATTGGAGCCACCTTTAGTACCCCAAAACAGCCTTGGCCACATGGATCAAACTACGGAGCTACCCTTAGAAACACCACTGTCAAGTCCGCTACCCCTCGAACCCTTAGTGTCTAGCTCAATTCCACCCCAACCACTAGTAGGCCTTAGGTCTTCTTACAAGCAACGCTCATTTCTATCGATCGCCAAGGACCTTACTAAGAATACAGGAGATGACTTGGTGACTTGCATCAAGCTCTTGAATAATACCTTTATCACATTCGCTAGGAGCTATGAAAGACTTGACCTCGGCTTTTTGCTTGATGAACCCCCTGCCGCCCCCGCTAAGGTTCGTTTCTTATCCTAAACTTGGGAAGAATACGAGTTTATGACTATAACATCCCCCAAAGTCTCCAAGGAGTTGATCGACAATGGTGAAATCTCAAAGGAGCATGCATTCATCAAATGACTAATAACATCATACCGCAAGCGCCAAAGGCCTGCATCAACCGTTGAGCATGAGGAACTCACTCATCTCATTGACTCTAACTCCTCGTTCCTACAAAAATGGTGTAACCTACATCTCCAATGGGAGAAAGGAGGTTGCCAAATAATGACTAATTCTGAGCAGCAACGTGCCATCAAAACAACCGAGTATGACCTGACTTACGTAGCACCAACCTCTTTCAGGGTCTTGGCCACCATCACTCAAAACAAACACCTAGACCACCAGGTCTTGGCCCATCCTTACATTGATCGCATCCTTATGGAAGAGGAGCTACATGTGGCTAGCCACATCAATTCGGGTGATTTTCTAACCTATGTCCTAACTTACATTACCCAAGTATGCATTAGTCCTTGTAATCTCGATCGTCATGCCCACTTGGAATACAACCCTGATTTCTACGATTGGCTTATGCCAAAGTAGATAGCACCATACTGTGCTCAAATGTCTAATCCTCGGAAGGATTCAGGTGAAGTAAGGTGAAATCAAGGAAAAGTGTCATAAAATCCTAGAAATGATTAGAACAGCTCAAATGAAATTTCTCTTTTTATGCTTAAAGCATGTTCTTCTTTCCATAAAAGCATGATCAATTTCTGTTTATCTTCCAATAAGAAAATATCTTAAGAATACTAATGGTGAACCATGATATATGACATGACCCTAAAATGGTAGGGCAAGATAAAGGTAGCAAGCTTCCGTTCATAGAGGAAGAGCAAGCTAAGTATGGCTTGATGGTAGAAACAAGGGGCTACAGCCAGCTCATATTCAAGTACACCATAAACCTAGAAGACACTATCATGGAAGAGTCACCCATAAAACAACTCGTGGACTAGTGCAGCCTACAGAAGTACAAAAAGTGCGCAGAATTTCTGAGGAGCTTCAATGCCGAAAGGAACAGTGACATGGTGACAATCAGGAAAGGGGAAGAAGCCCACCAAGTGGAGGTGGAATTGAGCCTTGCAGTGGTGGAGAAGGCCCTAGGCTTAACTAACAGAACCGAGTGACGTCCAAAGAGGGACGTGTATAGCATGCTAGGGATGAATAAGGCTGTCGTACGCATAGTGGATGGGATAAGCTTAGCGGATATCCCAAATCCTGAGATCAAGTTGCATCCAAAGATGGTCCATGCTCTCTTTTCTAGTCAAAGGTACAATGCCCTTATGAACAAAATCAGGGTGCTACTGTTGGAGAGCATCGCAGTAGGATCACCAGATGAAATAGATTGGAACACCTCCGTGCAAAAAAACTATTGAAAGCTCAGTGAAAGCTTTGACCACCGGTAGAGTAGTGGCAGGAGGGGAATCCTGACCTCCATAGCACATTTAGCTCGAAAGAAGTCCTCCTCCAAGGCATCTGCCATATGATTTGGTGTAATCCTAACGGCCATCATCCAGGAGGCCTTAAAGGACACAGAGGAAGGTGGAGAGGGAGTAGGGGAAACCCCTGACCGATTGCCTCACCACGAATAGGTGTAGTCAAGTGAAAGGACTATAAGTAATAAGGAAGAGCAGAAGACGTAGTTCGGTCAAGGAGAGCCGAAGGGAACCCCATCAAAGCTACAAAAGGAGACAAAAGAAACAATGACAAGGGAGGAATGGGCTGAGTTGAGGAAGGCCCAAAAAGACTCCAAGAGGGCTGAGGATGAGAGAAAGAGAAGAGATGAGAAAGAGGCAGAAGAGCTGAGGAGAAAAGAGGATGAAGACATGGCAAAGGCCATATGCAGGTTTGTAGAGGAGACCCACGGCCCTAAAGAAATGGCCACCTTGAGCCCACGGCACAAAGGTGAACCAAGCAGCAGTGCTGAAGTAGCCCCAATTGTTGCGAGGAAGGGCAAGGCCCCATTGCATCCCCTCCCTTTGACTCTCACACCTCCAACCACCACCACCACCTCCACCACGCAAGAGCCAGCGCCTGCCATGGACACCACTCAGATCATGTCCATGATGGAATTCTTGGTCACGAAAGTACAAGAAATGGAGCTAGGGGCAGGGGCCAAAAGGTTGGCTGCGGTGGATGCCGAGTCTAGGCAAGACCCAAAGCGGCAAAGGTTGGAAGCATCCACCACCACAACACCGCCAACGATGCCCCCGACTGCGGACTATGATGCCTATGTTGTTGAACTCCTAGCCTAGCTAGAGAAGGCTAAGGAAGAGAAGAAGGCCACGGCTGTGGAGAAAGAAGTTGCCACGGCCCTACGACTAGAGATGACACGGCAAGCCACTGAGCATCAGAAAGAAATTTGAAACCTGAAAGAGCAACTCAATGCCAAAGAAAAGGAGGCACAAGAGAACAAAGATTGCCTGAGGCAAAGACTAGAGAATGAAGCCCAAGATCTGGAGCGGGACCACAAGTTGCTTATCCAACAATACTTTGAGCTCCAGCAACGAATGGCACGGGTAAAAGCTAAGCATGGAGAACTACGGGAGAGCGCGCAAGAAGGAGACCAGGCATCAAGAGAATGACGCCAAGAACAAGAAGATGCCTTGGTATTCCAGATGTGGTCGGTAATGGAAGAGCAAGGAAGGCTGGAGAGAGAAATAGAAGCTATTTTGAAAATGAAGGATGAGGCCATAGACAAAGCCACAAGAAGCTTGCAAGACGACATGGAGAACGCCCGGCAGGAGGTGGAGGCACTAATGGCCATGGCCATGACCGAAAGTGTTGGGGTAAAGGTACCTTTGCCTAGCCACCCGTGTATTACTACACTTTACTACACTAACAGTATTCGCCACTGCACACTGCAGGTGGCAGGCACCCATCATAGTCACTTATTCTTTATTCTTTTAGTGACAGTTTGAATAAAGGAAGGCCTGGCCACACATTGTGGTTGTTGGAGTTCCCACTTTCAATTTCACTCTCACTCTTGCTCTTGCTCTCCATCCGCCATAGCTCTCACCTCTAAGCTTCTTCCTCCTGGGTTCCACTTTCCTTTCAATTGGTACCAGAGCAAAGGCATTGGAGCTTGCCCGGCATTCTCTTCAACCCGAATTTGAAGAGCTTCAACCCGGAGCTTCAATGGCAACCATGGCACCTTCATTTGCAGGTATGTTTTGATCTCCCGCCTCCTCCCCGAGCTTCTGGCCTTCCATTGGCACCTTCTAGGACTGCATCAGAGCCCCCTCGACATTGCCAAGTGCTCCCGAGAACTATTGAAGACCCCCTAGCCCCCAAGAATAGCCAATGCAAAATGCAGTGCATTTTTAGGGGGCTGGGCTAATCTGCTCCTGGCACTTCCCACTTCTTCCTCGGCTTCTCGGCACTCTTAGCAACCCTCCCGATCATTGTTGGACTCCCCGGCATTAGTTCTTGGCTCCCGATGATCGATTCGAGTGCTTCTCCCTTTAGCCATTGCTATATACACAGTCCCAGGATTGTCAAAACAGGGCAGCACTTGACATTTACTGTTTGATGCTTCTTAGCATTGCCCGTTTGATGCTTGGATGTTATGGGATGCTATGTCTATGCTTTGGGACTGATTTGGAATAGATTTGGGCACCGATTGAGTTTCATTTAACTGTAAATATGCTGATGTAATAAAGTGGGCTAAAGCTCGTTTACTTGGTGTATGCATTGGTTCTTGGATCCGGGGTGCTTACTAGAGGATTGATGATCATACCGATGTATTTGGAGATTGTCAGATGCTTCTTTTGGGTTCTGAAATGCTATTGAGCTTGAAATAGGCTCCGCCTTGGTCATCATTCACTAGCATTTGGCTTTAGTTGGCATGCTTTGGACCGGTTTATGCCTATTGTCACTGCTTGACATTTAGGCTTCTTGCATTTATGCTTTGGTCAGATATGGATGCCACTTGGTTTGCCCATGCTTGATAGTTACTTGGATCTTCGTCTTCAGATGTATTTGAGCATTTTGGATCTATTAGGCATTACATTTGGTTTTCAGTTACATGCTCTTTGAATGCTTTCAGGCTTATGCTTTATGGGTCTGAGATAGCTTGGGATTTATGCTTCGGATGTTCCCTATTGGGATTTGGCATGTTTGATGCTATGTACTCCATGCATTACAGCGTTTGTTGCTCTCTTTGCATTTGACTTTACTTCCAGTGGGAGCCTCTTGGTATATTCGGATGTACACAGAGTCTTACTTACACTTAAGCTTGAGCTTGTGGGACAGTTATATGCATTTTCTCTCTTGAGAGCTTTATGTCTGCAATTAGTTTGTAGTGGGCTCATTTGATACACCTATTGGGGTAGGCACCTATCTCTGTCACAGGTTTGTCAGTTTTGTATGCATCTTGGATGGTTATGCATTGAGCTTCTTGCTCTATTAGTTGTGCTTGTGCTTGGTCTCTTCTCTTACCCGGAGACCCATTACATGTATGACTTCTAGACCTTCTTGCCTCTTAATACTCACTGTTGGATGTATCTTGCTACCTGGCAATTGCAATGACATATGTATCACTGATTGCTTCACTTTGGGACAGTTTTACCTACTGCTGTCATTTATTATAGTAAGCTGAAATCTGCAGATTTCGAGCACCTCTATGACGGTAATGCTTACTATTTGATGTTATCTTGGTCATATTTGGTGGACAGGTGCTTCTCTTGGTGATATCCACTCTTTCAGTCAGTTTTAACAATAGTTTTAGTGCATTTTCTACTAATTACAACAACATGTAATTTTACTTTTTTGCTTTGATTTGGGATAGTATGGCTGGTTATCTGAAAGACACAGCTCTCTTTAACATTGCCAAGTTGGATGGTACCAACTATGGGTATTGGAAGTCCCAAATATGGCAGATTTTGGTGCAAAAGTTGTAGATTAAACCTTTGCATTTCAAGGGTGTTAAACCCAAGGATATGGATGATGATGTTTGGATGGAAGTTGATGAGCTATGCAAGTCTACCATTATCTTGTCACTATCAGTAGAGGTTCATCATAATGTTATTGAAGATGAGAATCAGAGTGCATGGGATTTATGGGAGAAGATTCAAGAGCTCTATGTGCAGCAAAGTCCTATGTCACAGATGTATTGACTGAAACAGTTAATGGACCTTTGCATGAAGGAGGGGACCTCCCTATCATCTCATTTTAGTCAGTTTCATGCTATCATGAAGAGTTTGTTGTCACAGGGTATTGAGTTCAAAGACAACTTGCACCCATTGTTTCTACTTGGTACCTTGTCTGAACCATGGGATGTCTTTCGTATTGCCATATCCACGAACAAGCTTGATGGGCTGAAAATCAAAGATGTTGAGAGTGCTTTATTGACTGAGAAAATCAATAGGAGAAACAATGATGCTTCTCGCTCTTCACATGCATTGACCATTAGAGGTGGTAGACATGGCAGGCATGATAATGATTATAAGGGTTGGGACTCTCAGAAGTCCAGGTCCAAGTCACGTGGTCGCAGTAAGTCATGTGGATGGAAGTCTGATCTTACATGTCATTATTATGGGAAACAAGACATATTAGGTTGCAGTGCCATAAGATGCGCGATGATAAGCACAAGGAAAAGGAAAAAGAGAAAGTGTAGGAAAAGTCTTCTGAGTGCAGTATTGTACCTACAAAGTCTAGTGTGAAGATAGAAGAGGTTAATGTCATGCTGAAGAGCACCCTGCCACGACACAATGAGAACCACGAACCGGCCCAAGAGAGGCTGCAAGCACACTTGTTGGCCATGAAAACCTACAAGAAAACTCTCCTTCCTACCAAGAACCATGCTCTCCAATCACACAAGAGAGAATCACACAAGAGATTGATGATTCAAACCATCCTCACTCTCTTCCTCTTCCTCACTCTCTTCCTCTTCCTCACTCTCCATCAGATTTTCCAATGAAGCACAAGAGAAAGGAGCAAGAACAAGAAAGATGAGAGTTGTGCCAAAATGGGAGAGAGGGAAATGAAGCGTGAGAGGAGAAGATAAAGGAAGAGAGAGGGTGTAACCACCTCAACCTCCCACCTCCTCAAATCACCCGACAAGCCTTCTCATTTTCCTTTCTTGATATTATAAAATTGAATTGCATACATCTTGGCTAAGATCTAAAGACCCTTCAATTTTTGGAATGAGACGAAGGTGTTTGACCTTTCCTTTCCTTTCAACATTTTTTTATGTGAGCCTTTTGGACTACACATTTTACATTGCTTCATATTTGAAATTTTGACAAAGAGGTAAAAAAGTAAAATGCCATTTCATAAAAGATGTTTCCATGTTGAGCACATTTTGGTGCCTATATTTGCACTGATTTCCCAGTCATCACATGCAGGCCACTGATTCAGATGACGATTACATACTTGTAGATTCTTCATGCAATGCCTTACAGGCTTTTGAGATGCATTCTATGCATGCGCAGTGCTGGCTCTTGGATTCAGGTGCGTCATTTCATGTGACACCCTGTAGACATTGGTTTCATACCTATCGTACCATCTTTGGTTCTATGCATCTTGGTGATGACAGGTCTCTTGACATTGTGGGCATTGGAGATGTTAGGATGCAGTTTCCTTTTGGCAGTTCTTTTGTTTTGCATGATGTACACCATGTACTTGCATTGACTCGCAGCCTTATGTCAATTGGACAGCTTGAAGATGCAGGGTA
The DNA here is from genome assembly GCF_053477565.2 of Lygodium microphyllum. Taxonomy (NCBI): domain Eukaryota; kingdom Viridiplantae; phylum Streptophyta; class Polypodiopsida; order Schizaeales; family Lygodiaceae; genus Lygodium; species Lygodium microphyllum. The sequence continues at coordinate 79,309,112 of NC_141158.1, forward strand.
TTTTGTGTCTTTTGGAGACTTTGCATGGAAGATTACTCGTGGCAGGCTTGTGCTTACAAGAGGTGCCAAGTCTGGTAGCCTCTATCCCTTACTTGTCTCTGGAGCTACATTGGATCATGTTTTGTCTGTGGGTTCTATTCCCCATGTATCCCTCTAGTATGCTCGTTTGGGGTATATGTCCTTTAAAGGAATGAGAATGCTCCATGCTTTGCAGTATCTTCTTTTGACTCTTTACATTTTGATTCTTGTGATCATTGTTTGTATGGCAGCTAGACTAGAAATACGCATAAAAAGTTTGGTAAGAAACTTATAGGTAAGTCCTTTGGCTCTTGTGCACTCAGATGTATGTGAGCACATGCCCTATCATTCACTCGGTGGGGCAAAGTACCTTGTTACTTTCATAGATGATTACTCACGTAAGGTTAGGGCTTATCTCATAAAGAGAAAATCCGATGTCTTAGACACATTCCAGCGTTGGCTTGCATCGGCAGAGAACCAGTCTGGGAAAAGGCTAGAATGCCTAAGGTCAGATAATGGGGGTGAGTATGTATCACATGCTTTTGAGTAGTTTTGTGATGAGTGGGATATTAAGCGTCAGTTGACCGCCCCTTACACTCCTCCCTAGAATGGTATGGCTGAATGCATGAATATGACTATTCAGGAAAGGGTCCGTAGCATGCTTAGCCAGGCTGGCTTAACGCAACACTTTTGGGTTGAGGCAGTTAGTATTGTAGTGCATCTCATTAACAGCTCACCCAGTAGTGGCATTGACTTTCAGGTTGCAGAGGAGGTATGGGCAGGTAAGCCCCCTCTTATGATCATTTGCTTGTCTTTGGATGTGAGGCATTCTGCCATGTGCCCAAGGACGAATGCAATAAGCTGGATCCTAAAAGTGTTAAATGCATTTTCATTGGCTATGGAGATATAAGAGATATGGGTTACAGTCTATGGGATCCGTAGGCATGAAAACTGATTCGCAGCCATGATGTCATCTTTCATGAGGACAAAATGCACATGCAGCCTGAGAAAGTGGTTGAGCTATGCAGAGTTATCTTTCAAGAGGAGCCAACTGCTCCTGTTTAGCCTGCTTCACGGCGTGCAGCATCACTTGATGCTCATGGCCCAAATGTTAGACATGGTGATGTTAGATAGGATGTCGGTCAGGCAGCAGAGCTTGGGTTGAGGCGTTCTACTAGAGATAGATGACCTCCTAACCGTTTTGCACCCTCTATGGATTATGTACTATTTACAGATGCAAGAGAGCCTCTCACTTATGATGAGGCTATGCACAGGGGTGATTGTCACTCTTGGGAGAGGGCTATGCAGTCTGAGCTTGACTCATTTTATAAGAATCAAACTTGGGATTTGGTTTTCTTGCCTCAGGGTAAGAAGGCTTTGCCCTGAAAGTGGATGTACAAGCTAAAAAGTGCCCCTAGACACCCCCAAGCCGGCATACAAGGCTCGATTGGTTGCAACCACTTATGCTTTTAGCAGGGACAGCTCATGAGGAGCTAGATGCTCTTAAGGCTCAGCTCAAGGAGAGCTTTGAGATGAAAGATCTGGGACATGCCTCTTATATACTTGGTATGCGCATTACGTGCGATAGATCTCAAGGACTACTCTATCTATCACAGAAGGAGTACATTCATAAAGTCCTTGAGCGCTTCCGTATGCAAGAGATGTTAAGCATATTGGTTGTCCATTACCTTCTCATGTGAAGGTTTCACAGGCCGATTGTCCACAGACAGATGAGCAAAGGACCGAGATGGCCAAGATTCCCTATGCATCAGCTGTGGGCAGTCTTATGTATGCCATGATAGCCACCCGCCCAGATATATCTTTTGTAGTTGGGGTTGTGGTACGTTATATGGCTACACCTGGCAAGAAACATTGGGATGCCATGAAGGGTATCATGAGGTACCTAAAGGGCACAACATATATGTGTATTTGCTATGGCAGCCAGGATACAAGAGTCATGGGGTACACTGACTCTGATTATGCAGGACATACAGATAGTAGGAAGTCCACTTCTGGCTATGTGCTCACTTATGCGAGAGGGGCTATCTCTTAGATGTCCAGGGCACAGAAGTGTATGGCCCTTTCTACTACAGAGGCCGAGTATGTTGCAGCCACAAAGGCTTGCAAGGAGGCTATCTGGTTAGGTCATTTGATTGCAGACCTTGGTATGCCTACATTGCATTCAGATTCTATGAGTGCCATTCAGTTGGCCAAAAATTCAGACTTCCATGCGAAGACGAAACATATTTAGATGAGGTATCACTTCATTCGCGAGGTCATTGAGGACAATTCCGTTGACCTTGTCAAGATTCCGACTAAGCAGAATCCTGCAGACTTGCTCACGAAGAGCCTCACTACAGAGTGCTTTGCCTTCCTCAGGAGATTGATGGGCATTGGATGAGATGACATCTTTTTCCTCATCCTGTTGTATATGTGTACATGTTGTATTGTCTTTTCTTTTTTCTCTCTCACTGCGATAGATTCGCCTTTAAGTGGGAGGTTTTTGGGGATAAAGGCGCCTCCGCCTAGCCGCGCGTGTATTACTACACTTTACTACACTGACAGTATCCACCACTACACACTACAAGTGGCGGGCGCCCATCATAGTCACTTATTCTTTATTCTTTTAGTAACAGTTTGAATAAAGGAAGGCCCAGCCACACATTGTGGTTGTTGGAGTTCCCACTTTGAGTTTCAGTCTCACTCTTGCTCTTGCTCTCCATCTGCCATAGCTCTCACCACCAAGCTTCTTCCTCCTGGGTTTCACTTTCCTTTTAGAAAGAAAGCTACACCGGGCAGAGCTAGAAAGCTACGCACAAACTACTGAAGATCTATAAAAAAGGAACACAGAAGGCTACCAGTAGTGCTCCGTGTGGCTGAGCAAGGTAGGAGGATAGTATAAGAGCAGTTGAATTGTCGGTATAAAGAGAAGACCCAAATGATGGAAGTGTGGAATGAGCAGTAACAGGTGATAATGATGTTGTCTCAGGAGATGGAGAGGGGTAAGGAAGATCTAGAAGAGAAGGCACAATAGTGAGAGAGGTGCAACTTTGAAAGAGTGCGAGGATTGACAGAGCGCTTGGTAATATTGGAGTGTGAGAGGGTGCTCACAAAATCCAGACCTGAGGCCATTGAAGCATGCTCCAACATGCAGAGGCAAGCCTTTTTGAGCACTGTGCTTCATGTCACACATGTTGAAGGTAAGGATTCAGTGGAGAGAATGAAGAGAAAGTTGGAATCAACAACCAGAGCTTTAAGGTATGGCATGCAAGAGTGCACACTCCCAACCAGCATGAGCATAACCAAGGAGCACTCCCAACCAAAGCTTTAAGGTATGGCATGTAAGAGCGCACGCTCCCAACCAGCATGAGCATAACCAAGGAGCAACAATGTAGCTACTTGCGACAAGCCGGCCTCTTCATTGATGAGCTCAAGGAACTTGGATTCGAGGAACAAGAGCAATCCCATCCACCCCCTATCCAACTCACTATGGAACAAGATAGTGAGGAAAGGCGGACTTCGAGTAGGCATTCGAGGAAGAACCGTAGATCAGAGAGCCTAGTTCTCCCTTACCTGATCTACCCCGAGAAGAGCTAAAGGGTGCCCAGGTTCTTGGGCGTGTTATTGCTGCAAGAAGAAGAAGACGGAAACTTGTGGAGCAAGCATAGCAAAGGGTGCGAGTAGGGCCACAATAGCTTCTTGACAAGCCTATGCCGTGAGGATCAACATCCCATCAACTGGCCATAGGAGCTAACCATCTGGCAACAACAGGAGATCCAATCCCGACCCTTTGAGTTCTCCTTCCTCTACCTACGAGCTTTGGATCGAGTCTTGCCCCTGGAGGTAGTGGAAAGAATAATTCATTTGGGCAATACTCTAGCGAACCGGTGGGTTGAGGAGCAGAGCATCATAATCACAAAATGGAGGTGGGAGCCCATGGACTACTGGCAAGACAAGGTTTATCAGGTTTCCAAAACTGTCTAAGGCTATGAGACGCAACCAAACTAGCGAAGGAGGATTTAGGACACCAATTTTGATACATGGATAGCCTTCTGTGACATGCTACAAGAAGAATGGAATGATCCCATCTACATGCCCTACCCCCTCGTAGACACAGAGTGGATTACGATAGGGGGGTGCATGGCAAGTACGACTGTTCGATGATCTACAATGTCAATGTAGCAACTCCCGAGGAATGTATGACCTTTAGAGCAGGGGACTTGCGCCCTTCCATCAACTGCTTTCTTGAGGATTTCTCTTCCTACCCAGACCCAGCCTTTATAACCACTTGTAATTACCTTAGGATCATTAGGTTTCTACTTAAACAAAAACCTGCAACCGAGGAAGCCTACCTTTTTTTTTTTGGCATTAGCTGAATAGATAGTTGCACTATGGCTAGACTCATGATTAGGGCAACCCTACTTCCCTCATTTTGTATGAGGATCCTTGAAGACATGAATGATAGCCACTTTACGAGGTGCAATCATCCTTTCTTGTTAACCACACCTCTCAATGAGAAGGTTAACATCAAGGAGTACCTGCATAGCCATGCCTTTTTGACTAAATCCCTAAGACCATCTTGCGACTCATCCAACGAAGATTAGGGTAGAGCCTGAGAGCACCCCTTGCATCCAAATGCTGGCTATAATCATCTACATACAAAAAAAGGTGGCAATACTGAACCCCCCAAAGAAGCACCTTGCATGCCAAAATCACTGCACCTAGGGTTTCCATACCTAGCCTCGCGTCCCCCATGACACATGCTTAGGGCACAGCAAGGGAAGGACACACCTAGGGAGGTAACACTCGCCTATGGTTAAGACCTGTCACCTTAAGCTACATGCACTACACCTTCCTTATGTCCCAATTGGGTCCTCAAGTGTGGGACACCATCGAGGGCTTGCCCAAGGTAGACTCATCTCCCAATTCCACAAGCTTCGGCACCACACACTCCACGGTCAAGCAGACACACCCCATGTAGTGTACCTTCTTTTCTTTTTAGGTACAAACAAAAGCCCCAACCACCAACTCTGGAGACCCCATCATCCATGCAATGCACTCTCCATCTTATGCAACAACGTAACCATGTAGACGAAACACAGCAGGGGCCCACTGAGGCAGCCCTAATCAAAAAGTGAATGTAGAAGCTTATGTGGAATAGCGCAAGAAGAAGGCAACTACGAAAGGCCAGGCGACGGATCCATCTAACACCATATTCAATTCCAAAGATGGATCTGCCCATCAGCCTCTCTCCATGTCGGGATTCGTCCAACGATTTCTTAAATCCCTCCAACACACCTTCCAACACGGCTTGTATACAAACTCAAAAATCCACCTGGTTACCCTAGTAACATCCTGCGACTCACTACCCAGCAAGTGCCATGGGGCTGGCACTCAACTAGGAGGGGGTAATGTTAACCCTTAGACGAACAAGGTGGAAAAGTGAAAAATCCAAAAAATCTAAAGTAGAAGACAAGGCCAAGGCAAAAGTAGAATGGAAGACAAAGGTGTGTCAAGAAAAAGTGCAAGTCAATACTTTTGTAAAAGAGCGCAAGGCACACCATAATTTATTTTAAGAGCATTGGGCTCTCACTTGTGCAAATTGTAAAGGTAGATGGGCGGTAGGAAAGAAGCTAGGAAGATAGGAGAACAATGGAAAAAAGAGCTTAGGCCGGCCATGTAAAAAGGGGATGACTGCCCAAGGGAAAGAGGATTTTGTATATAAAGTTCAAAAAGAGAATGAGAGCTCATTCTTTGGTGTGTGGCAAAGTGGACTCTTCTTTTCTCTTCTTCTCTTCTCTTCTCTTGCTTGCTTGTGAGTGCTTGAGGGAGGAAGTGTGAGTGTGTGAGGGTGAGGGATCTTGGAGGTGAAGGCGCTCTCCATCTTCTCTCTTCTTCTTCTCTTCTCCTCTCGTCTCACGCATGGCTATGGAGGATGGAGCTTGGAAGTGGAGGTTTGAGGATGCTTGAGCTTGCATCATAAATCGTGGGGCTATTGGAGTGCTTGAGAGAGGAAGCAACTCACTCGGGCATCAAGGTAAGCTCACTACACTCGTAGAGATGGATAGCACGTCGACTATGTGAGAGGTAGCCATTAGTGCTCACTTGAAACACTTGAACAATAAGCGGTCCGTGGGTCTTGGCAGTTAAGTGTGCTCTCACCTCTATAGAGTTTCACTTTATTTGCAGCCAGCTTACTTTGTAGAAGATCATATTTGATGATAACATAAAGTCCATGTTTTTGCATATCACTCTTCTAAAGTCAAGGGATAACTTCTATACTACTATTAACACTAATGCTACTAAGGATGGTTTTAAATGCTCATATGTAGAGGGAGCCATACTTACTGATGAGGAACTGAATAGGAAAAATGTTGATGTAACACAAGCTTCTTATGCTCTTACAATTAGAGGCAGAAATGATACTAGAGGCAATTATGACCGTCGTGGTAGAGACCCATCACATAATAGGTCTAAGTTTAGACCTTATGGGCAGGGTTGTAGTCAAGGGTCATAGTCAATCTCTTGGTCTTAAGTTATCTCTCACTTATCATTATTGTGAGTGGCAGGGATATATACGGCCATAGTGCCATTAAATGTGCCAAGATAGGCATGAGAAAGACAAAGGAAAAGCATTGGATAATGCTACGATATTTGATGATCAACATATTACAGGTTCCATTGTCAAGATTATGGAGATAAATGCATTGGAGTATAGTTCATATGATTATATTTTTGATTGCTTCTTCACTTCATGATGGTTAGTTTTCTTTCTCTTAGTACTAGTTACTTGATTTGATTATGATGGGTATTGTGTTTCTTTTAGTGATTCTACACGGAAAATCTGGTGTGGCAACCTCGTCTTTGGTAGAGGTACCAAGATTGGTAGTCTTTTATTATTTTCTTGTCTTTGGCTCCACTGGTCATGTATTAGATGTTACTGATCTCCCTCATATATCTCTATGGCATCCCCACCTTAGGCATATGTCACTCAAAGAAATGAAAGTTTGTAGTGGGCGTTGTGTCTTATTATATAGCAACACTTGACATGTGACATTGTAATGCATGAAGGGTATCAGGAGATAGCAAACTTGTGCCTTTGTTATGGCAGCTAGGAAATTGGAGTTGTGGCCTATATTAATTCAAACTACTATACATGACATATAGATAATAGAAAGTCTACCTTTGGTTGTGTCTTTACCTTTGTTGGAGGTGCTATTTCTTGTATGTCCAAGGTGCAAAAATGCACTACCTTGTTTATTGGCAAGGTTGATTACATTGCAGGATTGAGGCTTGAAGAAGGCCCTATGGTTAGGCCATCTAGTGCAGACCTTAGTATTACTTCTATGACTCCTACTTTGCATTTGAACTATATGAGTGCTATACAATTGGCATGTAATCTGACCTTTCATATGAAGACCGAGCATATTGAGACTCATTAATACTTCATTAGAGAGGTGATTAAAGACTATAGATAGAGCTTATCAAGATCTCTATTGAGACGAGAATCCAACTAATTTTCTCGCCACTAAAAGTCTCCTTGTGGAACATTATGCCTTCCTTAGGAAGATGACGAGCATAGGATGAGATAATGCCTTTCCTCACATATTTGTACTCATATGTGCATTTTGTTTTGTCTGTCTCCTCATTCCTAGCACATTCACCTTTAAATGGGAGGTTGTTGGGGGATTAAAGGCCACATATGCCTAGCCACCTATATTTATATTATACTTAGTGCTTGCACGCCTATACACTATAGGTGGCAATCACCCATCATTGTCATGTTTATTGTTTATTCTTCACTATGGAATAATAAAGGGAAGGCAGGTCACATACTGTGACTATTGGAGTTCACATGTATCAATCTTTCTCTTTTGAGTTCAAACCTCCACAACCATTGCTCTCTTGCTTCCACTTGTGCTTCTCTCTCACTCTCACCCCTACTCACCCTTTCACTAGATACTAATAATTATTCATTTTGAAGCGATATTGTCAAGCATATTAACAAAGGGATGGGTAACCACCGAGAGGGACTCAATGGGCAATTTTGCCATACCCCCTCTAGATTTGGAATAGTTCCAGTAGCTTCCCATTGATGGATAATTGAGCCTAATTATGTTCAACTGTCATAAAGGGAATATATGCAATGTTGGGATAGAATCCGATGTTCTAAAGTGCTAGATGTAGGTACTTCCACTTAACTTTATTAAACACCTTCTAGACATACAAGTGGAGGAAGAAAATCTTTTTCCTTGATGATTTGGTTAGTTATTCAGGTAAAATTGCATTCAACACATTGTCAAGTATGGACCTCCCTTTCAAGAAACCATATCGGTGCTCATTGACTTGTTTTTGTAAAAAAAGACCCAATCTATTGGCTAAAGATTTCACTAAGAGCTTGCAGCTAATGCTCCTGAGAGCTATGGGCCTCCATTGAGTGACTTTTGAACATTGCTTTTGCTTAGGTCCCAAGGTGACAATGTCCTTCTTTTAAGAAGGTGGTAGTCACCCTATATTCCAATAGTTGTTTACTATCTCTATGAGATAATTGGTTCTAGATTCTCCCAAAAGTGAATCATGCACTTAGCAATAACACCATCATGACTTAGTGCTTTCTTTTTTCCTAGCACTTTGAGATCTTGCAAGAGTTCCTATTGAGAGAAGGGACTAGCAAGCCTATAGTTATCTTCCTCAATGATGACATTCTTAACATATTTGAGTAGACTCCTTACAATCGAGGGAGCCATCATCCTTGTACATATCTGAGAAATAGCTACAACATGATCTGGAAATATCAACAAGATCATTGATCCAACTGTCATCACCACTTTTGAGAATGATACAACTTTCTTTGAAATTTTTGAGTTGGATGATTCTCACAAACTATGGGGATATATAGTTTGGGTCCAATAGAAGTCCCTTGTTAAATTGGAGAGAAAAATTTTCCAACTCTTTGAGGTGTGCAATTATTTGAATCTCATATGTGTGTTGCAATAAAAGAGTCTTCTCGTGAGAGATGTTGCCATAGACACTTCTTTAAGCCATGTCTTGGAGAAAGTCGCTGGCCCAACCAACTCCTCTTTCTCCTAGTCGCATAGGAACATGCCTTGCAATGTTGTGTAGTGCTATAAAGTTTTGGCAAACTCATTTTGTGGATTAGGGTTTCCTCTAGAACATCTTTTCTAAAGCTATTGATGGCACCTTTTGTCCATATAGGAGAAAATAGTATGTTGGTAGTGCCTTGGATTAATTATAAAGCCCCCATGCTTCCCAATTATACTACATGCATCAACATCCATTAGTTCAAGTAACACTGGGAGAGGATTAGATAAAACAAAATTAAAATATATTTTGAATTTAACAATAGTAGATAGCCACTCGCTCATATATGATGAATACCACTTGTCTAGAGGGGCACTGTAGCTAATATGACTCAATTAGTTATAGTTGCAAGTAGTCCTTAACATCAATTAGGTCTAGGTGCATTGCTATTGTAATCCAAGCATCGCATCCTTCCCCTTGCATAAGGGCCATGGAGTGGTGGCATCCAAAGGGTTAGTGATGCCATTGAAGTCACCCCTAAGAGGCTTCTCACATTAGATGTGTTTCTTAGTTCTAACCATATTTTGTTTCTTTCACTTTTATTGTTATGACTGTAGATGTTGATCAATGTGATTCTAGATGGAAATCAATGTGATTCTCTCTTCCATCTAGTTTATGGATGCTCCCAAAAGCCTTCCATCCACCTCATTTCTGACCAAACATGGATTTTTTCTCAATTTACAATTATGAGGCACTCTAATTCCCTACCATTATTGCCCCCCAAAAAAACAAGCATATTCCCCATGATGAAATGATTGTCCAGTCCACTTGTGAAGCTTATGTTCTATACCACACAGTCCAAGTCTAACATCTTTACCCATCTCTGGAGGAGATTCCTCTTCACCTCCTTGTTTAGGCATTTGGCATTAATTGAGGCAAGCTTGAAGTGTTCCTTCATGTGTAGGATGAATTTTGTCCTAGAGATGCTCAAAACCATTATCGTTATTTTCCAAAGTACCATGGTCTTGCATCCACTAGGTTGTGAACTCTGCCCACTCCCCCCCCTTGCAATTTCTCCATTGATTTTGGAAATGAACCACACTTGACTTGGACCTCCTAGAAGATGTCATTGCCATAAACCACTAGCCAGGTAGACCTTGGCATCCATGCGAAGGAATTATTTGTCCAAGTGTTTGATCAAGAGGGATCCTATTGAGTTGCATCAAAGATCTTGCTACTCCTTTTGAGATTATCCATTTGGTTTCGGCATGCTACCATTGTATGAGATATATGAGATCGAAACCCAAAAACAGAATGCCTTGGGCTATTTTATTGGATACTTTAGCTTTATTATAGACCACCTCAAAAAACCCCATTTTCCCATAATCTATTTGCTCCATGTTGTGTTCACCCTTGAGCATGGCATTAAACCAAGTAGCTATATATACTGCTTTGGAGATTTACATATAAAAGATTTGAGAATGGATTTAGTATTGATTCGCAAGTTGTCGTTGGTGACCTTGGCTGCATCAAGTATGATTATTTTGCCAATGCCATCAAATGTCTTCCATATTGTGATGTGGATCTTTAGGTAGGATGTTGGAGACCAACGCAAGGTTTTTAGAGCTTGAAATTGTGAAGTCCTTAGAAGAGTCCAAGGATTGGCCATCCAAGGTAAGAGCCTCTTTTAGAGGCTTGTTGACCTCAGTGAATCCTCCGTTTCTTCAAGTGAGTTAGCCTTATCTCATTTCCTCTCGTGTGAAGTGTCGATTGTAGTGGCTATGTCCTAGACGTCTTGGTTGACGGCCTTGGTATTGTCATCCATAATTAAAATTTTTGAGCTTGCCCTATGTAGAATGGAGCTGACTAGGCCCCATGCAAAGAGCCAGATGCTAAAGCTCCCTACTACTGTGTGTCCATGCTAGCACATGGGGGACTCACATAAGATTAAGGATTACTAAAATAATCTTACTAAAAGCTCTTAACACCCTAATGCTACATCTTCACCTTGTTTACAAAATTTTCCTCTTTTGGCGTATAAGTTAAAAACTATAGACATTGTTTCTATTGTCTACGTAAATCACTAAACTCTACCATGTGTGAAGTCCTTCAAAGGTAGCCTATGAGTTGATTAACAAGGTTTTTCACAAGGATATTGAAAAATTGCCCTATGGTTAGCATTTCCTTTTTGAAAGTGTTATATCCATCTTCATTGCAACAAGATGTTTACACTTCATGAGAAAATAATATCACAAAATACAAAAAGTGGAGATATTATGCCACAATGTTCAAGATCCTAACAATGTCCTCCCTACTCAGTTTTTACCCGTAATACTTTATATACTCCAAAACCAATTTACATTGTAATAGATTTTATCCCAACTTGCTTCTTACTTGTGTTATTGAATATTCTATTGGTTCTACCCTTCCATAGGCTTTGTAAAATGAGAATCTTGAGCACTTGGAATGCAGTCCTTACTATAGCTCCATGCCCTGTGTACACCAAATATGCACATTTTTATGAGCCCTTCATTCCAAACCCTTAGACCTAGTCTAGATGTTGCTTCACTCGACACTTTGCCTAGCTAGGCACTTATCCCATAATGCATGTTTCAATGTCTCCTTTCTCCCCATTGACAATCTTCACCTTGATAACCTCTTTCTTCAAGCTTCCCATGTGTCCATAAAGGCCCCATTATTACTCTCTAGGTAAACATACTTTCTTTTAGTGGCATCCTTAGCTTCCAATTCTTTTGATTTTCTTTAAAAATTATGCCTTTGTTATTTGGATTTCCCATGCTTTTCTTGTTGCTGCAACAACAAATTCATTCTAAAATTCAAAGAAATTTTGACATCCCTTCTCTTTGAGCTCTTTTGCTCCATTCTATTTTTCTCAAAGCTTTGCTCTTCTCTATGTTTATCCAATCTATCTTTAGACACAAAACTACCCCATTTCCTTTTATCTCCCTTGCAATCTTCTCTCTATTCATTCCATAAACCAACATCCATTTAGAAAATCTATACAAATCCATTAATATCTCCTCAATTTGAGATCATAGTATCCACTCTATCCACATTATTTATGTTTATTCAGTCTACCTTCATATGTAGAGCGATTGACATTTTTGTGCATGTATCTAGTCTACCTTCTCACACTTAACTATCCCATTTCATTTAACTCTCTTATATTCTTCATCACATAGAAGTACTAACATCTCTATGCATTTATTGAGTGTACCTTCACACACTCAATGATCCCATAAACCACTTGGCTAAATTGTGTAACTCCGTTGACATCTCTTCAACTTCAAATCGCACTTGACGAATAATGAATACAAAAAATAAAGAGTTGTACATCAAGGTAGAGTCTTAATATTCTCCTTTGTTCAAGAGGACTCAGTGTACCCATGTTTATCCTTGAGTTCTACAAAGCTATAGGGAGATGGGATTGAAGCAAGTAAACTTGTGGGTGGCTGGGCTAATCTATCTAATTGACCCCCTGACCAATAGCCCTCCTAGTTTCTCAATAATAGCTAACTTTCTAGAATATGTGTTTGAAGGTTTAATCGATTGCTTTGTTACATGAGGCATTTAAATGATCAACCTTTGAAGGTGTTTATAAGATCCCAAGCAACTATTAAACCTGTCATGGCATCATTTGTGCTCATCAACTCCAAACTCAACAATACCAATATAAGTGATGCAACTCAATGGATTGTTGACCCAAAAAATTAATCAAATAATCACAATGAAGAATAACATTCATGATCTTGGCATTGTCTATGAAGAGACCAAGTCGCAATTACATGACCTAAAGAAGACCAATAGTAAGTTAAGACATGACTGCAAATGAAAGAGAAAGTCAATCAATCAATAGATTGAGAAAAGTGGTTAATTAAAGCGACTTGAGAAGAATGAGAAAAGCTCAAGAAAATCTGGCAACTTGCCAAAGAAACATTGATTTGAAGGAGCCAAGGCCATAAAGTTTCTTTCAACATCTATTAATAGGGAGATGAAATATTGTAGTTCATAGGCCACAAGAGTATGATGGGTGGGAAAAATTTTATATTGTGGTTCCTGATCAAAGTAGTGGAGGAAAAACAAGGTTGGAAAAATCTAAGGTGTTAATTAGTCTTAATAAATTGGCTCCATTACTTTGAAAGATGGTGTTTGATGATAAAGATAAGAAAGAGTTTATAGATGTTGTGCATAGTTTCTATGAGAATACAATGCAAGTGTGGGGTCAAAGTTCTATCACACATTGTATGGTATAATATTGAGTCCAATTTTTAAAATTAGAAGAGCTAATGTTTTTTTGGATACTTTTAATCATGTGTAAAGTGTGCATTTGTAGAATATCCTCAAGATGTATGGGCCATAGTTTGTAGAAAAGGAAAGCATCAAAGTTTGATCCACACATAGATGGAAAATTCACATTGGATAGCATGTAGTGCATATTAGAGAAACATTGACCATGGTAGAGGGGTGAATGTTAGCAATCCAATGACTCAATTACTATCTTAGTAGTATGGGATCATAGTGGTAGATGAAGGTCAAGTGGCAAAAGGAAAGCGAATGAGAATACTAAACAATTAGTTTTTGTAGGCATAATTGAATCATGTTGTATTACTAAAAGACCCCTAAATTATGATGAAATGGATTTCAAAATAGCCAAGATAGTAAGACAAAGAAAACATTCAACGTGAATGAGCAGAGAGAGAGAGAGAGAGAGAGAGAGAGAGAGAGAGAGAGAGAGAGAGAGAGAGAGAGAGAGAGAGAGAGAGAGAGAGTGAGAGAATTTAAAGCACTATATATTAAGGTTACAATCTCTATCTTATTCATTCAGTTTTCAAATATCTGAATATCTAGGAAAGATGGCTAGATTCAAGGCAGCCGCAAGTAAGCTTCCACTTAGAGCCCCATGTCATATCGATCTCAGTAAAGAATTTACTAGCTCAAAGGTACTCTTTGATAATGCTATTTCTCAACTTGCCAACAAACCATCCCCTTCTCAACCTAACCCAACTTCAGCAAGCTACCCTCACAGAGGTTCTCTTCAACATCCCCATAAGAAATATAAGTCAAAAGGGTTGTGTATACTAGCCTTAAGAGAAATAAGGAAGTATCAATGCTCTTTTGATCTTGTCATTCCGAAGGCCAGCTTTTCTTAAATTTTTCAGGAGAGTATGCAAGATCTTTACCAAAAGAAAGCAGGAGTTGGTTTCAGCCACATGATTAAGAGACACATGATCACTTGATAAAAGAACATCTTCATGCTTTGCAAGGGGTTGGAAAGGCTTTTTTTGTAGACTTAATGAGTGATGCTTAGTGTTGTGCAACACATGCAAAGAGCATTACTATAACTTCCAAGAAATTTCAATTGGTTAGAAATCTTCAAGCAGTGAAGGATGCATTCATTCTAATTGAATAAATACCCTTTGTAATGTTATCTTTAAACAAGTGTTTGGTCATGACAGAGAGCGTGAGGATTGAGACATGCAATGCTTTCTCAGAGAGAGAGAGAGAGAGAGAGAGAGAGAGAGAGAGAGAGAGAGAGAGAGAGAGAGAGAGAGCAGAGCAGAGCGAGTAGAGAGTGAGAGTGAGAGAGAGAGAGAGAGATGTACGATGTTCTTGGGTACAAAAGACTAGTGTACCTCTTTAGGTTTTAGATAGATATATATGAAAGGACAAATGTGTTAAGGGTGTGTTCACACCCATTCACATATAAAAGGCACAATGGCCCTTTATTCCCAACAACCTCCCACCTAAAGGCAATGTGCCTTAAGAGGAGAAAAAAATCAGCTAAGTCTAGATATGTACAAAGTTGAAATACATATACCTATCCAACTCCCATCATCTGTCAGGAATGAGTAAACCGCTCTGCTGGAAGACCCTTCATGAGAAGATCTCCATGATTATCATTTGTATGCACTTTGACAAGCTCAATGCTCTTGTTGCCAAGTACATCTCTAATGAAGTGATACTTCACATGTATGTGCTTCATCTTTGCATGAAAGACAGGATTTCGTGCTAGCATGATAGCACTCTGACTATCACAATGGAGAACACGTAACTCTGTAATCAAAGCTCTCCCACTAGACGTGAAAGCCATAAAGCCTCCTTGCATGCCTCAGTGGCAGCCACATACTCTGCCTCTGTAGTAGACAATGCAACACACTTTGTAGCCTGGAGATCCAAGAGACTTCTCCTCTTGAGAAGGTAAACATATACCCAAAAGTGGACTTTCTGCAGTCCGCATGACTAGCATAGTGTGTATCTGTAAAGCCAACGACAGACGCCTTTTTCTTTCCAAAGTAGATACACAAATCCTTTGTGCCTTTGAGGTATCTCATAATACCTTTCAGTGCTTCCCAATGCTTTTTACCAGTGTTTGCCATGTATTTGCTAACCACTCCCACTGCAAAGGCAATGTCAGGACGTGTAGCAACCATAGCATACATCAAACTACCAATAGGTGAAGCATATGGTGTCTTGGCCATTTCAGCCTTCTCATAATCAGATGTAGGATTGTCCTCTGCACTGAGTTTCACATATGGAGGCAATGGAACCCCAATCGTTTCCCTCCCCTCCATATTGAAACGCTGCAAAACCTTGGAGATATACTCCTTTTGAGATAGATAGAGTGATCCTTTTGATCTATCTTTGAGTATTCGCATGCCAAGAATGTGATTTGCATCACCAAGATCCTTCATGTCAAAGTTGCCATGAAGACTTTGCTTCAGTGAGTCCAAGGCATAAGTATCCCTGCCAGCAATCAACATGTCATCAACATACAAAAGCAAGATAATCAGGCTGCCATCTACTGCCTTCCTCGTGTACAAGCAATGATCCACTTGACTTATATGAAAACCTTGAGGCTGTATGCATGTCTCAAACTTATGATACCACTCTCTTGGTGCTTGTTTCAACCCATACAAACTCCTTTTAAGTTTACATACCATATTCTCTTTCCCTTTTGCCACAAACCCTTCAGGCTACTACATATATATGTCTTCATGCAAATCACCATGTAAAAATATAGTCTTTACATCCATCTGTATGAGTTTCATATCTTCAACTGCAACCAAGCCCAAAATGGTTCTCAATGTAGTCATCTTGACTACAGAAAAGAAGATCTCATCAAAATCAACTTCATGTTCCTGCTTGTACCCCAAACCAATCTTGCTTTGTACTTTGGCGAGGAACTAGAAGTGACCTTTATCTTGTAAACCCATTTGCATGGAAGGGTTTTTTGCCCTTTAGGCAACTGCACCAAGTCCCAAGTGCCATTTTTCTCAAGAGATTCCATCTCTGACAACATGGCTTTATACCATTTGTCCATTGCTTCATTGAAGCAAGAGGTTCACCATAGTTTGTCAACATGACATAATCAGCCACATTATTTGCACCACGAACGAATCTATTAGGTTGCCTAGTAGCTCTAGATGATCTCCTAACCCAATGATCATTGTTTGCTGGGTGTTGAGCTTGCAAATTTCCATTTTCAGTATGCTGTCTTGGCATTTCAGCTTGCAAATTAGCATTAACAACTTGCTGTCCTGGCAGTTCCTGCACATCCAGTGGCTCATCATTATGGGCAATGGCTGGCTAATCATTTCCAACATTATTTTTTGCATTTGCAGGTTCATTTATAGCGGGTATTTGGTGTTGTACAATGAGCACATTTTGCTGTCCAAAAGGTATTTCTTCCCGGAATACAACCCTATGGACTTCTTCTGTTCTTTCGGACTGTTTGTGCATGCGATCTTCTCGGAAGATAACATCATTGTTGCGTACTACTTTTATTTTCTCAGGATCCCATAATCTATATCCCATTTTACCCTCATCACCATATCCTAGGAAAATACATTTACAGGACTTTGGCTCAAGTTTGTTGCGTTCTTTCTTATGTATGTGCACAAATGCTTCTCAACCAAACACTTTCAAATTGTGCATATGAAGGTGGCTTTCTCGACCATGCTTCTTAGAGAACTCCCCCCTTCCCCCAAAGACCTGTTTGGTGATCGATTAATCAAGTGTACGACTGTCATAATAGCCTCTGCCCAAAAACCATGAGGTAAAGCATCATGTGACAACATTGTATAGACCTTGCCTTGAATGGTTTGATTCATACGCTCTGCAACACCATTTTGGGGTGGATTATGAGGGGCAGTGAGCTCCCTCTTTATCCCTTTGCTATCACAAAATGCTTGAAAGGCCTTGGACACGGCCTTGGATGCATATTCTCCACCATTGTTAGAGTGAAGACACTTAAGTGTCTTATTAGTTTGATTTTCAACCAATGCGAAGAATTTTTGAAACTTGTCAAGCACTTCGTCCTTGCTACGAATAGGGTAAACCCAGACCTTCCGTGTAGCATCATCGACAGAGGTGACAAAGTATTTCTTTTTCCCTAAAGATAACCTTGGCATCTGACATACATCGGTATGTAGTAACTCTAGAGGAGAAGATTTCAGCGAAAGAGACTTCTTATGATACGTCTGTGCATGTTTATCATAAACACAATGATCACAATGCTCAAAATCAGCATAACGAAGACAAGGCAAGTAACCCAAATGGGAAAGCACTTTCATTCTAGTTTGACTCATGTGTCCCAACCGGCCATACCACAAAGAGACACTTGACTGCTCAGTCACACGGCAACAATATGGTCATGCACACTAGATACATGGAGAGGATACAAGGTATAACTTTTACAACCTCTAGCAATCACTCTAGATCCCTTACAGATCTTCCATTTCCTATCACCAAAGGTGGCATGAAATCCATCATCATCTAGCTGCCCTGTGCTAATCAAGCTCTTCTTGAGCTAAGGCACATGTCGTACATGCTAAAGTGTGAAGACAGAACCATGCTGAAACTGCAACTGCACACTGCCAATACCTGCAATGTCACATGCATAATTGTCCCCAAGATGGACAACACCATGTCGACCCCCTATATAGTTAGAAAACCACTCATGATGAGGGGTGACATGAAAGAAAGCACCTGAATCTAGAATCCAAGTGTGTATGTCATCATTCATATCTGCAAGTAAAGCATGTGTATTAAAGTGTGAAGAGACAAAGAGTACATCATTCCCATTATCACTATCATGAGTGACTACATTCACCTCTTCAATTTTGACATTGCTCTTCTTAGGCTTACTCTCTTTCTTCTCTTCCTTGCTATCATTTGTCTTCTTGCCCTTTCCTTTCTCTTTCTTCAATTTGTAGTAGTCATGTTTAAAGTGACCCTTCTTGCCACAATGATGGCATTCAACATCCTTACCACATGATTTTACTACGTCCCTTGCTATTAGATTTTCCTTTCTACTATGATTTGCCCCTAGTATGCAAAGCAATGGAAGACTTATTGGATGCATTGTTCTGCTGATTCATTTCTTCCATGAGTAGAGCACTCTCTACATCAGCATACAAAAGGATTGCATTAGAATTGCTCATAGCAGTTTTGAATGTATCCCAACTCTCTGGCAGAGTGCAAAGCAAGAACGTAGCCTTAAATTCTTCATCAATCATGAACTTCAAGGCAATGAGTTGGCTGAAAATGGAGTTAAGCTCACTCAAGTGAGTAGACATTGTTGTACTCTCTTTCATACGCAAATCCATAAGCTTTTTCAGCCAATAAACTTTGCTTTCGGCACTCTTCTGGGCATATAGTTCTTCTAGTCGAGTCCAAATAGCATAGGCAGAATCCAACCCTTCAATGTTAAACAACAAGGCATTAGAAATCGATAGCTCAATGGTTGAGCGTGCAAGATCATTTAATTCATCCCAGTCTTCTTGTTCCATATCTGTGGGCTTTGCCCCTATGGTCGTAATCGGCCTTGACTGCTTCTTCTGCAACAAGATATTATAGCATTATTTTTGCCAGACTGCAAAGTTATGTGGTCCTTCAAGCTTCTTAATGTGCATGAGATAACTGTTGTCATTGCTACCAGCCATTATTTTTAGTCCAAATGTGATCGAAAAACTCACCAAATGCAAGCCCAAACTGTCACACAAGTGACCAAGGTACAAACAAGTACCAACCTGCAATAAATGACCTCGTAAAAGGAAAAATTTTAGATATGTAATTAAATTTCAAAAGCACTAAACCTTGTGCTACAACACTCCATAACCAAGGACAAATACATTACATTACATGAGAAGTCCCAAATTTTAGCTACAATTTCTATTGTACATGCACCTAGGGGCACAAAATTTGACACGCACGATCAAAAGCCCCAAAATTTTTGTGCTCAAAGCATCAACCATACATTTGCACTGTCTCTGACATGCCTAGAATAGGCCAATTTTGTCAAAATAGAGCAATTTCAGCAAAGCCCCCAAAATTTTCCAAGTGCTAGGTGTCCAAATTGCATGGAATTAAACCTGCATATACATAAAATGACCAAATGGCACACAAATTTCGCCCAAACAACATCAATGTCGAGAAATTGGATAAATTTCAACCCAATTCTTGCATGTATATGAAAAGCCCCAAATGTCGAAGGCAAAATGTCACAAATCCCTACAATTTCTGACAAATATCATTGTTATGTCTTGCTCATGCTCAAATTTGGACAAATCCCCAAATTTCTCGGGTCCAATGTGCACAAATTCCAGTGAAATTGAAAAAATTCACTAAAATGTGAAAAGCCTCAAAATTCCCAGGTAAATGTGCACTGATTTTGTAATTTCTGAGTTAGATTTCCAGTTTTGCATTAAAGTCCCCAAATCCGGGAAAAGCCCCAAATTCCTTTCGCAAAATTTGACTTTGTGCCTTTGCGTGTGAATGCTTGATGAGGGAGAAAAGAGAAAAGGGTATTTTTGAAAGAAAAATTGTTGACCTACCCGTCGGTGCCTAGCCTCATGCGGATGACTTCTGCCCGTCGTTGCCTATAGGTCGTTGTTTGGTCGCTAGCCGGTCGCCAACCCCCGTTGTGAGTCGTTGTTCGTGTAGTAGTCAATTGCACCCAACTAGTACACCTAGTCACTCCCTACACACGACCACTGTGCCTACTCGCCTGCTCTCCAATAGCTCACCAACTGTCCGCTTGACAATCGCCTGCTCACCCCCACTGACTATGCCTTGAGAAGCTTGTACTGCTAAGCTGTCTCGAGAAGTGTGCACTCCCTTGCCTACTTTGATTCTAATTTATTATGATAGAGAGTGTGAGGATCAAGACATGCAATGCTTTCTCTCAGCACGCAAAGAGAGAGAGAGAGAGAGAGAGAGAGAGAGAGAGAGAGAGAGAGAGAGAGAGAGAGAGAGAGAGAGAGAGAGAGAGAGAGAGAGAGAGAGAGAGAGAGAGAGAGAGAGAGAGAGAGAGAGAGAGAGAGAGAGAGAGAGATGTGTACGATATTCTTGGGTACAAAAGACTAGTGTATCTCTTTAGGTTTTAGATAGATATATATGAAAGCACAAATGTGCTAAGGGTGTGTTCACACCCATGCACATATAAAAGGCACAATGGCCCTTTATTCCCAACATGTCCTCCACATGCAAAACTATTTGTAATGTATCTTTTTTTATGTGACTTTGTGAAACTATAAAATTGCTATATTGGTTCAAAAGTTAGAATGAAGTTTTTTTTAATTTTAACATTAGTATTTTTATTGTATTTTGCTATGTTGTTCCAATGTTTGTTATGATTATTAATTTCAACTTGAAAAAAAATGCAAAAAAGTTGTTGTATATTATTACATGCTTTACTCCTCCTAATGCCATTGTAGAGTCTACACTGTATAAATTCTCTAAGGGTTAGTAACTGCAACATTATATCCTTGATTATCAATCCATGCATACTTTCAAATATGGTAATTTCACAAATACATAACTATACCAAAATGTGACAAAACTTCACACTACACTTGTTAGGTGGTCAAAAACATGATTTTCTTTGTCCAAAAAAATGCATCAAAGGTCGAGTATAGAAGTCTTCCATTTGGAGCCATTCTCATGGCAATACTCTCTACTTATCTCTTTGTATTCTATTTGCCTCTAGCACTCTATCTTCTCTATATGTAGAGAAGATTGAGTGCTTGACGCAAATAGAATATGAGGAGAGGAGTAAAGAATTAAGAGTATATTTCTTATTTCTCTTCATTTTACAAATAATAGGGTCAAGCCCTTATATAGAGTACAAGATATTAGGTTTGGTTAGATTGTAACATCATGATAGTGGAGGCGGAATATTGTACATCATGCATGTTACTGGAATCTTTATGGGGTGTTCTAATAGAAAGGATGGTTTTCTTTCTTTTTCCAGAGTAGCATGGTAAGAATGACTCTTTTATATCTTCTGTTTTTTTGTTACATTTATCAATTGGGCAACCATTGGTCCTCTATCCTGATGTTTTTGGTACTAGATGGGATGATATCCTATGTGAAGAAGTGGATGCAAACTTTGCTAAATAGAAATTTTGTAGATATGCATTAGGTTTTTTAATAGATGTAGATAAAAATTATCCCTCCTACCAAAGAGAGATCCTAGCAATTATTAAGTGTTAAGGCATTTCGGGTTTTTGTGGAATTTGTTCATTTTATTATCCACATGGACTTGTAGCATGTGTAGGGATATCTTATCAAGAGGGGTCCCACAAATATAAAAAATAATAGAAATTTGAGGTGGTCATTATTCTTTAATGAATTAGATATGTCCTTGAACATATATGGGGAAAAGAAAATGTGATAGTTGACCTCCTTTCCTGAAGGCTTTTGGCACCTAGGCCACTAACAAAAAAATATGATGTAAAAGATGCATTCTTATCATGCAACTTTGGAAAAAGAAAGAAAATCATCCTTTCTATCAAAACACATTGTAAACATTCCATTAGCATGCATGATGTACAATATTCCTCCTCCACTATCATGATGCTAGATTCTAACCAAATCTAGGAAGGAAAATGGCTCGAAATACCAAACTTCAAACCAAGGCCCTCTTGTCATTTTTTGGGGACCAAAGAAGAAGAAGAAGAAGAAATGGTACTCTTGGTCACCTAACAAATGCACATGTGAAGTTTCATAAAATTTGATAAAAGATGATGGGTTTACAATCATAGGATGAACTTTGTGTCTGAAGTTGGATTTACTCAATTTAGGGTTTTCATGGGTTAAGAGTTTAATATTCTTCTCAATTTCAGTTTTTACTTTCATTATTTCATCCATTCTAGCATTCCTAACTTTTGTCTCTTCTCCATCCCACCCTTCGGTAAAGACTGGGTGCATGGTTCTACTTGGAGCAAAAGGTATAGCCTCATTTGGGATAGCAAGTGCTCCCCCTATGGCACAAAGACCACCACAAAAAAGGAGATTGTTATCTTATATGAAATTAGGTGGATTTAGCACATATATGAGCTATAGGATGTAAGCAACCTTTCAAAAGGTGGTTCAAGAAGTCTTGCAAGACTTGTAGTTGACTTGCTTAACGAGGTATTGGGCATGAGTAGCAAATGGCCCATTGTTGTGCAAGCGGATGACTACAATCGAGATGCCATGCAAAAAATGATAGAGGGATAGCTTATTGACATATTTGATGACACACAATTGAGTGTCATCCACACAAAGTAGGTCTCTGTCATTAACAAAGACATGTACTTTATTGTTCATTAACTTCGGATAGGCAAGGAATTTTGCTCGTAATATAAACACACCTTTTTTTTCTCCAATGGAGGGCCCTATTTTGAAGTTTGGTATTTGGATCCATTCTCTTGGTAATACTCTCTATTCTCTATTCCTCTCTACATATTCTATTTGCCTCTGGTGCTTTATTTTCTATGTGCGGTAACTCTCTATTCTCTACTATCGGGGGTTAAACATTGCCTATGCCTAGTCACCTACATTTACTAGTACACTATACTTGGACACTTGTACACTACAAGTGGCAAGTTCCCATTATTGTCACTTTATTCTTTATTCTTTTAGAAGTAATAGAATAAGGGGAGGTAGGTCACACATTGTGACTATTGGAGTTCCCACACATCGGTCTCTCTCTTCTTTGCTTGAACCTCCATAGCTATTGCTTCCTTCTTGCTTTCTCTCATGCTTGCACTTCTGCTTTAGCTTTTAACTTGTATCAGAACAGGCATTTGAGGAGCTTCTTCATCACTTGCATCAACTGGAAAGAGAGCTTGACTTACAGCTTTAATGGCAGCCCCATTTAGGCCATTGAAAGGCAAGGGTATAAAGCCAAAAAATTAGAATAGAGATGATTGGGATGATCTTGATGAGTTACGCAAGTCTACTATCATATTGTCTTTGTCTACGTAGGTATCCTTCAATGTTATTTTAATTAATGGTGGTGCATATGATTTATGGAAGAAGATATGTGATTTTTATCACAAGTAGAGTCTTGCATCTTAGTTATATTGGTTGAAAAAGGTTGTGGACCTTCGCATGAAGGAGAGCACCCCTATTTATTCTAATTTGAAAGAGTTCCACTTTATTTTTAGCCATGTTATCTCATAGGGCATTCAAATTGAGGATAAGATAAAGTCTTTGTTTTTGCTCGTCACACTACTAGAGTCATAAGATATCTTTCGTAATAATACGAGTGTTAATCCTCCTAAAGATGGCTTTAAATGTAGTGATGTAGAGAGTGCTTATAGAAAAAGTAAATAGGAAGGATATTGATGCAGTCCACACTTCTCATATACTTATAGTTAGAGGCAAAAATGGTGGAAATGGGAATAATAACTATGCTAGAGATTTGTAGCCCCATAGGAGCAAGTCTTAGTCTTGTGGGCAATCACATAGTAAGTCGTGCAGTCATAAATCCTCTTTGATATATCATTATTGTAGGCAATAGGGTGACATTAAGGCTACACTACCATAAAATGCATGATGATAGGCACAATGAGAAAGGCAAGTGAAAAGTTCATGACAATGCAAAGTTCACTCAGATTATGCCTAAGTCTAGCATGAAGATAGTGGAGATAAATACCTTGGAGTATAGTTCCAATGATTGCATTCTTGTTGCTTCGTCACTTGATGCTACTTAGTGGACCGATGCTCTGTTTTCTTACTCTAAGTGTGGGCTTCTTGATTCGAGAGCTTCATTCCATACTACCCTACATCACCATTGGTTTCATAGCTTTTGTACTTTTACGGGTTTTGTTAAACTAGAAGATGACACTACCTTGGATATCATTGGCATATGTGATGTTAGACTGTGGTTTAGTACTAGTGCTTCTTTTGCAATTCATGATGTATATCATGTCCCAACTTTGATTGAAAGCATTATTTCAATTGGAAAATTGGATGATGACAAGTACCATGTATCTTTTGGTAATTCTTTGTAGAAAATCACTTGTGGTAGCCTTGTTTTTGCTAGAGGTGCCAAGGTTAGTAGCCTCTACTATTTGCTTGTCTTTATGTCTATTGGCCATATTTTTGCTATGACCAATCTTCCACATGTATCTTTATGGAAGCATTGCCTTGGGCATATATCTTTGAAAGGAGTGAAAGTACTTGATCGTTTGCAGTATTATCTTCTGTCTCTGATTACTTCTATTTTAACTCATGTGATCATTGTCTTTATGGTAGGTAGACATGTGACTCTCATAAAAAGTTTGGATCTATGCTTACAGTTGAGCCTTTGGCTCTTGTGCATTGAGATATTTGTGACCCCATATCCTATTAGCCATTGGGTAGTGAGAAGTACTTTATTACATTCATAGATGATCATTCGCATAAGGTTTGGGCCTATTCTATCAAGCAAAAACTAGATATTTTGCCCTTGTTTCAACACTTTCTTACTATGGTTGAGAATCAATTTGGATATGGGTTGAAATGCCTACGATTTGATAATGGGGTGAATATGAATCTTAGGCTTTTGAGCAACTTTATCATGAGACATGTATTAACTGCCACTGGACCACCCCCAATACACTCCACCCTAGATAGGTATTAAGTGTTAGTGGACCACCCCATACACTCCAGCCTAGAATGGCACTATACAAAGCGCATGAATAGGACTATATAGGAAAGGGTCTGTAATATGCTTAGTTAAGCAAGATTACCGTAGTAATTTTGGGCTAAGGTAGTTACTATTGCCGTGCATCACATTAATAGATCCCCATGCAGTGCTCTTGATGGTAGAGTTGTAGAATAGATATGGTGTAGTAAACCTCCCTCATATGCAAACTTGCAAAATTTTGGATGTGAAGCTTTTTGCCATGTTCCCAAAGACAAGTGCAATAGGTTGGATCTAAGGTTTCTCAAATGCATCTTTCTTGGATATGGTGATGTAGGTAAGATGGGCTATCACTTTTGGGATCCGTATGCTCAAAAGATTATCCATAGCTATGATATTATATTCCATGAGAAAAATATACATATGAGACTAGAGTAGATGATTGAGGTACGCAGGGTGGTCTTCTAGGAGGAGCCTCCTATCACAATACGACTAGCCTTAGGGAGATAGCTTATTGCAATTGTTGATCATGTAGTAGATGAGGATTTGCTTGCTGTGCAGGATCATGGTGTTGGACAGAGAGGATAGGTTGTATAGGCCCATAACTAACTTTTAGACACTCCACTAGAGCTTTATAGCCCTCCATAGACCATGCCATGGTGACACTTTGCTAAGCCACTTACCTATGAGGAGGCTATGGTAGAGGTGATTCCCATTCTCTTGGGAGAGGGCCATGCGATCTAAGTTTGATTTGCTAGAGAAAAATCATACATGGGACTTAGTTTCCTTGCATAATAGAAAGCATGCATTGCTATACAAGTGGGTGTACAAGTTGAAGAGTACCATTGGTCATCCTAAGCCAACATATAAGGCTAGATTAATTACTAAGGGTTTTAAGAAGGAAAATGGAGCTAACTTTGATGAGATATTCTCCCTTATGGTAGAGGTGATTCCCATTCTCTTGGGAGAGGGCCATGCGATCTAAGTTTGATTTGCTAGAGAAAAATCATACATGGGACTTAGTTTCCTTGCGTAATAGAAAGCATGCATTGCTATACAAGTGGGTGTACAAGTTGAAGAGTACCATTGGTCATCCTAAGCCAACATATAAGGCTAGATTAATTACTAAGGGTTTTAAGAAGGAAAATGGAGCTAACTTTGATGAGATATTCTCCCTTATGGTCGAGATGACTATCCTATGCTTGGTATTGGCCTTGGTTGCTTAGTTTGATTTGGAACTTTATTAGATGGATGTTAAGACATTTATTTATATGAAGCAACCTAAAGGATTTGTGAAAAAAGGTAGGGAACATCTAATGTGCAAATTGAAGAAGAGTCTTGGTGGGATTAAGTGGGCACATAGGGAATGGTATCATAAGTCTAATGCTTTCATGCATTCATAGGGATATTCTTACATTGATATGAATCAATGTCTATACACAAACAAGGGCCATGATGGTAGCCTTATTATCTTGGTGACGTATATTGATGACATCTTATTGCTAGGAGTGCTCATGTTGAGCTAGATGATTTAAAGACTTAGTTGAAGAAGAGTTTTGAGATAAAAGATATGGGGCAAGCCTCACACATACTTGGTATGCACAATATGTGTTATTACTCTAGGAGACTTCTCTAATTGTCCTTATCCAAGCAGGTGTATTTTAATATAATTGACATTGAGGGTGGTGCTTATGCATTATGAATTTTTTTTGTGATCTTTATGACAAACAAAGTCTTGCATCTCAGTTATATCGGTTGAAGAAAATTGTGGACCTTCGCATGAAGGAGGGCACGACTATATCTACTCATTTGAATGAGTTTCATTCCATTTTCAGCTACCTTGTATAATAGGATATTTAGTTTGAAGATGATATTCAAGTCTTTGTTCTTGCTTGTTATAGTTATGGGATAACTTTTGCACTGCTATGAGTGCTCATCCCCCTAAGGGTAGTTTTAAACATAATGATATAGAGAGTACTCTACTAAGAAAAGAAGTAAATAAGAAGAACGTTGGTGTAGCATGCACTTCTTATGCTTTGATGGTTAGAAATGGTGGTAATGACAATAATAATAACCATGGTAGAGATTCTCAACCCAATAGGGTCAAGTCTTAGTCTTGTGGGCAATCTCGTAGAAAGTCTCATGGATGTAAGTCCTCTTTAACATGTTATTATTATAGGTAGCAGGGTCATATTTGACCGTAGTACCATAAAATGTGCAATGATAGTTGCAATAAGAAAGGCAAGAAAAAAGTGCATGATAATGTAAAGTTTGATGATCATACCATTGTACTTAATAAGTCCAGCATGAAGATTCAAGAGATAAATATAATGTAGCATGAGTATGTTGATGACTATATCTTAGCTACTTTGTCTCTTGATGCTACTCAATTGATCAATGCTTCATCTACTTACTCTCATTGTTGGCTAGTTGATGTGGGGGCTTCTTTCCATGTTACCCCACATCAAGATTGGTTTCATAGCTATCATAGCATTATAGATTCTATGAGATCGGGAAATGACATTGCATTGGATATCATTGGTATTGGGGATATTAGACTATACTTTGCTTCAATTAACTCATTTGTTTTGCATAATTATGTCATGTATCAGCTTTGATCAAAAGCCTACTCTCTATTTGATAGTTGAATGATGTGGGATATCACGTCTCTTTTGGTGATTTTGCATGAAAGATTACCTATGGTCACCTTGTTTTTACTCGAGGTGCTAAGGTTGGTAGGCTCTATCCTTTGTTTGTATCTCAATGTGTTGACTATGTATTAGTTGTGATTGACTTAATACATGTATCTTTATGATATGGTCACCTTGGGCACATGTTTTTGAAAATAATGGAAGTGTTGACTCGTTTGCAATATCTTCCACCTCTTAGTTACTCGCATTTTGATTCATGTGATCATTGTTTTTATGGCAGGTAGACATATAACACTCGTAAAAAGTCTTTGACTCTACATGCATGTGTGAGCCTCTTGCTCTTGTACATTTCAATGTATATGGCCCAATGCCTTGTTAGGTGCTAGGTAGTGTAGAATACTTTATGACATTTATTGATGATTATTCGCATAAGTGTTTGGGCTTATCCTATTTAGCAAAAATTAGATGTTCTAGCTACATTTAAGTACTTTGTTGCTCTTGTTGAGAATCAGCCTAGGAATATGTTGAAATACCTAAGGTATGACTATGGGGGTGAATATGTCTCTGAGGTATTTAAGCAATTTTGCGATGAGCAAGATATTGAACATCAATTGATTGCCCCATATGCCCAACCCGAGAATGGTATTTTGGAGTGCAAGAATAGGGCTATTCAAGAGAGAGTTTGTAGTATGCTTAGTTAGGAAGGTTTATTGTAGTATTTTTGGGGTAATGTAGCTACTACTATTATGCATCTCATTGATAGATCCTCGTGCACTACTCTTGGTTGTTAGGTTGTAGAGGAGGTATGGTCTGAAAAACCTCCATCATATGGTCATTTGAAGGTCTTTGGATATGAGATTTTTTGCCATGTTCCCAAGGACAAGTGCAACAAGTTGGATTCGAAGTGTGTTAAATGCATATTTCTTGGAAATATGTCAAATGCATATTTCTTGGATATGGTGATGTAGGTGAGATGGGCTATCACTTTAGGATCCACAAGCTTAGAAGGCTATCCATAGCCATGATATTATGTTTCATGAAGAGAGGATGCATAAGCAGCCTAAATAGGTAGTTGAGATACGTAGGATGGTCTTTTAGGAGGAGCCTCATGTTACCATTTAGGCAGCCCTAGTGAAACAACTTATTGTAATTATTGATGATGTAGTGGGTCCACGATTTGCTCGTTGTGCAGGATCATGCTAACATATCGTACAAGTCCCATAACCAGCTTTGAGGTACTGTACTAAATCTTCACATCCTCCTAATTGCTATGAGCCCTCTATGGATTATGTCATGGTGATAGACTCTACTGAGACACTTACCTATGAGAAGGCCATGCGTAGAGGTGATTCTCATTCTTGAGCAAGGGCTATGCAGTCTGAGTTTGATTCATTGTAGAAGAACCATATATGGGACTTCTTTTCCTTGCTCAATAGAAAATATGCATTGCCATATAAGTGGGTATATAAGTTGAAGAGTATCCTTGGTCACCCTAGTCTAGCCTATAAGACTAAATTAGTTGCAAAGGATTTTAAGCAGGAGCATGGTGTCTACTTTGATAAAGTATTTTCTCTTGTAGTCAAGATAACTATCCTATGCTTGGTCTTGATCTTGGTTGCTCAGTTGGATTTGGAGATTTATTAGATGGATATTAAGATGAGTTTCTTATATGGGGACCTACACAATGAGATTTATATGTAGTAGCTGAAGGGCTTTGCACGGAGAAAGGTAGGGAATACCTAGTTTGCAAATTGAAGAAGAGTCTTTATGTGCTCAAGCAAGGACCTAGGAAGTGGTACCATAAGTTTGATGCTTTTATGCATTTGCAAGGGTATTCCCATAGTGATATGGATCCTATTTATACATGAAGAAGGCACGTGATGGTAGCCTTATTATCTTGGTGCTTTATGTTGATGATATGCTTATAGTTGACAGTTCTCATGCTAAGTTGGATGCTTTGAAGACTTAGCTCAAGAAGAGCTTTGGGATGAAGGGCATGGGAAGGGCCTCGCACATACATGGTATGTGCATTACGTATAATTGCTCTAAGAGACTTCTCTACTTGTCCTAGAAGGAGTATATACATAGAATACTTGAGCAATTTCATATGCATGATGATAAGTCTGTTGGTTGTTTTTTTCCTTATTATGTGAAGGTTAGTTAGGTTGATATCTATAGTTAGATAATGAAAGGGCCAAGATAGCCAAGGTTTTGTATGCATCCATAGTGGGCAATTTGATATATGCCATGATAGCCACTCGTGTCTTGACTTTGGTAGTGGGAGTTGTGGCATGTTATATGGCAAAACCTGGATCGAAACATTGGGATACCATGAAGGGTGAGGTACTTGAAAGGCACTATAGATATGTGCACTTGCTAATGGTTGCAAGAATACTATAGTCATGGGTACACTGCCAAGTCATATTATGCAAGACATGCATATAGTAAGAAGTCCACTTTGGATATATCTTTACCTATGTTAGAGATGCTTTTGCTTGGATATCCATGGTGCAAAAATGCATGGCCTTGTCTACTACCAAGGTTGAGTACATTACAACCATTGAGGCTTACAAGGTAACCCTATCATTACACTGTCTGCCTTTGCAGTTCTTGGTATGGAAAGCATTAGGTTAGATCATGTCTATGGTCATTGTTAGCTAGGATTTAGTTGTAGAGAATAAGACATAGGACTATAGTTAGATTTTTAGTCACAAGCCTGGTTTATTCTTGTAACTATGACTAGGTAGGGTCTACTACAACAAATTATGATCATTTTAGGAGTCATTGATAAGATTCTTGAAGAAATGGTGGCCTTCTTGCTATTGAAGCCATTTTTGGAGGCTTTCTTGTCAAAAGAGAAAGGGAATAGAGTTGGAGACAATTAAAGTGCCTCTTCTTTTGAGAGCTAGGGTTTTCACTTTACCTTCTTCATAGGGCTAAAGATTTCATGGAGATTTCTTGGACTTGATCTTCTCTTTATTCGATCTCTCTTCTTAGACATCAAAGCTTGATTTCTCTCTTCTCTAGGACTTAGGAAGCCCTAGGTCGAATGGTTTTGAGTAGTCTATGCTACGTGGGGAATCAAGATAGACCTAAGCATTTTGCACCACATTTTTGGGTAAATTTCTAGTAGCAAAGAATAGCCATAATCTCCTTCCTAATGCTTCACATGGACACTTCAGCACTTTGAGATGAAGAATCAACAAGATTTGAGCCTCCGTTTAAGCATCAAGAGGTTAGTGATGAAGATCCTTCTCTTCCATGTTTGAGATTTTAGAACACCAACTGAATACTCCATTACTAAAGCCATTTTAATCATTCTAAGCTTGTTCCTATGGCATTGAGGCATCTTTAAGCCTTCTTCCAAGATACACCCTACTCCTACATCATTAAAGCTTGATTCTTTTTTTCCATGGTTGCAATAAATAGGCCAGCATGAATTTTGGTTAAAATTTTGGTTGAATTTCATCTATTTTAAGGGCTTTTGAGTCCAATCACTTTATGGATCATTCTCTTCCATCAAGATTTCAGAAAGATTTTACCATATTATCAAGATTGGATGGAATTTCTTTTTGTTGAAATCTATGACGTCAAGGTACCATAATTATTTACAAAAATCTTGGTAATGGTTCAAATCATGGGGCTTTTGGTTATTCCACTCTCACGAAGTAAGGAGGAGCTCAGTTCACTCATTCTTAGCCAATATTAAAGAATCATGATTGGATTCTTGAACCTTTCACTCTCTTGCAAATAGTATAGTAAAGATTATTCAAGATTTGGATTAAATTATCGATTCTTTAGTAATCAAGCTTTTATCATGGTTGGGATGCTACTTTAGCCATTATTGAATACCTTTAATTAAGAGTCACTCCTTTATTAGTGAAATTCATCAATTTTGATTAGGGGTATATATGGAGCAATGATTAAGCAAGTTGTGGATTGACCATTTGAGCTTCAATAACTATCTTCAACAAATATAAGAGGTTCCATCAAGTCCTACTCTTTAATCTCTTACCAATCCTCATGCTTGGCCAATCCTATTGCTAAAAGAGGGATTAAGAATAGTATTTGACTAAATTTCATTTTGGGTAGTATATAGAACCCATTTCGGGATGCTTAAAGCTTTGTTTTTAATTTTCTTATCTTGTACATGAAGTGCTTGTATCCCATTGATATTATACATTGATTGCATGCTATCATTCTATGCTTAAAGATGACTTTATTTGTTTGGATCGATCATTGATGTACCACATAAGAAAAGCATGTAACTTGGTACGTGGAAAATGTCACAAATCGCGTGGTGGGGGGACTCGCTTGAGTTGTTGTGTCAAACACACACCATACACACAAGAGGAAGGTCACTCAAAAGTACAATAAGAGAAATGAAGACCAAAATGTTTTATTGCTGGTTTTTCCTTCTTTTTTCACACACAATACAATGTACACAAAGTATAAATAAGATACAACATAAAGGAAAGTGGCTACTAAGTCAAACATTGCATAATTGACTATACTAATCGATTGACACTATAACTATGCCAATTGTAGGTAGATGCAACAAATCACTTATAATAAGTAATAAGTCAATGGCCATATGAGGATCATAATGACCACCGATGTGTTGAGTGTAGATGTGCGGACCCATCTAACTAGGTAGTCCATTATCAATGTTTGCACGTATTGAGCTTGCCATCTCAACACTCACCCTTAAGCTCAACTATATCTCTACAACTCCAAGTAAGCTTCAAAACTTTGGATGCTTCTTTGCACCCAATGCCTTTGTGAAAATGTTAGCTATGTGATCTTGTGTGTTAACATATATCAAGTTAATCTCTCCTACGAGTATGTTCTCTCTCATAAAGTGGTAATGCACCTCAATGTCTTTTGTCCTAGCATGGAATATTGGGTTCCTAGCTAATTGTATGCTACTCATGTTATCACAATAAATGACAATTGGATCATATTTCTATATATCTAAATCACCCAATAACTTTTACATCCATACCACTTCACATGCTGCCATAGCACTACCTCTGTACTTAGCCTCTATACTCGATAAAGCAATTGTAGGTTGCTTTTTGCTACTCCATGTGATTGTTATCTGCATCTGTGTATCCAAATACTGGTATATCCTAACCTATCTCATAAAAAAGTCCATAATGCAAAGTGGACTTCACATATATCAATATGCATCTAATTGCATCCAAATAAGGCTTTCTAAGCATCTACATAAAATGATTGACAAGGCCAATAGCATAACTCAAGTTTGGCCTTGTGATAGTCATGTAAATCAGATTTCCTACTATTCTCTTGAACATAGAAGGTTTTTTATCTCATCCCCAACATCAACAATCAACTTCACATTTTGCTCCAATGGTACTGAA
Organism: Lygodium microphyllum; assembly: GCF_053477565.2. Taxonomy (NCBI): domain Eukaryota; kingdom Viridiplantae; phylum Streptophyta; class Polypodiopsida; order Schizaeales; family Lygodiaceae; genus Lygodium; species Lygodium microphyllum. Next base: position 79,342,126 of record NC_141158.1, read on the forward strand.
AGAGGGTTACACACTATCATACCATACTTGGACAACATATCCAAGCTATACTGCCTTTGAGACAACCATATACCATCATCACATTTGATCACCTCAATACTAAGAAAGTACCTTGGCTCACCCAAATCCTTTATCATTGCAATCTTCTTCTTCAAAAGGTCCTTGACTTTAGCAATCCCACTATCATTGTCACTTGTAGTAATCAAGTCATCCACATAGATGAATATGATATCCAAAGCTACATCTCCATTTCTCGCATAAAGTGAGTGATCAAATCAGAAACATAAAGGCAATGTTAATAAGATACTCTTTGATCTTGTCAGATTGTGCTCTCTAGGTGCTTGCTTCAGGCCATAGAGTGTCTTCTTTAACCTACACACATATGTGGGATGATTTAAATCCTCATAACCTATTGGTTGCTCCATATACACCTTTTCTAGTAGTTCACCATGCAAGAAGGCATTCTTTACATCCATTTGTTATAAACTCTAACCTTTGTTTTTTCGCCACGAGAGTAATTACACATCTAACAGTTGCCATCCTAGTAATTGGACTAAATGTCTCTTTATAATCTACACTATATATTTGAACATAGCCTTTTGCAACCACCCTAGCCTTACTTGCTAATAGAACCATTTGTATCATGCTTAATTTTGTAGACTCACTTATAGCTAATAGATTTCTTGCGCTTAGAGACAATGATACTAGATTTCAAGTCTTATTGATTTCTAATGCAGTAATCTCCTCATCCATTGCTACATCCCAATGAGCATGACCAATAGTATTCTCAAAACAAGTGGGCTAAATATCCTTAACCAACTTTACTATATAAGCATAGTGGTGAGTTGTATAACCTTCAAAACCAAATCTTTTTATAGGGTATGTGACTCTACTAGACTTGTAAATCACTGGGTCATTGAGTGAAGACCTTACATTAGCACGTGTTCTGCCTGGTGTCCTGATTGAAAGAATATCGAGCTTATCATCCAAACTTCTTTGAATGACTAGAATGTCTATCAAGACCCAAATGGCTAGCAGATGTATCATTATCATTTAATACTTTCTTCTTTCCTAAAGGTCTTTACTTGCAACACTAGTAGATGCGCTTGAAGATGTGGGACTACTTTTTAGTCTTCCCATACCAAGGGCTAACTGTAGATGTAATACTGGATGATGTTTTTGGTCCACTAAGGCTATGTGATTCTTGCTTTTCTTTCTACACATAACTATGATGATGATCACAGTCACCCAATGCATCACCACTAGATGCATATCAACTACTTATCTCATAAAAACTAATGTCCCTACTCACTTTGAACTCACTTGTGACATGGTTATAATAATGATACTCTTTTTTCTCTAAAGAGTATTCAATAAAAATACATTTTTCAGTCTTTGGATCAAGCTTCTTTTGTAGCTCATCTGACACATGAAAATATGTAACACAACCAAACACTTTCAAGTATGATATATTGGGATTCTTGCATGTAAAGTATTCTTTGGGGGTCATTCTATGAACTGCAACTGTGGAAGTTTTGTTCATAATATAGATGGTAGTATGAACAACTCCAGATAAAAAATATTTTGGTAAAATTTTTTAAGCCATCAATGCTCGTGCAACTTCTATAATATGTCTATTTTTCCTTTCTGTGACCCCATTTTGTTGGGGTGTATACTTGCAAGTAAACTATCTCTTTATTCCATGAGATCTCAAGAAGTCACTAAACTCATTAGAGAGATACTTTTCTCCTCTATATAATCTCAAGCACTTAAATTTCAAGCTCGTTTCTATTTTAATAGTAGCCTTTAAGGTTTGAAGTGCTTAAACATATGACTCTTTTCCTTCATGAAATACACCCATAGCTTTCTTGAACAATCATAAATAAACATGACAAAATATTTGTTGCCACCAAGATATACATTTTATGTAGGCCCTCAAACAATTGTATGTACAATATCAAGTATATTCTTGCTCACATCTCTATCATGCAAAAAAGGTTGTCTTGCTTGTTTACCAAGTTGACATGCTTCGCACACTTTATGAAATTCTGTAACTCTAAAGTACGCAACTCTATAACCAACCCTTCGGACTACTTTAATTTTAGTCTTTGCACGTTTGCATGTCCAAGACATTTGTGCCTTATTTCAACGTATGTAATCACTTCTTTGTCTTTGGTGTACATAGTAGCATTAGTAGTACTGCGAATTTTAGCATCTAAAGTAAACATGCATCCAATCTACTTCTTTTTGTGACCAACTTGTACTTATCATTAAAGTCTTCCACAAAAAAAACCTTTTGCATTAAATCAATCTTGCAACCCTTGCTCTACCATTTGGCCAATATACACTAAATTCTTTTTGATAGATAGCACATATAATACATCTGATAGACTCTTTGTCTAATCACTATATAAGGATAAGAAAGCTTTTCAATGTGTAAAATTGGGTGGCATGAATCATCACTGTTTGCACATACCTGGATTTTGTAAATCTTGCATCTCTCCAAACCATTCAATATGGCTAGTCATATTATTAGACACACTTGAATCAACATACCATACATAATCATGTATTTCCTTTTTTGTAATAACATTCATCATATATTGCATAATAAAAAGACACTCATTTTTATCTTCATTTTGTTGTGAAGATGATGCACAGTTTGCTTGCTGTAATTTACCATTGTGGATATCATTCTTCTTAGCATAACATTGGGTTGCAATATGACCTATTTTGCCATAATAATGACAAACAATCCCATAATTTCTAGAATCTTTGTTCTATTATCCACCTCTTTCTCTAGAGCTTTCCATGCCTCTAAAGTTTCCATGGCCTTCTGAAACATGTATTTTTTCTAATTTAATCTATTTTGTTGGTTATCACCAACATGTCCCATACCACGGTCTCTTGAAGAGAATCTACCACATCCTCTTCTTGAACTTGAGTAAAATGCTTAGACCTATTCATCACTTCTTTTAGATGATTCAATCTATATGTTAATCTCTTCGGTGATCATAAGAGAAACCAACTCATAAAAAATTAGAAACGGCTTTTATACATACATAGAAGTGATAAATAATTTCCAAACCTTCTCATTATTAAGGCTACCCAAGGTAGATGAAATTAAATCATTATTATCAGGCATTGCATCAATAGTGCTAAGGCATCTACAATGCTTCTCACTTTCAAAACATACTCATTTACAGATGTCTTTTCTTTATTCAAAGTATTCATTGAGTTGAATCTTTTGTGCCTTTATATTTACTGAAAACATGTTTTAAAAAGTTATCGAAGTTACACATGAAGTTTTTGTATTTTCGATATACCCTAGTATAGTATTATCAATGATCATACTATAGCCAATATATTACATGTTTGTCTTTTGCATTCCATTCTTTCCACACCTTTAATTCTTTTACAGTCATAGGATTACTTAGCTTTGACTTGTTTTCTTTATTTGAAACAAACTTGTAAAGGCCTTTCCAATAAGGAAGTTCATTATACAAAACTTTCATGATGGGTAATTGTTCTTGTCCAGCTTCTCAATGATGGGTTTCCACTATTCTCTATAATTTTTATAAATTTGATACAAAATAGCAAGCATGTCTTTTACAACCTTTTACAACAAGTGCACAACAATACACCAAGCAACCTCTTTCACTAATTGCTCAACACATTATATGTAATTTGCAACCTATTTGTAGGTAAAGATTTTGTTTGAGGCTTGAGAAATATCTCAAAACTTACAGATTTGAAATCTATAATCTACACATCCACTTTCAGTTGACACAACCAAAATCACAGTATATCCCAAAAATGTTATCCACAACCTCGTGGATCTAAAATGAGGCCCAAAATGGCTGTAGATAGTAAAAAAAGGAGTGAAAATTTCCTAAAAGGCATGTTTTCAGAATATATCATGCTTTGCTTGCATACCAAATCTCACAACAGTCTAAGATTTTTGCTCTGCCCTACTTCCTATGCCTCTACACTCATTATCCAAGAGAAAGAGTGGAACAATGAGAGGGTTTCTTATCCATTACTTGCTTACTCCAATTCTGTCTTCTTCTTCTTCACTTCAACCTTCAAAACCAATCTCTCTCAATGGTGCCACTTTGATATCATGTCACAAATCTCATGGTGGGGGAACTTGCTTGAGCTATTGTGTTAAACACATACCATACACATAAGAGAAAGCTCACTCAAAAACACAACAAGAGAGATGGAGACCAAATTTTTTTCTTGCTATTTTCTTCTTATTCTTTCATACACAATATAATGTATACAAAGTATATATAAGATACAACATAAAGAAAAGTGGCCTATTAAGCCAAACAATGCATAACTGACTATACTAATCGATTGGTGCTATAACTATGCTAATTATAGATAGGCGCGATAAACCAAATATAACAAGTGATAAGTCAGTGGCCATGTGAGGATCATAATGACCATCGATGTGCTAAGTGTAGACATATAGACCCATCTAACCAGGTGGTCTATTATCAATGTCTATACATATTGAGCTTGCCATCTCAATAGGAATATTTATAATGTAGTGAGTTAGTGCAAAATGGTAAAAATCCCTATCTTTTTCATTCTATTTCAGTCTATTTTCTATTTCCACTTGCATTTTATTGAAAGGATCAAAGGCTAATTTTTACCCATGGATATCATAACCGTTTGATTCGTTTAGCATGCAATTGCCATGTTAAGATATCCATGAGGGAAAAAGTGGATGCTAGGTGAGATATGAGCAAAAAGAGAGTTGATCCTCCCTTACATCAAAGATCCTGAAGGGGTGCATAATTCAACTTGGAGAGGAAATTTGCATATCTTTTGAGTCTCGGAGCCCATGTAGGTGCCTATCTTGCCGTTTTATCCCTCACATAAGTACAATAGGGATATGATAGATTGGTATGTAGAAATTACATGACAGAGAATGTAGATATTACATGGCAGAGCGAACAAAATCTAAGCAAGGAGTAGAGAACACACAATAAATATGAGAAGAACAGAGATAACTTTAATTTCAAATGAACTAGTATAGAGATGGCTACTCGTGTGGTTCCATTATGAAGCTGTGAGGTGCCCGCCCATCGGCTTTCCAGGCACTCTTTTAGTGATCTATCGAGAAATGAATCTAAGCGTTGCTGCCAGGCACTCCCAGGGAATGTTTCAAGTTTTGCCGCCTAGGGTTTCCTAAACCTGCCTCGCAACGGAACGTTCACAACTGAACCCACTAGGATTGACCTGAAATTCGGGTTCCTAGTTGTCAAGGTCTCCTGTTAGCATTCTAGCGTCGGTTTTTGGACATCCTACTTTACGCAGAGATACCCAATCCGAAGCAGACCCATGCCGCACTTGGTTCAAAGAGAATGGGAAACGAGAGGGATGCACTGTTCAACCTCTCTACCCATAGGGCATAGTCCCATCCGGTCCCCTAAAATGGCATGAATCGGGTTCTAACCTAACAATACCTAAAGGTCGAATGACGATGAAACTTGTGAGAAGCCTCCTAGTTCTCTAGGAGTGCTGGGCAGCGATGCTTAGATTCGTTTCTCGATAGACCGCTAAAAGAATGCTTGGAAAGCCGATGGGCGGGCACCTCACAGTTGGTATCAGAGCGAAACTTTGTAATGATACGTGATTGATTAATGTATGGTTTGTAGACATATCCTAAACAAAATAATCTAAGCATTATGGCTTGATTGTTAGGCACCTTCTGCACCCACGAATGTTGACATGCAAGAGAATAAATTCTTTCTTAAGCAAATTAAGGCAGCCGAGTTTGATGGAGAAGGGATAGACATCGTAGCAGAGGCAAAGATATGGATTGAGTCGATGGATGACTATTTCTTTGCTTCGGGAATTGCCTCTACCAATCAAGCAATGATAGCCAAACTTAAGTTAGTTGGCCAAGCTCGATTATGGTGGAAGTAATGGTGCAAAGATGAAGGTGTTTCTGAAGCCGCTGTTACTTGGGTTCAGCTGAAAAATGCTATACGCACATGATACCTTCCGCCAACCTACCAGACTTTGAAGATGAATGAATTCTTCAAGCTAAAGCAACTAGAATTAACTTTGGAAGCTTACTACCCAAAGTTTGTAACCCTACTAAAATACACACCACCTATGGATATTGCGCATCAAGTATCCAAGTTTTGCCATGGCCTAAACACTTCTATGAACCATTGTCTTGAAGCAATGCGTCCAACAGACTTGCAAGACACATTACTCCGAGCGAATCTAATCGTCCAAGAATTTAAATCAGGAAATTGTAGTAAAGATGACTCTCGAGATCTGGGTGAGAGATGCCATACATGTGGAGAGATAGGGCACATCCGTAGGAGATGTCCCTACCGTCAATGTTTCCATTGCAATGAACTAGGACATGTCCAAGCAGACTGCCCTAACTTAAGTCCAGAAGATACGGAGCCTCCAAGAAAACGAAGCTACACAAGTGCAGTCTTTGGATATATAGAGGAATCAGATGAAGACGAAGACTTAGAACCTACTACACCACTTCAGGATTATTAGAAATCCTAGAAATTTTGTCGACATGAAATACAGCTTGTATCAGAATAAACTTTACTCTTGTAACTACAGTTAACTTTAGTAATATGAGTTGCATCTATTTTGAGCCTAGAACTTGCAAATGATTAGAGATACTCTGGCAAGGAATGATAGTTATAATGTGCAATGAATTTCTCTTAAGTCATTTCTTCTCAACTAATATAGACTGGGTCTTACCAGAATGTTGAAGCTTGGAAGTATTCTTTAGTATTACAAGCAAAGCCAATTTTCCATGGAGCTTAGTCTCGAACTATTGACAAGACAATCTGGGAATGTAGTTTCCAAGATAAAGGACCACTCAAATCTGCTAAAAGAATCCTAGGACAATTTGGTCTAAAGAAGAAAATCCTACCAAGGACAACCAAGAATCTTATGACCACAAGTGATAAAGCTCCGCACTGTTTCTATTGCAGGGAGTTAGGTCATTTCAAAAGGGAATGTCCAAAGCACCCTAAACACCGATGTTCCGAGTGCCACAACATTGGACATAACTATATCAGTTGTCCCAATGGAACTCGAAGAGAACTTGAGCTTACAAGAAATAAAGTTGTACACGCTCCAGTGATCTAGAATATACCAAGTGCTTAGGAAAAACCTAGAAGGTATCCATGAGATATAACTACAATAAATTTTCTATTGTAACCAAGACTCGGATATATCAAATACCATAGGTTGTTGTTTCAAAAGACCGCATGCCTGTGAGTGATCAGAGTAGCGCAGTGAAAGCATGGTGGTCCATACCCCACATGTTCCAAGATGATACCCCCTGTTTCTCTCGAGATGAGGACATCTCGATTTCTCTAAGGGGAGGAGGGTGTAATATCTCCCCACAATAAAAGTTAGTTGGTTGGTTCGAAAGTTAGCTAGTCAATTAATACGTTAGTAAGATTACTAACTAAAGACTAAGGTAAAAATTAACTAACATTAATTATTAATAATTTTTATTTAATTCAAAATATTTTATTTAGAAAAATTGAGAGTCATAAATCTGATATTTTTCTCGGATTGAAAAGGACCGTAGCCACCCTTCACGTAAATTACAACGTGAACGAGACTTATGAGTTATATTAATCACTAGGTTAATGTGTATAGTTTGGATTGTCCAAAAATATTAGATTTTGGGCAAAACTAGCATATTTTAGATATTATCCTAAAAAAAAGATATGGAGATTTTTAGAATTGGATGTCATTTAAAAGAAAAGAAAAATGATATTTTAGTTAGTTTGGAGATTTTATAAAAAGAAAAAAATAAAGAGAGGATTTGCGAAATCGCGCACGCCACGATCGCAGTACACAGGCAGTGGACAACACTTTGAACAGAGAAAAGAAGAAGGAGTGAACTAAGAGCTTTCTAATCAAGTGTCTTGGAGTTTTACCCCCCTTTCGGAGCCAATGGAACCATCAGATTTATGATCTGAGCATCAGATCACTGATCTTTCCAAGATCCCCCTCTACAAAGAGCTCCACTTCTCAACCACAAGCCCTTTTCTCTAATTCACTATAAATATGAGGCATGGGAGAGGCATAAAAAAGCATAAGGAGACCTCGAGAGGCTGTGAGAGAGAGGTAGAGAGAAGGATACCCCTCTAAGAGATTGTGAGGAAGAGCTTGAAAGAGAGCTTGAGAGAGAGAGAGAGAGAAGAGTCACCCCGAGAGGCTGCAAGGAAGAGAATTAGCTCAATTCCCTCTATCTCGATCCTTGACTTAACCATCTTCTCTTACACTCTCCCATCTTGAATCTATTCTACCTTCTTAATCTCTTGAGTCTACCTACGGATGATGGCCTCCAAGCAAAGAATGTCGAGTGCGGATGACAATCGTGCAACCAGCAAACAAGGCTTCGGGCAAAGGCATCACTGTCAATCCAACTGCGGTTCCGGTCGTAAGTAATGTATTTTCAAATTGATAGATGCTTGCTTTGATTCTCGTATGAGATACGTTAGGCCCCATACTATGATGCACGAGTAAAGGCCATCAGAAAGGATAAATTTCATCTCACCTACTCGAAAGATGGAGTTGTGAAGTGCATATATCAAGGGAAGTTAATTGCACCTAGTTACATATGACTTATTTGCTAGTAGAGCAATTACAAGGAAGAATTAGTCAAGCGCTATGAATGGCATAGTTGTAAAAAAAACGATATTAAAAGATTGTGCATACAAGTGCTAGATTAAAGTATAATCAAGGGTTACAAATGGCATAATTACTAAAAGAATATGACGTTGAGAATCATAAAATAGAAAGTACTAGTTTAAAGTTTAAATACTTCAAAAGTACTTAGCCTAAGAGTCCAAATATTAAGAAAAACTAGATTCTAGCTCAATGCAAGGCCTGTTGGAGTCTAGTTACTTGAGATCATCTCGCACTTATCTTATCAAGTATTTACATGTTATGCCTATAACATGTTTGATATATGAGGATAATTTTCTAGTTGCCTCATGACTTGACTAAGAGCTAGTACAAGAAATTAATCATAAGGGTTAAAACTAAGATGTCTTGAGATCCATCGGATAACGATGACTTTGCCAATCCAAATTCAGGGTTGGGTTATCAATCAAGGTAAGTGACATATAGAACTTACATCATGAATAGTGTTTGAACCCTTAACATATGACCTAGCCGAAGGAAGGGAGTGTTAAGAGCATTTTTGCATAGTATTGCTCTTAGATCCCAAAGGGGAGAGCAAATATACGATGGAAATGTTATATTGTCTATTCTTGCATTGGTTGGAAAGAATGCAATTGGTTTTGTTGGTTGATCGAACAACATCCTAAATGCTTTTACATTCAACTGGTTGTTAGTTGTTGTTTGGATGATTATTCCAAGTGCTTGTGATTTATGGTAAATGCATGGCAAGGGTCTGTGACGACAAGTCGCCATGGAAATAAAGGAATGTTTTCTTGGAGAATGATATTAGGGCTGAATGCCTTATTTGTGCTTGATTCTTAAAGGATTTAATTAAGGAAGGATATATTGCATGGGTGGATCACCTCCATGATTGCATCGCAGATTAACCTGAGAGGGCACTGCTCGATTCATGGGCCGAAGGTCGAGTGGTGAAAAGGCCAACCACGGGAATGATGTTTCGCTCCTAGACAGCTTGCGGGTCAGTTGGAGCTCTGGACACCCCTTGCTAGGTCTAGAATGGAGTTGAAGACCTCCGTGGCCCCCAACATCTGGGCATGTTAGGAGATCCTATTCTAGATAAAGGATTGAGTTTGTGGTGCCATGTGAATTGGACCAGTTACTTCTGTAGGGTAGAAGGGATACTTCTGTTGGACAGAAGCGATACATAATTTCTCCTGTATGGGCGGGAGACAAAGATTAACTTGAAGATAAGTTAAGGAACTTGTTTGAACTTGTTTGTCAATAGATTGCTTTACTCTGTTTTTGTGTATGTGCTATACGTTATGTGAACAAACTCTATTCCCTAAAAGGCTTAATTAATGAAGCTGACTTTTAAGTGTCACACATAAATGTGGTAGGACCTAATTAGAAAACTAAAGCTATTAAGGGAAGCGGGTGGGCGGAATCCCCGACGGGTCCGTCCTACAGCAGGGTGGTCCTAGAGAACTGGGAGGCTTCTCACAAGTTTTATCGTCATTCGACCTTTAGGTATTGTTAGGTTAGAACCCGATTCATGCCGTTTTAGGGGACCGGAATGGGACTATGCCCTATGGGCAGAGAGGTTGACCCCAGCGCATTCCTCTCGTTTCCCATTCTCTTTGAACCAAGTGCGGCATGGGTCTACTTTGGATTGGGTATCTCTGCGTAAAGTAGGATGTCCAAAAACCGATGCTAGAATGCTAACAGGAGATCTTGATAACTAGGAATCCGAATTTCAGGTCGATCCTAGTGGGTTCGGTCGTGAACGTTCCGTTGCGAGGCGGATTCGGGAAACCCTAGGCAACAAAACTCGAAACATTCCCTGGGAGTGCCGGGCAGCGACGCTTAGATTCGTTTCTCGATAGAACGCTAAAAGAGTGCCTGGAAAGCCGATGGGCGAGCACCTCACAGAAGCTTAGATGGCAATCTAGATGATAGGCAAAGAGCTTGAGGGTAGTTGGAAGAACTCTGAGAGGGTGAAAGATAGATTGACAATGGCTTTAGAGGGGCTTTCCTTTTATTGCATGGGAAGGTAGTCTAGTTGATATATCTGACCATATTATGAATCTTCCCTAGTCGGCTAGGAAATATTCTAGGGAATATATTCTTTATCTAGAATATTTGCAAGGAATATTATGTGTCCTTGGACCTCAAAATAGGGGTTCTTGATAACTCCCACACCCCACAACTCGATGTATTGTACCTTGAGTTACAACCAACATAACTACTCTATCTAACTTAAAGGCTAGATCCACAAAGATCACCTTTTTGCCATCGCGTCACATAGACCTCATTTGACATATAAGTTAGGACCCACCTAATGTTTGTGCTTACACACGACTTCTCCTCATAATGGGGGCCTTACAACTTAGAGTACCATGGATCATTGGTGGCACCTTATGAGGATGGGGCGTTGAGCATATCTAACACCCCCCAATATCCACCCGCAAGTGAACTACATTCTTGGCCCAACACCAAGTCTTTGAAGATAAATTCAAAGGAGATCCTTTGTAAGAGCTTTGGTGAAGATATTTGCTCTATTCTCCTCCATTGGATAGTAGACAAGCTCTACTATCCATCCTCAACCAAGTCATGCACATAGTGATACTAGATCTCAATGTGTTTGGTCCATGTATGAAAAACTGAATTTTTGGCAATGGTGATGTGACTCTGATTGTCACATCTTAGTACTATTGGATCTTCATCATGTACTCCCATATGCCATAGGATCCTCCTTACCATATTGCTTCACATGCAGTAAAGCAAGCTACCTTGTATCGTACTTTGATAGAAGACAATGTCATAGTTGGTTGCTTCTTACTAATCTAAGAGAAGATTCCTAAACCTAAAGAGAAATGATATTTAAAAACTAATTACGTAAAATCACTTTTACTTGCCCAATCAGAGTCATAGTTCCCCACAATAGCACTTCTAGAATTGTATGTGATATCATAGTCAAGAGTTCCCTTCAAGTATCTGAGCACATGCATCCCAGCTTCCCAATGACTTTCTCATGGATTGCTTGAGAATCTACTCAAAACACCAACAACAAAACTGATATCTTAGTGTTATTCAAGAATGTTGATTTGATATCCATTTGGTAAACTGGCCACTTCTTATGAGCAGCCACACTACAAGTACTATGTGAATAGTGGTCATTCTAGTAGTTGGAGCAAATGATTCTTGAAAATCAATCCTTCAATCTGTGAAAATCCTTGTGTAACTAATCTAGATTTGTACTTTTATAAGTTGACATCAACCTTGTACTTTACCTTCTAGACCCACTTAGCGCTAATAATCTTCCTCTTTTCTGGTCAATCCACTAGCTCCCAAGTGTTATTCTTCATTATGCTGTCATACTTGGCTTGCATAGCTGCTCTTCATGTTGGATCAACAAGTGCTTCTTCCAAGTCTATTGGTTCATGTCAGCCACCATCAAGGCCATATTGACTATGTGAGTAAAAGCCTTTCTTCGCCTCTGTATTCTCAAAGACCTCCTTGGTCCATTTGCCTTTTCCTCAACTGTAGTAGGCATAGGATTACTACGATCATAGAGTTGCTTCATCCATCACACCAATGGCTTTTTTGCTGGTGTGTTTGCTGCAGGTTGGTGAACATTTTTCCCATCATTCGAAGATGATGTTTCCTCCTCCTTGAGGATAGAGACAACTCTTGGGATAGGTTTATAGTGGACTACTTCTTTGCTAGATGATAAAGTGGAAGAACTTATATTCTCCTTCTCCATTGTATGTGGCTACTCCTTGAACTTACCAAAAGCTTGAGCCTTATCATGAAGGAAGTATACCCACATATTCCCAATGTGGTCATCGACAATCAACATAAAATAAGAAGATCCTCCCAAGGCTTTTGCTGGCATTTTATTGCATGAATCAGTATGCACCAACTCTAGAGGTGCCTTTGCTCTATTCTTGCTTTATTGTGGAAATACCTTTCTCTGTTGCTTGCCCATCATACAAGCTTCACATGGTTCCTTTATTTTAGTAACTATAGATAAGTGAGCAACCATATGTTGCTTATGCATCTCCTTCAATAGTGCAAAATTAATGTGACCAAATATTTCATGTCAAAGTTTACTTGTGCCCACACCAATGGTGGCTGTAAGAGCACTTAGCTCATACATGTTTGTTCCTCCTTTCTCCTGCTACTGCTGCTGATAACTTTGCTAGCACTATCAATAATTTTTGCACCTATCTTAGTGGACCTTACCTCATGGCCAAGATCAATTATAGAAGAAATTGATAGTGGATTTCTCTTAATCTCTAGAACATACAATACATTTGAAAAATTCTTGAGTTCACCATTTGTAGTATAACAAAGTAAATAGTACATGTTCCCTCAATAGGGTATTTTGCATCATTCCCAACTATCATAGTGATGGATTCTTGTAGAAGCTTCATGAAACTATATAGACATTTCTTGTTGTTAATGTGATGGGAGGTATCACTATCCAATACCCATGAGTTAGTGTTATATATTTCTTGGATTGAGGAACACACTTCCTCAAGGGTCGCCATGAATAACTCCATCAGCCATATTGGCCATCTCCTTTCCTTTAGTCTTCAAGGTGCCTTTTTTTCATTTGCCTTCTTGACACAATGATATGCAATTGCGCGTCCTTTCTTCTTGTAGTAGAAGCACTCTCCTTGAAATTTTTTTACCACCCTTCTTCTTTTTGTCACTATTGATAGAAGAACCACCTTTGCCTTTCACGTTGGTAGAGAATGCAACATCTCCATTGCTACTATTTACTCAGGCTTTAAGCGACAACTCCTCCTCAATTAATAGTATACAAAATTCCTCAAATGTTATAGCTTGGTGGACAAATCCAAAGACATTTGTGAGCTAGCTCCTCACTAGTCTTTTGTATTCCAACACTAGCCATCTAGTTGCACAGATTCTTGATCCGAGTGATGAATGCTTCAATTGTCTCTCCTTTAGCAAACTTCTCTGCTGCTAGTTGATTCTCCAAATTCTAAATCCTTGTTAAAATTTGCATTTCGTATTGACTCCTCAATATGTTCCAAGCCTTTGATACCTTGGTTGTATGCTGAATCAAGGTTAAAACACTGTTAGAACAACTTGTAACTAAGACACAATGCATTTGTGTTCCTTCGTTTCCAAGCTCGTAAAAGATCTGTATTTGGAGGAATCATAAAAATCTAATTTGATGTGTTGGGGGTGGATTGTGGTTCTGGGTCAGTCATTAGCATCATCTCCAAAAGCTCATAAGAATCAAGGATAGTCGTGATTTTAAACTTCCACAAAGTATAATTTGTACCAATTAACTTGTCTTTGTTGAAATTTGGTGGATGAATTTTCAGTGTTTGAATTGTGGTATAGCACCGGCACTACTACTTGATGTAACAGATGATATTTCTCCTCTTCGTTGTTGAAGGCTTTGCCTCTCGCATACTCTTCACTCCTTTGAGTCCCCTAGGATCTGATACCATGTAGAATTTACATGGCACAATCGATAGAATCTGAGTAAGGAGTAGAGAACACATAGAATATATGAGAAGAATAAAGACTACTTTAATTTCAAACAAATTGATATAAAGATGGCCATGTCCATCCATACGCGTCCATTGTGAAGCTTAGATGGTGATCCAACTAGATGATAGGCAAAGAGCTTAAGAGTAGATGGAAGAACTCTAACTAGGTGGAAGATAGTTTGATGATGGATTTAGGGGGATCTTCCTTTTATAGCCCAGGAATGTAGTCTGGTTGTCATATCCAATCATATTATGAATCTTCCCTAGTTGGTTAAGGAGTATTCCAAGGAATATTCTCTTTATTGTAGGGCCGAGGGTACTACCCTCGGATCCCTGACAGAGGGGCCACTGGCCCCCCTGAGACCCCCTAGCTAAGGACTGCAATTGGCTCTCACCCAACACACCAAGAAGCACAAAACCAAGATAATCAAGTAGCAAAATATATGCTTAGAGCTTTGCTTCTAAAAAGACTCAAGATATCCACACCAACCAAAAGACAAGATCGGGTGGCTACTTCTTTGGACTCACACAACAAGAATCCATGATTTTTGCACAAGTATAAGAGAAAAGAGAGGATGGACAAAGAGAGTTTGAGAAAGAAGGAAGAAGGAAGATAAAGAGACACAACCATTAGCCGTGCTCCAACCTCCTCAACTACCTTTTCTTGAGACTCCCTTCACACCTCTTTATATCTTTATTAAATTAAAATAGTTTGACCATACAAAAGCTAATGCATGTGCCTTTTAGGTGTTGCATGCATTTAAGGAAAGTTCCCTAAGGTTGTAAAAATAAAAGATATATGCAATGGCTTTTATAGTTCCAAGCCAAGCATTTACA
The DNA here is from genome assembly GCF_053477565.2 of Lygodium microphyllum. Classification (NCBI taxonomy): domain Eukaryota; kingdom Viridiplantae; phylum Streptophyta; class Polypodiopsida; order Schizaeales; family Lygodiaceae; genus Lygodium; species Lygodium microphyllum. The sequence continues at coordinate 79,357,158 of NC_141158.1, forward strand.
AATACACCAAAACATATATCAATGAAGTATAATTAATGTGTACATAGCACAAAGATTTTGGATAAAATCAAAGAATTATTGATGAAGAGCCCCAAATCTTTTAGCCTTTTTGGTGGCAAAATCAAAGGCTATCATTTCTCTCACACTTTAATGGTGAGCTCCTACGAACCAAAGAACCATGATACTTTACCATCTTTTGCTCCATGAAACACTTTCACTTTTTTAAAATAATTCTTTCACACCTATTGTGGATCATTTGTCCACCTCTTTGACCACTAACTCCTCATCTACTTCTTTATTCTCTTAAACACTTCACATCAGTTATTCCCATCAACAAACACGGAAAAGGAAAAAACAACTCAACACTTTGTCCTTAGAATACACACCATGATCATGAGGTAGAAGTAGGATAATCCCACTAGTTCAACACCAAAAAGGATAGAAACTTGCAAAAGATAATCAAAGAAGCACTCCTGATCATCATATTTGTCTTTTTAAGTTCTCACACTTGTGAAATTTAATGCTTCAGCTTTCTTTTGTATGTATTGTATATGAGCTAGCATGACAAAGGGGTTAATGAACCCTAGGGTTTTTTTATATTCTGTTAACCTTATCTACTTCTTCATCTTTATCTGGTTATTGTGCTAGCCGTCATGATGGATATGGCATGAGGAGAAAAAACAATCCATGGCAAATCGAGGTCACCATTCCTGCACTGGTGAAAGGGAAAAGAGAGGGGGTAGTTATGTCTTGTGGTAGGATAGCAATGATTACTACTTCTTCATTTACCTTATTTTCCTTTCTTCTTATTACATGTTAGGTTTGCAACAACCACAATCTTGGCATCTTTGAACGTGTTGATATTGTTGTTATGCTCACAGCCCATTATCTTGATAATGCCAGATTTGGCAATTGGAATCTTCAGCATCATGGCATTGATTACAAAGATAAGGTTTGTGATGGTGCTGACTTGCCACTCACTACATTTTTGAGAGTTGTGTGGGTCACCTTGTGGCCACAGAAAGGAGAGAAGGTGGGAGGTTCACTACAAGAGCAAGACAAGAAGGGATTTACAAGATCAAATTGTTGCTTTTCTTCTTCTTCTTAATTAACCTTCTTCTTCATCACTATTGATCTCTCTTTTGCCTCATTTTGAGAAGACACACAAAATCCTGCCTCTGGATGGCATCACATAATAATCATCTATATCTCCTCTTCTTCTAGTGAAGAAATGTTATTATTTTTCATAGTTTTACTATTGAGAAAGTTGCACATGAGACCATCCTCAAGCAGCCTCTTCTTTGCAAAATCCATGGCTAGCCCGGTCTAGGCAATAGAACAAAAAATGATCGTCTCTCACCCAACACACCAAGAAGCACAAAACTAAGATAATCAGGTAGCAAAATATATGCTTAGAGCTTTGCTTCTCACTATGAAACTTGCAAGTACATCTCTCTTGCATAGAAATACGTGCACATAAAAGTCTCAAGATATCCACACCAACCAAAAGACAAGATCAGGTGGCTCCTTCTTTAGAATCACACAACAAGAATCCATGATTGCTGCACAAGTATAAGAGAAAAGAGAGGATGGACAAAGAGAGTTTGAGAAAGAAGGAAGAAGGAAGATAAAGAGACACAACCATTAGCTGTGCTCCAACCTCCTCAACTACCTTTTCTTGAGACTCCCTTTACACCTCTTTGTATCTTTATTAGATCGAAATAGTTTGACCATACAAAAATTAAGGTATGAGACTTTTAAGCATTGTATGCATTTAAGGCAAGTTCCCTAAGGTTGTAAAAATAAAAGATATATGCAATGAATTTTATAGCTCCAAGCCAAGTATTTACAAATACACCAAAACATATATCAATGAAGTACAATTAATGTGTATGTAGCACAAATATTTTGGATAAAATCAAAGACTTGTCATTGAATAGCCCCAAATCTTTTAGCCTTTTTGGTGACAAAATCAAAGGCTATCAAGCTACTTCTGTAGCCCTTGGACCCCAAAATAGGGGTCTCTGATAACCCCCACACCTTGAAACTCGATGCATTGTGCTTTGAGTTGCTATCAGTGTAGCTACTCTATCTAACCCAAAGGCTAGATCCACAAAGGTCACCTTTTTACCATCTGGTCACATAGACCTCATTTGACATACAAGTCAGGACCCATGTGATGTCCATGCTCACACATGGCTTCTCCTCATAATGGGGGCCTTTCAACTTAAAGCACCATGGATCATTGGTGGCACCTTATGAGGGTGGGGCATTGAGCAAATCTAACATGATATAGGTACATGCATGTGTTTTTTTCCCTTTATAGGTGGATTTAGCCAAATAGGGGATAATTAAAATATTCAGATAGGGGATAAGTAAAATATTCAGATAGGTATTAGAGACTTGTGCAACTACTTGTAGGTACTTGAATAGTTCTAGATAGACAACTTAATTTGGTTCCAAGATCGAAAAAAGTTATTCTAATGAAAAATAGTGATGATAGATAAATAGAGGACTTTGTTACCAAGGTTTCAAATAGAAATCACCTCATTTGGACCTTGCAATCAAAAGTTATTGCATATTTTTTGTTTTGATGGTCATTAAAATAACATAGGTACCATGGCCAAAAATAATAAAAAGACTCTATTTTGGAGATAATAAAATAAGAGATGAGGACTTATAATCAAGAGCATAACCCTATGCATGACATACTCAATTAGGATCTTAAAAGAGGGTGAATTGAGTACTACTAATGGTCAAAGATTGCAAGAGGCTAATGTTCAAAAGGCACAATATGTGAACTAAGCTGATGGGACGAGTTTTGATCATGATTCAATCAACTCCAATAGTTATCAACAAGTGTCTATTGATATCAAGGGTCTTAAGGATAGCTTTCTCTATCTTACTACTATGAACCTTGATTCTAAGTTGGACAAGTTTCTTGAGGTCCAATCTCGATCTAGGATGTAACTTAATTCCAAGTTTGATAAGGTGATGAATTTGCTTATTGAAAGATTGGTTCCAACAACAAACTTCATTGTGCAAGATTCTCCTATTTAAGAAAAACCAACCCCTAGGACTAATGCTCAGAAAATGAGAGTTAACTTTGAGGTTGGGGATCCTTCCAAAGTCAAATAATTTAGTCAGCCATATCAAATAAAGTACAAGCAAAGAGGCCTATCAATTCAAGATCCAATCATCAATTTGAGGGGATTCACGAGAGCTAAAGGCAAGATGAACATTTTCATGGGTGTGATCCCTTTTACAAGTCTTTTAATGGACATCATGGACAGTAGTCGAATATTCCTCCTAGAAGAGTTGATTCCAATCATCAATATCCACACGAGGAAAGACATGAAGAAAGAAGATTATCTTATGGGCTCTCTAATGAATAGCAACACTCTAATGGGCAACAACATTGGTTTGAAAGCAACACTCTCTTGGCTATAAATGGAGGACATAACTCTTATGGACATTAGCTACCCCATGCAAATGTACATCCATATGGTCCTCCACATAATCAAGGAAATACTTTTAATCATTTTGGGCAATCGCCTATGCCACACACTTATTTTTGATAGCAACAAGCTTATGTTGGAGTGAATAATTCAATGGAATAGCCACCTAATGCTCAAGGATCATGGAGTGATGATATGAATAGACCACATCATAAGGGGATGTATAACAATGCACCAAATGTCATACATGGGCAACCACACCATTATGACAAGGAATATAAAGAGAAGATTAATATTCCAAATTTCAAAGGAGATAATCCATCACCCATGAGGCTTGAAGAGTAGTTTGACAAGCTAGAGATGTATTTTACTCTATATCCATAAGTTGAAGAAGCAAAAGTGTGTATGCAGCCCTTCATTTGGAGGGGTATGCTCATACGTGGTGGAAGCATATGACAAAATAGGGCAAGTATTTTTGACTTGGAAAGCATTGAAAAGAGCCACGATTGATTTTCATCTTATTATTTGAAAAGGAAAAGTTGGAAAGGCATTAATACTCTTTATAGCAAAGGGGGAATAAGTTAGAGAGTATTCCAACCAATTACTCAATTTATCCATGTATGCAGATAGAATTTTAGATGGAGGAAAGCTAAATAAATATATATTTTATCTTGATCTAGCCTTGTTATCCAAAGTTGGAGCTATGAAGACTACCTCCATACATAAATCCATTCAATTGGTAGAAAGGTACATCTAGAAATATAGGAGTTTCCAGCCCAAAACAATGCATATAAATCAGTCTAATCAGCCTACAAGAGGTGTAAAATCATTTGGATAGCTAGGAGATGGAATAAGAACTAATGGAAAGACACAAAATACTTACAGTAGGATCCCTACATTTCCTATAATGCACATCAAAATAGGGCCAAAAATTCAAATCTATTACTAATGGGAAAGTTGAGCAAAAGAGAGCTAATTTCAAGTCTTAGCCAACAATGGCCAAGGGAAACATGTTACCAATGACAAGTTGAGGGACATGTTTGCTAAAAGATTATTGGCAAGTGTGAGAAGGTTCTTTGCAACCGTTTCCTTATAGAATATCTTATTAAATGAAAGGGTTTACCATCGGAAGAGTCTACTTGATAGCCATCCACTTATTTGGATAACTTTCCATGGCTTCTTTAGAAGGACTCTTGATTGCAAGATAGGAAAAAACAACTTGCTATATTAACTTTTTGCATTGAGAATAATTAGCCTAACTTCATCAAACTTGGAATTTTATGGTCTAGATGAGTACTATGGAGTGTCTTCTATCTTTAGACACAAGTTTGGAGGCATATATCCAAAGTTATAACCATTTTTCTATTGCATCCCTATTTTGGATGGCACTTGTAGCCCTGTTCAAGATGGCACTTGAAACTTTTATAGATTGCTATACTTGTGACACTTCATTTCATGGGGAATACTTCACTATCTATCATTCCATTTAGTAGGCTTTCTTGTATTTTAGGTTTTATGAGATTCCTTTGATTATCTTATTTCTATCATCAAGCTTTGAGGATAAAGCTACTTCAGGAGGAGATGGTCTATAATGAACGAAGAATGCTTGCCAAAGACTTTTTTAAGGCCCATTATTAAATTGGAGGGAAGACATTTGCTTATAGGGAGATAGTGATTTAGAGCATTACTTCAAGAGTATAAAAGGATCATTGTGCCATTGTAAACACTTTTTGGCTCATTTGACAAATTTCAAGAACAAAATTAGAATTAGCATTAGTTGTCTTCTTCATTTTACCTTGCAACAACCATGGATTCATGGAGCTCTAGCAATGGAAGTTTATCAATTTCTATTCCATTTCTTATTTCTTAGACATTAAATGTTAGTTTGTTTCATTTTGGTGCATGGCTTCTTTTCACTCTCTCTTTCCTTTCCTCTATTATAGACACAAGTAGAGCCTTTACTTAAGGTTCAAGCTTGAGTCCTCTACTTAGACCCTCTGCTTGTAATAAGGAGGCCTCTTGCTTTTAAGAGACAAGCTATCCCCCGCTTAAGCAAGCCTGATGCTTGCATACATCAAAACTATGTATCAAAATCTCTTCCCAAGCACCTAAAGACAAGCTATTTTACTTCAAACCCAATCACAAATGGTTCTCAAGTCACTACCAAACTGGGCTATTTCCATCCTAAATCAAGCCTCAATGGCTCAAGCACCTGCTTGACTCACATGTAATCCCATTGATGAGAATCATATCTCTATTACTTTGTGGAAAGCAGGTATGAATGTCATAGTAGGAGCTCAAATCCTTGAACTTTGCAAGATAAAGCTTCACTTCCCACACTCCTTACTCTAAGAACAAGCCCCCACAAACATTGAACACTGCTCTAATACCATATGAGAGGAAAGCAATGGTGGGATGCAAGATAGAAGCTATGGAATGCAAGAGGCTTGAGAGAGAGAAGAACATAAGAAAGTCGTGTGGATGTAAAAATGAATGGTAGCTTTATTCTTTATTATCTTCACTAATATATGATTACACAATGTATCCTTATACAAGGAATGCTCACTTGGCTATAGGACATTGCTCTTTGTCTTGACACTTTTCACAATTAAATCTTGATTCAAAAATAAATAAATAAAAATAAACACATAACAATAACTTATCACAAGAAAATGAGAAGGGTTAGCCCCTTGTCCTTATGGGATAGAA